>NC_083701.1:1202500-1503125 GCF_033118175.1 Dama dama | reverse complement strand
CAGGCGGCTCGCCCTGGGTCACACCAAGGGCTTGCGCTGGCTGTCGGACAGCCGCCTAGTCCTCACTTTAGTTAGCGGGCTTTTAGGCACAGTACAGCCAGCCTCCTAATGCGGGCAGGACGGCTGGCAGGTTGGGCAACGCGAACCCTTAAGAGCCTTTCCCGAAGGAAGAGGGAAGGTGGGGGTGGAAGGAGTATCGGTACCTTTGAAGCAAGTGGTAAAGTTCTTCATTCTGGAGTCGTCCAGGAAAAGCTGCAGAGAAGCAGACCGTGAACCTTGAGTAGCAGCCCGAGAGAGCTGTCACAGGGCGAGAAGGCGCTGGTGGGCCTAAGCCCGGGCTAATGTCAGCTTTCTTTGCTCGTCTGTGCACACCATGTGCAGGGAGGCGCGTGGAAGATAAACCTGGGAGCCCTGCCGACCTCCCCACATCTATCCCTCGCCCCCCGCCTTACTTCCTCAAGCACAGATTCTCTCAGCTGGCAGGCCCTTCCCGCGCCTCTTCCCCCCTCCCTTCTAGTTGCTAATGAGATGTGCCACTTCCTCCGCAGAGCTGAGTTGTTTCCTTGTGTGTATGGTGGATGCCACCGCCAGGGCTTCCAAATCAGGCGCGGCGGCGTGGGACGCAGGACCGGGGGATGCAAAGCCCGCAGGGCGCAGCCACGAGTGGGACGTTGTCCGCTGGGGGCCTAACCCTTTGGGGCCATAGCCGCGCGTCCCAGTGTTTCCAGCGCGACCCGGGAGGCCGGGTTGTCTTACTGTAAAGACCCCGCCCCCGCCCACCTGGCCCTGATGATCCACATAGTAAAAGTACTCGCGCGTCCGAGGCTCTGGGCTCTGGCCCTGCGTGTAGGAGACGCCCCCGCCCCCAGCGTAGGTCCGGGCTCCCGGGGACCGGGCCAAGATTAGAGCCCAGGGCCGCAGCACCCCGCTCATCGCCCACATCCTCCTCCAGCGCCGGAAACGGCCGGAGGTCATGCGGAGCAGGTGCTGTGGGAACACCGGTCCCCCGGCGGTCATGGCCTGGTGCTTTGGGTTCCGTCGGCGGCCACGGAGCTCGGCCCACGCCCACCCCTACCCCCTTCCTCTCTCCTCCCAACCCCAGGCGTTCCCGACACTCTCCCTTCTCTGTGGCACGCCGCCCAGCGTTCCGGCTGGGGAAAAGGGTGGTGGGCGGGATCGCCCGACGTTGGGCTTCTAGTGTGAGACGCAGGTGCGGTCGGTTTCGGGAACAGGGACATCGGCTGGGCCTGGACTTCGCTGGGCATGCAGGCCCTGTCCCTCCGCCCGCAGAGACTGGCTGTCCTCACGTGAGCCAGGTACGTGCAGTGTACCCCCACCCTCAGGAAGCCGGCCCGGCTAGGCAGCCTGCATGTGAGGGTGGCTGCTAAGACAGGTGGTGAATAAACGCCGCCCAGAAAGCCTGTGCCAGCTTGGGCCGTAAGATGGGTCAGAACCCCGCCTGTGGTCCCCACCCCACCCTCAGGCAATCAAGCAGAGCTTACGGACTCAAGTGGAGTATCTCAGGTGCCTCGCCCCATCCCCAGGAGGTAACTTCCTCTCCTCCCCGAACCCCTCCCTGCTCCCCCTATTCTCCCTTGACCTTACGTCCACCCCGGTGCCCACACCGGCAACCGACTGGCTGCTGATAGCTGCCTCTGCCACTGGAAGAAATGGGAGGCGACAGACTCGCAAGTGTCCACACGTACTTTATTCACACCAAGTGTTTTCATCTCTCGAGTCCATGCGTCAGAGCGAGTCTTTGGCCGGGCTGGCGGTACCCAAGCCTCGAGACCACCGGACCGAGGACCTTCTCCCAGGGGGACACCGGGCCTCGGCAGGGCTGGGCTTTTTTGTTTTTAATAATAAATAAAAACTCAACTCTAAAAAATATATATATATATAAACTGGGGGTAAATTAGGTTTTACAACGATTGGAACTCAAAATTCCAAAATGGAAAATGTAGAGTCTAGGTACCTCCGCCTCCCTATCCTCACCCTGCCGGCACGCGCTCTGGCCTCGAGGAAGGACAGTCTCTGGTTCCCCTCTGGTCCCCCGCTCTGGGCTCCTGCCCTCTCATCTGCTGCAGGTCTTGGACAGGGGTAGGGCAGGATTCGCTTTTTGGTCAAAGCCAAGAAGGTGGAGAAGAAAATGAAGGAATGATAGCAACTTGTCTGCAGAGGATGGGGGAGGACGACTCAGAAATAAATAGCATTTGGGTTAAGATTATGTCATTAGCAAATTTAGTTCTTGTATCTTTCGCTCTATTTATATCTCTATACACAGGCGGGTTGGGATGCGGGATAGATTCTGAATTTATAGTTACACGAAGAAAAAATATTCTCGCCCCTCCCCCACCCTGCCCCAAGAATGCCTGCCCAACCCTGCCCCCCACCCCGGAGGACTTTGGCTTGGAGGCTCCTTCCCACCCAGAGAGCCTACTGGGCCCTGGACCGGCCGGACTCTGCTCTGGTGGTGGACAGCCCAGAGCCCTGGAGACCCAAAATTCCTGTGCAGTCACCACGCTGAAGCCACAGGAGGCGGGGGGTAGGGTAGAGGGGAGGGAGAAATTGGGGAGGGTGAAAGTCGCAGACCAGGAGACCCCCAGGTCAGAGAGAGGGCAGAGGAAGGGAGGGGTAGCCGGGATGGGCCCGGGCCAGGACCAGGTTGAGCGCAGCACCCCAGCGAGACAGCTTGCCCCAGGGAGGGCGGCTTGTGCTCTGGGGCCGGCCGGGAGGGGCAGTGTCACTTGGCTCCAGGAAACAGAAGGCACTTTCTCGCGGCCGACCGGCGGCTGGCGATGGGCGGGGCCGCGCCTAACGAACCAGCCAGAGGCCGGGGGCGGGGCGGAGGCGCCCTTCCCTCCGCCCCTCAGCCCCGGCTGCGCCTTCAGGCCGAGGGCCCAGGTAGGGGCGATGGGGGTTCCAGGGCTGGGGCGGGCATGGGCGGAGCCGGCATGCTACCTCCGCGTCTGGGGCATCCCCTCCCCCCTCCCCGCGTGACCCCTGCCCAGGCGCGCCCGGGCAGGCTCTGTCCCCACCCTCGGTCCCTCGGTGCCCGCGCGCTATAGCACGCCCTCCATGAAGCTGGTGTCCAGGTGCTGGATGAGCACGCGCAGGAAGGACATCTCCTTGCGAGTGTTCTCAAAGATGACCCGTGGGTCATCTGAGCGGCAGCGCAGGCAGTTGGGCGCCATCACCATGGCCAGGTTGCTGACGTCCATCTTGGTGATGGCCACATTGGCAGGCTGCACGAACACCTGCGGGGGAGCGGCGGGTGGGCACGAGCCGGGCACAGGGGGCGGGGCGTGGAGGGGGCGGGGCGCCACCGCCTACCTGGAGGAAGCGGATGAGGTAGCACAGCACCAGGCGGTTGATGCGGGGCAGCGCGTGCACCACGGCCACGGCGGCCTCCGGGCTCTCGTAGTGCGCGATGCACTGCTCGTAGAACTCGTGCGGGATCAGGGGCTCCTCCAGCTCCCGGTACCACAGCTTCAGCAGCGACGCTGGGAACGCAGTGCGGGGTGTTCGGCCGTGCGGGGCCGTCGGGGACCAGCAGCAGCAAGGGGTGAACGGGGCCGTGGGGGCAGTGTGTGTGTGTTGGCGCCGAGGGGGCAGGACCAGACTGGAGGTGTCCACACAGAGGTGTGGGCCGCCTGACTGGAAGCCAGTGGGCTCCTAGCCCTGACTGCCAGGACTGACCCCGAGCGTGGGGACACTGTCCTGAAGGACATGCAAATGTTCTAGAGAGGACTTATCAAGAGAGCTGTGCAGCCACTGTGAGCCACGGAGACTGACCAACGGCAGCGGATCTCTGCGCTGGAAATGGATCAGAGGGCTGCCCCTTCTCCATGGGAAGGGCTGAACCATTCCAGCTGCTCCTGCTGCTGAGGGGGCTGGGGGCTCACCTGGGACGTGGGGGTCCTCCAGGCCTGTAGGCACCTTCCACTGGTCCACTTGTAGCTTCAGGGCATTCACTTCATCGATGTCCCCAGGTACTCTGCCAAGCACATGGCAGGTCTCAGGGAGGAGGAGCTGGGCTTGCTCCAGGTCAGGGCTTCATGACCCCTCTCTGCCTGAATGACCTTCCTACCGGAGGGGAGGTGTGGCTGGGGTCCCCTGCCCCAGGCCCTCATCCTGCTGCTGACTACCCCCATGCAGATCCTTTTCTCGGAATGATCCCTGAGGCCCAAACCCACAAGCTTGTTTCCCCACCTGTCCTGGGCAGGTGAGTCATGACGGCAGGTGACTGGCCATGTGCCACCCCCTTGGGGCAGGTATCATCTCCACTCACAGGTGAGGACCCTTTGCTTAGAGTTGCTGCATTTTTCCAGACCCTGCTGTTGTCCAAGTGCCCTCTGGGGCCCTGGTGGCCATTTCTGCAGGATTACTGTCCCAGACCAGCTCCCCTGCCTGGGTTCGGGCATGATGTAGTTCAGGGGGAACAGTCCTGTGCCCAGCCTCTCCATTTGCTCCAAGGTGCCTCTCTCCATCATGCTGGCCTCTCGGAAGTGCTCCTCTGAGGCAGGGACCCAGTGCCCAGTGGCCCTGACTGCCCAAGACTGGTGGAGATACCCAAGGCTCCCACACCCAGGGCCCAGGTTGCAGGGCACCTGAAGATGCCTTCCGTCTGGTCACCGTTGAGTGCGAGCACTTCCTCTGACAGCCGGGTCTGCACCCAGGGCAGCTGCCGATCAGGGTAGCGCTCCTTCTGCATGCTCATGACCTCCTGCAGCGCGCTGCCAAACATGGACGGGCTGAAGACCGCGTTCTTGGCATGTCGGATCTCCTCCACGTTGGGCTTCTTCAGCCCCTGCAAAGGCAGCCCAGCGCTCTGTGCCAGTGTGGCCAAGCACCCAGCCCTCCGTCCCCTGACACCCCAGCAAGGCCTACCCCGGTTCACCTGCCTCTCCTGTGAGCCCCAGGCCTCTGCCTAGCCAGAGCCAGGGTACCCCAACTTCCTGGCCCTCAAGTCAACATGGTGGCTTCCTTCTGGGCCACCTACAGCACCAGAAGCTCCAAGTGGTGCCCTATGCCTTGTGAGCCATTCATTTCACCACCTGCCCCCTTCCCAAGTCTGCAGCCCCACCTCCCACTGGACTCTGTCTGGGCCTCATGAGCACAGGGTGCCCACCCACCTCTGCCCGGCGGTGCAGGGAGTTCATACCTTCTTGGCCCCGGTCAGGGCTGCCTTCTGCAGCTTGTGGTAACAGTACTTGGCATATGTGCTTATTGCCACCCCTAGAAAAGAATGGTACACTTGGCTTGGTGTGGACATGTAAGAGCAGGGGCTGCAGGCCAACCAGTGACTAAAAGAGTAAGCAGCAAGAGGGGCGAGGAAAGGTGGCTCTTGCAAGAACGTGGGCACCCAGGGCCTTACTCTCCTGGGCTGTGCTTTGAAGTAAACCTATGTGGAAGGGAAGGAGGCACCACCCTCCCCTCCGGAGGAGCCAGACTGCAGAAGGAAGCCCTCTGCCAACCCACCCAACCCTCCCCCTAGCAAGTAAGGGCAGTCTGGGGGTGCGGTGTTTCCCCAGAGAAGTGGCAGGCCAGATAGGGCAGGGCCTGGGGAGCCCCCGAGAAGGGGGATTTCTGTGTGCAGCAGGCCTGCAGGCACTCGGCACCCACTGCCCAGGGCCACAGGATGGAGCTCTGGGTTGGCTGGACTGCAGGCCTTCTTGTAGCCCTGATTCCAGCAGGAGGCCCTGGGCAGCCCAGGCAGAGGCCTTAGCCCGCAGGATCCCATGCCCATGTGGCTGAAGGCTGCCTGGGCGGGAGTCAGGGAGAGGGAGGCGCAGGGCCTGGCCCATGTAGGAGGGGGATAGTGTGGAGTGGATGCCTCAAGTCCTAAACCTGGGTTTCACTGGGAGGGTAATGCTGGGGAAGAACCACTCAGGACTCTGCCTGAGGGCTAAAGGTGATGGGAGGACGGGTCTTTTTTCTCAAGGAGGGAGGCTTTCTAACACCCCATCCCTGGCAGCAGAGAAGCCCTTGCCTAGCTGGTGGTCAAGGAGGGCGGCAGAGCAAGGCCTCAAGCACCTTGGCCAGGGGTCTTTCCAGATTTGAGGGGAGAGGGGCTAGGAAGAGACCTAGTCCAGGGACGGTCTGAAATGTGGGCACATCCTTCCTGGCCTAGGCAGGCAAGGGAAGGAGCAACAGGACAGTGGAGCCACCTGGGCCGGGCTGTCCCGGGCCACGAACAGAGGGGCTGGACCATGTGCCTCCAGGCTCAGGTCAGGCCCCTTCCCTGTAAGACTCTGCCTCTGCTGAGTGCCACCTGCCTAGGGGGCTCCGGACCCAAACCTCAAATCCAAACACAGAGTCTTTTTCAAAGGAAGCAGTTTCTTGAGATGTCGGAGGACATGGGGCTCCTTGAACCTCAGTGTGAAGAACACAAACATGTCTCATCCATGAAAACCTTTTCATTTCTAGTTATCACAGAACAGCTGCCATAACTGGTGACGGTGGTCTATTTTAGAGGAACCAAAATGAAAAATGTTTCTTCTAGATGTTTAAACCCTGAAGAATCTGTTTCAGGTCCCTGGGGACTCACAGACCCCTGGCAGAGATCCTAGCTGCTGCCTCCCATTAGTCCACTTGGGACACAGCGCTGGGGAACCTCCTACCCATGGCCCATGTGGCCCACGTGGGCAAACTCTGGGCTCAGGGAGAGGAGATAGTGCTTAAGCAAAAGGAACCTGGGCTGCACCCTGAGCACTGGGAGCACTTGGCAGCAGGCAGCAGCGCTCCCTTCCCCGTCCTGGGTGCAAGCCCCCCCACTCCCTTGGGCGACTGCTTCTGTCCCTGGGCTTGGGGCCCATGGGCAGACTTGCCCTGACCTTCTGCCATAGGGTCTCATGGGGCTTCCTGCACCTCTCACATGGTGGTGGTGGTGCAGCCTTTTCCAGCCTGATTCCCTATCCATAGGACGGGGACGGGTGCCCATTAAGGGCCGACCTCAGAATCTGGCACAGTGAGGACTTAGCTCAGAGCCACCACTGCTGGAGTCCCAGGGCACATCCTCCTGGGCCAGGACTATGGGGTGTTTGCTGAGTGCCCAGCATCCAGCCCAGGGAACCCTCTGGCAGTGTGGGGGACCCTGCTCTGAGCCCAGGGAACCCTCTGGCGGTGTAAGGGACCCTGCCCTGAGCCCAGGGAACCCTCTGGCGGTGTGGGGGACCCTGCTCTGAGCCCCGCATCCAGTGTCCAGGCCAGGGAACCCTCTGGAAGCATGGGGGACTCTGCTCTGAGCCCCGCATCCAGAGGCTGACAAAGCAGTTCTCCCAGGGCCTTGCTGCTGTGCCAGAGCCCAGGCCATGAACCTCAAAGACCACTAAGTATGGTCAGAACCTGCTGCCTCTTGGCACATGCTCTGCGGGGTCCCAAGGGTCTGGCTCCCTTCTCCGACCCACTCAGGGCTCCGATCACCCCCGCCCCCGCTCATGGCTGCATTGCTCTTGCGGACTGGCTCAGGCAGGAACTCAGAACCCCTCCTGCTCCTACCCCCGATGACAGTGGCCCAAGGGTGCCCTGGGATCCCAGAGGGCAGCTGCCCCCTTTCTCCTGGCATGGGCAGCAGACAGCCAGGCACTTCCCAGAGGAAGAAGAGTGAGGCAAGTGTGGGTAACTGGGTGTAGGTGGGCTGGAAGCTGGTCCCAGGATCTTGGTGCCAAGAGGGGCAGTTCACGGCACAGCAATGGACCACTGGCTCTCCTGGTGGGGGAGGCACAGCCTTGGGCTAACAGGGCTTCCCTGGAGCTTGGGCAGGGGTGGGGTTCCTGAGCCAGGGCCCGGGAGAACGGCAGGGATGGGAATGCTGGGGGAGGGAGGCTGGGGAACCCTTGAGTGTGCTGGGGGCCCTGCCAGGGAACTGAGGCCCGGCTTGGCCCCCAGGGCACTCCCGCACCAGGGGATGCCTCCAGCAGGCCCTCCGCACTGCGCGCCCAGCATGCACACCGGAGAGTGTACTGAGCACCGCGGAGGCCGGGACAGGGCGGCGCGGCCTCTCCCAGGAAGCCCTGTCGACAAGCAGGCTTTAGCCGCCTCCGGAGGAGGCCTGGCAGTTAGTGACCCCCGCGCCCCAGCCCAGAAGTGGTTAGAGAGAGGGGGCCAGGCGGCCGAGCCGGAGAGCAGAGCTGTGCAGCGCAGCACCCGGGGCTGCGGGAGAGGCCCTACCATCCGGCTCCTCAACATAAGGCTTGGGTTTCTTTCTCAACTTGGACTTCTTCTTAGTGTTCCTTTCCAGGAGCGCTTTCATGTGCTGGGTCACTGGGGAGCAAACAGAGGGTGAGGCCACAGAACACAGAGGAACACGAGCCCGCACGGCCCCACGCGGGGCTGACCCCGGGTGGCTGGGGTGACGGCCCAGCCTGCGGGGCTCCTCGAGGGGTGGAGGCGAGTGTCCTGCTCACACTCCTGGGACAGGGGTGGGTGTGAGGCCTGTCCTGGCCATGTGGCTGGGGAGGCGCCAGCAAGATGCCCGCGGGCAGTGGGGAGGGACTGTGGTCAGTTTCTGACCCTCTGGCCGACAGGACGGAAGGGGTGGGGAGAACCCTGAGGAGGCCCCAGGCCAGCCGTGGGGTTCCTGCATGGCTGAGGGGGCACTGAGCAGGAGGTGGGGCCGGGCTCCCCTCTCTGGCCGGTCAGGGCGCCTCCCACTTGGCACCGCTGACACAGCCCCTCCTCCCCGGTCCCACGCTCCGGAAGGAAGTTGGGGTACACAGTCCACACTGAGGTGGGAGCTCCCTCCTGTCACAGTGGACCCCCTTACCTACATAAATTATTTGTAATTCCCCTGGATGGGGAAGCCGTTATTTACCTAATTACACTTTGGGTTATAATCCAGTATGCTTTATTCTGCTGTTCAGTGCTCCAGCTTTGGCCCCGGGAGCTATGTTCTGTAACACAGCCCTGTGTCAACCCTCATCCCTTCCAGCACTTCCTCCCCCCAATGGACATCAGTGTGAGCAAACTCCCGGAGATGGTGAAGGGCAGGGAAGCCTGGCGTGCGTGCTGCAGCCCACGGGGTCACAAAGAGTCGGACACGACTTAGCAACCTAACAACAATATGTACATTCCCAACCCCAGCCTTAGAATCAGTTGCTTCTCTGAAGAGCTCTGGTTCCTTCTCATGGAAAATGCTAGAGACCAAGAGCTGTCGGTCAGGTGTGCTCAGTTCTATGGGGTGGCACTGCCCTTGCTGACAGGGCTTGGGCAGATAAACAGGTAGCTAGGTGGGAGAGGCTGCCTTCTCTTCCCAGTTCAGAGTTTTTGTCAGGAATGGAATGCTGGATTTTGTCAAGTGTTTTTTTCTCCACTAATTGATACGCTCATATGATTTTTTTTTATTCTGCTAATATGACGAATCACACTGATTTTTAGAATGTTAAACCAACTTTTCCTTTCTTAGATAAATCCCACTTACTCAAGATGCGTTATTGTTTTACTATATTATTGAATTCAATTAGCTAAAAATACTGTTAAGTTTTTGTACTATGTTCATGAGGGATACTATCCGTGCTTTTTTTTTTTTTCAAATTTTTGGTAATGTTACTAATTTTGATACAGAGAGAACTGGGAGACAGTCCCTCCACTTCTGTTTTCTGAGTTGGTAAAGAACTGCTGCACAAGCAAGCATTTGATAATTCTCTAGTGAGGCCATTTGGGCCTGGAATTTTCTTTGTGGGAGAGTTTTAAAGTCCTAATTTAATTTCTTTAGTAGATATATGATTTTTATGGTTATCTATTTCTTACTAAGTGATCTTTGGTAGTCTGTGTTCTTAGAGGAATTTGTCCATTTCCTCTAAATTGTCAAATATACTGACATAAAAGTTGTTCACAGTATTTTCTTATTATCCTTTCAACATCTGTTGAATCTGTAGTGATATCATCTCTCATTCTTGATACTGGTAATTTGTGTCTTTTCGTCCTGGTTAGTCCATATGGAGGTTTGTTAATTTTGTTGACCTTCTCAAGGAATCAGGTTTTTGTTTCACTGATTTTCCACATTGTTTTTTCTGTTTTCTCTTTCATTGATTTCTACTCTAATCATCATTTCTTCTCCTTACTTTTGGCATAATCTCCTCTCTCTCTTTTCTGAAGTTTCTCAATGTAGGAGCTACGTGATTTGAGATATTTCCTAGTACAGACATTAGGTGCTGTAAGTTTCCCTCTAAGAACTGCTTTAGCTCCATCACACTAATTTTAACATGTTTTGTTTCTATTTTCTTTCAGTTCAAAATACTTTCTGCATTCTCTTTTCATTTTTATTTGACTCATGAATTGTTCAATATCATGTTTAGTTTCCAAATACTCAAGGATTTTCCAGATATCTCTGTGCTGCTGATTGTCAGTTTAATTCCATTGTGGTTAGAGGACACACTTTCTTTGACTCATATTCTTTAACTTTTATTGAGACTTGCTTCATGGCTCAGCATATGGATTATTTTTAGTATTATTTTCATCCAACAAGAAGCCATAATTTTGTACTGTTTCTATCATTAATAAATTTCAAACCCAGCGGCAGTTACTCTTTTGAAACACCAAAAAAAGGTCCTCTTTTCAGATGGTTACATTGTTAATTCCATAATAGCATTTACAATATCATTACTGTTGTTCTTCAGGGCTCGGACTACATTTGCTCTGGACACATGTGCTTGTGACATGACGAATTCTATGTCCTTAACTTCCACACCTGTTTCATCAACCTCCTCCTTTTCACTCTCCTCTTGTACAGTTGGAGTCTGTGTGTTTTCTTGGATGTTTGAGACAGCTTCACCTTTAACTTTGAATTTCTCAGCAGCTGCTAACTGTGCTTGCTGAGATAAATCCTCAATCCTGGCTTCCCCCAAAACAACGTAGTTATCTAAAGCTGGGCTCTTGTACACATCTGGTTTTGTGATGACAAAAAGGATATTCTTAGATTTCTGGACAGTGACTCTAGTAGCCCCTGTAACCTGTCGATGACCCAGTTTGGACACAGCCTTCCGTGCCTTCTTTTCACTCCGGCTGTTTTGCTTTACTGACTGGCTCTTCATCGATTTCAGGCGCTGCCGCCAGCTGAGCTTGCTGTGTGGTTGCCTGTGTAGAATCCTGCTCCTCAAGCTCTGGGACTGAGTCATCACTATCAGATTCTGTTCCAGACCCTGTCTCAGCCTGCCGCTGTGGCAACTCCTGCTCTGCAGCAGGGACGGCTTCTGGCGCTTCACCCGGCAGTTTGTGCGGGGAACGCGGAACCAAGATGGCGGCAGAAAGAGAGCGAGCGAGCGAGCTGGATTACTTTTAAAAAGGGGCTGAGATGTGAGTCCAGATACTCTAGGCCTCTCTGGTGGTTCAGAGAGAACCTCTCCTGCAATGCAGGAGACCTGGGTTCGACCCCTGGGTTGGGAAGATCCCCTGGAGAAGGCAATGGCCACGCATTCTAGTATTCTTGCCTGGAGAATCCCAGGGACAGAGGAGCCGGGCGGGCTTCTGTCCATGGGGTCCCAGAGTCGGACACGACTGATCAAATAACACACCTGCTCTGGGGTCCAGAGTCTTTAACTTTGTCTGCGTGGTTGTAGGTGCTTTGTTTCTTAAACAGACCTTCAACTAGTCCCTCTGTTTTCCTTCCATGGTCACTCCCCCTTTCATACCACTGCTGGAGGATGCTTGCCCCTACTGCTGAACTTTTCAGGGTTTACCAACTGCTTCAACTTTTCAGCTTCCCAACCACCGGCTTGGGATCCACGTTTCTTGGTCTGCCAAGTGAGTTTCCAGCCACTTGTCCATTTGCTTTTCAGCTTCCAAAACATGATTGTTTTTCCTCTTCCCTTGCCTTTGTCCTGGTGGGTTTTAGTATTTTTTTATGAATATATATATATATATATAAATAAATATACACATACCATAAAACTTGCCATTCTAACAATTTCAATTGTACAGTTCAGGTTATTAACCACATTCGTGTCACTGTGTCATCACCACCACCCACCTCCAGTACTTCTTCCCCAAGTGGAAACTACAACTCAAACAACCCTCCATTTCTACTTCCCTATAACCCACGGCACCCCCGTTCTGTCTCTCTGAATTTGACTGCTCCAGGGACATGTGGCGCTAGTGGTAAAGAATCCGCCTGAAATGCAGGAGAGGCAGATTCGGTCTCTGGGTTGGGAACAGCCCCTGGAGTAGAAAATGGCAACCCACTCCAGGATTCTTGCCTGGAAAATTCCAAGGACAGAGGAGCCTGGTGAGCTACAGTCCACAGGGTCGCAAAGAGTCAGACACGACTGAGCGACTGAACACATGCAGGGAAGGACCTCATGGGTAGATTCACATAATATTTGTCTTTTGGGGTCTGGCTTATTTCACTCAGCCTGTTTTCAAGGTTCATCTATACTGTAACCTGTGCCAGAATTTCCTTCCCTATTTAAGCTGAGGAAGGCTTTCTTATCTCTCCTTGCTATTCTTTGGAACTCTGCATTCAAATGGGTATATCTTTCCTTTTCTCCTTTGCTTTTCGCTTCTCTTCTTTTCACAGCTATTTGTAAGGCCTCCTCAGACAGCCATTTTGCTTTTTTGCATTTCTTTTCCTTGGGGATGGTGTTGATCACAGCCTCCTGTACAATGTCACGAACCTCCGTCCATAGTTCATCACAGACAAGAAAGCCTTCTTCAGTGATCAGTGCAAAGAAATAGAGGGAAATAATAGAATGGGAAAAACTAGAGATCTCTGCAAAAAAAGTAGAGATACCAAGGGAACATTTCATGCAAAGATGGGCTCAATAAAGGACAGAAATGGTATGGACCTAACAGAAGCAGAAGATATTAAGAAGAGGTGGCAAGGCTCAGAGCTTGGAGTGTTAAGTCCTCTGGGCCCGCTGGCATAATAAACCTGAGCTCTCCAGCTCTCTGGAAAAAAAAAAAAGAAGAGGTGGCAAGAATACAGAAGAACCGTACAAAAAAAGATCTTCACAACCCTGATAATCACAATGGTGTGATCACTCACCTAGAGCCAGACATCCTGGCATGTGAAGTCAAGTGGGCCTTAGGAAGCATCACTACAAACAAAGCTAGTGGAGGTGATGGAATTCCAGTTGAACTATTTCAAATCCTAAAAGATGATGCTGTGAAAGTGCTGCACACAATATGCCAGCAAATTTGGAAAAATCAGCAGTGGCCACGGGACTGGAAAAGGTCAGTTTTCATTCCAATTCCAAAGAAAGGCAATGCCAAAGAATGCTCAAACTACCACACAATTGTACTCATCTCACACACTAGCAAGGTAATGCTCAAAATTCTCCAGGCCAGGCTTCAGCAATACGTGAACCGGGAACTTCCAGATGTTCAAGCTGGTTTTTAGAAAAGGCAGAGGAACCAGAGATCAAATTGCCAACATCCGCTGGATCATCGAAAAAGCAAGAGAGTTCCAGAAAAACACCTGCTTCTGCTTTATTGACTATGCCAAAGCCTTTGACTATGTGGATCACAATAAACTGTGGAAAATTCTTCAAGAGATGGGAATACCAGACCACCTGACCTGCCTCCTGAGAAACCTGTATGCAGGTCAGGAAGCAAGAGAACTGGACATGGAACAACAGACTAGTTCCAAATAGGAAAAGGAGTACGTCAAGGCTGTATATTGTCACCCTGCTTATTTAGCTTACATGCAGAGTACATTATGAGAAACGCTGGGCTGGAGGAAGCACAAGCTGGAATCAAGACTGCCGGGAGAAATATCAATAACCTCAGATATGCAGATGACACCACCCTTATGGCAGAAAGTGAAGAGGAACTATAAAGCCTCTTGATGAAAATGAAAGAGGAGAGTGAAAAAGTTGGCTTAAAGCTCAACATTCAGAAAAGATCATGGCATCTGGTCCCATCACTTCATGGCAAATAGATGGGGAAACAGTGGAAACAGTGGCTGACTTTATTTTTCTGGGTTCCAAAATCACTGCAGATGGTGCTTGCAGCCATGAAATTAAAAGACACTTACTGCTTGGAAGGAAAGTTATGATCAACCTAGACAGCATATTAAAAGCAGAGACATTACTTTGCCAACAAAGGTCCGTCTAGTCAAGGCTATGGTTTTTCCAGTGGTCATGTATGGATGTGAGAGTTGGACCGTGAAGAAAGCTGAGTGCCGAAGAATTGATGCTTTTGAACTGTGGTGTTGGAGAAGACTCTTGAGAGTCCCTTGGACTGCAAGGAGATCCAACCAGTCCATCCTAAAGGAGATCAGTCCTGGGTGTTCACTGGAAGGACTGATGCTGAAGCTGAAACTCCAATACGCTGGCTATCTGATATGAAGAGCTGACTCATTTGAAAAGACCCTGATGCTGGGAAAGATTGAAGGCAGGAGGAGAAGGGGATGACAGAGGATGAGATGGCTGGATGGCATCACTGACTCAATGGACATGAGTTTGGGTAAACTCTGGGAGTTGGTGATGGACAGGGAGGCCTGGCGTGCTGCAGTTCATGTGGTCACAGAGTCGGACACAACTGAGCGACTGAACTGAACTGAACTGATTTAGGCTGAATAATACTCCACCATATGTACAGATGACATTCTATTTTATCTGTTCATCCATCAATGGATACCTGGCTGCTTTCTACCTCTTGGCTGTTGTGAACATGGTGGTATGAACACAGGTGTGCAAATACCTATTCACGTCTCTGCTTTCAATTATTTGGGGTATATACTCACAAGTGGAATTGTGGGGTCCTATGCTAATTCTATTTTTAATCTTTTGAGGAACTGCCATTCTATTTTCCATAGTGACTGCAGTATTTCACGTTTCCTTGTGAGGTTTCTTTTTTTGTCTTTAAAAGATTCCTTCACTGTTTTTACCATGAACTCAAGGTGGGATGCAAGTAAATGCATGTGTTCAGCCTGCCATCTTTACCCGGAGGATAAATACCTGCTGCAGGCATGAGGCGCTTGCACTGAGCATCCCTCAGGGTACTCCTGCAGGAGCTGCAGTCAGTGTGCTGTCGCCAAACCCCTGGGACGCCTGTGCTGACAGCATGCTCAGGGGGGTCCAGGGCACACAAGCTGTGAGTCACCTGGGGGTGGTTGGCACAAAGGTGTGACCACGTCAGACGAAGTTAAGCCAAGGGGAGGGAGCTCACATGAACCTGGGTTCACTGCGGGATACCTTGGTCCCTCGAGGTCGTGACCACACAGCAGATGTCACACACATGCTGGCAGATGAACCTCAGCTTCTGAGGCCAAGGCAGGGTGCGGCTGGGGTGAGTCCCCGCGTGTGGGAGCCAGCTCAGCTCTGCCCTCACCACTGCTCCTGGGACAGACTGCATGTCCTTCCAGGCACAGGCTCGTCCCCCTGGGCTGAGGGGGCCTGTCTTCCTGACCAGCAGCCAGCACCCACATTCTCTCGAGGATGCTCTTCTGGGCTGGTGACGAGCAGCAGCTGCTCACCCAGGAGTGGGTCTCATAGCTGGAGACAGGGCTCTGACGGGAGGGCAACCCTGTGCTACTGATGTAAGACCAGACCCCACAGCCCAGACACAGGACCCAGCTGACAGAACCACACAGACCCAGTGTGGTCTGCGGACAGAGACCACCGGGGCTGGGAAGCCATGGCTGCTAGGCTGAGCCTCGATTCCACCCGGCTCCCATAGCACAGACATCAGGACAGAGGCTCAGTGACCTCAGAGCCAGCGGCAGTGTCCTATTGGACACGAGTGCCCCGGCGAGAGAGGGGCCGGCCTGCAGTCTCTGGCCTCCATCCACCGCTCACTCACCTGTCACTCAGCAGCACTGCTGGAGCCCCGCGGGCTGTGTGCTAAGCAGTGGGCACACACTTCCAAACCTCCAGCTCACAGCAGGGACATTTCAAGGCCTTTTTGGAAGAGGCTGAGGTGAACCATGAAGCTACTGAGGGCCCATCTGCTCCTGGGAAGGTCTGAGAGGACAGAGACAGACCCAGGCTGCCTGCCTCACCCCGGGAGCAACCTGGGGAGACCTGTCTGTGGTGTTCAGGGATCCTGCCTCCAAAGGCGCACACCTGAGTGAAAATGTCAAGGCTTCTGAGATCTGCTTCCGAACAGCTGGCATGCTGGACGGTCCCTGTGCTTCACGCGCCTCCCAGGACCCACACTGCCTGCAGCCCTCCCCACTGTGTGCATGTGCCTCGGCACCCACACCTCGTCAGGGGCAAGGCCCCAGCCAGACCAGGACAGGTGACATACTCCCAAGCCACCTACAGCACGGAGGACACTCAGGAGCACAGGGTGGCTGACAGCCACTGCACGGGGCCGCTGGCCCAGGCCCAGGACATGCACCACCCGGCTGGCAGGACTGTGGCCCAGCGTCCTCCCCACGCGGGTCAAGTCAGGGCCACACAGACCAGACACATGGCCTCCAGACGCAGCTTGGACTCAGCCCCAGGCAGCCGTCGGCAGGTCACTGTCTGTGACAGTCCCAGCCTCTGACCCCTGACGCAGCTCGGGGCCATCTCAGCTCACAGCACCACAACAGCCTGCTGGTCACCTCAGACCTGGTGCTGGGCTGAGTGCCCGGCTCCTTGCTGCTCTCAGAAGCCCTCCTGAAATGGCCTCAAGGGACAGCGTGAGCCTGGCCAGGGTGGATGCAGTAAGTGCCTTCATCAGGCAGGGCAACTGGGATGGGGCCTCAGAGGGAGCGGACGCTGGTTGGTGGGGATGCAGGTGCGACACGCAGCCACACTTGTCAGCCAGCGGCCGGGATGGCGGCACGCCTGCCGCAGCTCTCCTCAGAGCCTCCGTGCCGAGAGGGGCTCCCTGAGGACCCTGCATCCCCGCGGAGGCCAAGGGTGTGCCCTCAAGAGGCGGTGCCTCTGTGCACCTGCTGCCTGTGGGCCCAGCACTGAGCCCAGGCAGGGGCCCCGCCACAGCCGCCCCGAGCAGAAGGCAGAGCCAGTGCCCGCCTGGGCCGTCCTCACCTTTGGTGTCGTTGACAGGGTCCATGTGCCGGTAGATGTAGCCCTCCAGGTAGGAGTGGAACTTGGGCGTGGGTGGGAAGAAGGCCAGGCAGATGGCCATGAGCTCCCAGCCGCGGGCCAGGCTCTCGAGGCGAAAGTTCTCGGTGGTCTGCCGGCACAGCTGGATATAGAGCTCGTCCCGCAGGCCCTGCACGCTCCAGCCTTTGGTGGCGATCTCCAGGGCCACATGCAGCGGGTCTGCCTTGGCACGCCGGTCGCCCATGTACATCTGGATCAACTTGAAGACCTCACAGGCCTCTTTCTTCACATGGCGGTCGCTGGTCACAATCATGGGCTTCTTG
Organism: Dama dama; assembly: GCF_033118175.1. Classification (NCBI taxonomy): domain Eukaryota; kingdom Metazoa; phylum Chordata; class Mammalia; order Artiodactyla; family Cervidae; genus Dama; species Dama dama. Next base: position 1,485,865 of record NC_083701.1, on the reverse strand, counting down.
ATGGACTCGCTGCTCCAGGCCAGCATGTTGGCGATGGACACCTTCCGCCGGAAGAGGCCCTGTGTGTGGGTGTTGAAGTGCTTGGAGGCCCAGTTCTCAATGTCTGTCTCCGAGGATGGCTTGCGGAGCGTGAAGGTGGGGAACACGCAGCTGGCGCTGGGCATCACACTCCGGGCCTGCCGGCTGCTCTCGAACTGGGCACAGGTGCCAAGGTCCTCAGACTGGGGGACAGAGGGGCCCACATGAGCCAGCCAGTGGAGAGGTGTGGCCCCCGCCCCACACGGGCCCCAACACTGCTGGAGGAGAGAGGCCTGGGACTCAGCTCTGCCCGCCTCACCCCGTGTCTGTCCACCTCACCCTTGTCCACCCTCCTCACCCCCATCTGCCTGCCTCAGTCCATCTCCGCTTTCCTCACCCGTCTGCCTGCCTCAGTCCATGTCTGCCTTCCTCACCCGTCTGCCCTCCTCGCCCTTGTCTGCAAGCCTCAGTCCGTGTCTGCCCACCTCACCCCATCTGCCCACCTCTCCCGCCTGCCTGCCTCAGTCCATGTCCGCCCTCCTCACCCATCCGCCCACCTCACCCCTGTCCACCTGCCTCATCCGTCTGCCCACCTCATCCCTGTCTGCTCGCCCCAGTCCATGTCCGCCCTCCTCACCCGTCTGCCCACCTCGCCTGTCTGCCCGCCTCAGTCCATGTCCACTGTCCTCACCCCGTCCACCCCCTCACCCGTCTGCCCGCCTCAGTCCATGTACACCCTCCTCGCCCCTGTCCACCCGCCTCACCCGTCTGCCCGCCTCAGTCCATGTCCGCCCTCCTCACCCCTGTCCACCCGCCTCACCCATCTGCCTGCTTCAGTCCATGTCCGCCCACCTCGCCCGTCTGCCCACTTCGCCCCTGTCTGCCTGCCTCAGTCCATGTCCGCCCTCCTCACTCCTATGTGCCCACCTCACCCATCTGCCCGCGTCAGCCATGTCCGCTGTCCTCACCTGTCTGCCCACCCGCCCAGGGTCCGCCCTCCTCACCCTGGTCTAAGTGCCTCACGAGGCTGAGACGGGACCAACTTTTCCCTGGGGGCTCGGCCTCCGGGAGGCGCCCGCCCTGGTCCAGAGACCGAGGGTTGAGGGGCCAGCACAGTCTGGGAGTGGGAGGTGCTCGTGCGGCCCAGTGGGGAGGCCTAGGGGACACTGTGTCCCGGACTCACACGGCCCGCCAGGCAGGGGGCCGACCGTGCATGAGGGTAGGCTGGGAGGAAGGCGCTGTGGCTTCTGCTGGTTCAAGTGGGAAGGGCAGCCCCTCAAGGACAGAGAAAGCCCCAGATGCCAACCATGCTTGACAGGAACACAACCTTCTCTGGGCCGCCACTGCCGCACCCCTCTCCCCAACAAAGACACAACAAGGATTCCCAGGCATCAGAGGCAGGGCCGGGATGCCCATGGCCCCCCCCTGCTCTGCACAGCGCACTCACTCGGTACTCTGGGGGGGCCCCTGGCAGGTCGTGCCCACACCTGCATAGCTTCAGGCCCTCAGTCAGGCCCTCAGAGCCCACGTGTCCTTCCGTCCAGATCAGGCTAGGGGCTGGGTGCCGCAGGACGCAGCTGCCCACACTCCACCAACCACCCGCCCCTGCCCTGCCCATCTGTCCTGATGCCCTCCTGTGTTACAAGCCACAGACAGAGACGCGGCTCTGAACTCTCCAGTCTGGAGGGCACTAAGGTGGCCCTGCCCCAGGGCACACTGGCCACCTAAGATGTCCTGGTTCCTGGGCATGGCGTGTCTTCCACATTAGGGCTGGGGGTGCATCTGAGGAGCCAGGCCCCGGGAATCTCTGGCCACCAGGGAGCGTCCGGCACCCCACCTGCACAGCTCCTCACTGTGCCTGTTCACAGGTGGCAGGCAGGGGCTCAGGGAGCAGAGGGCGGGTGACCACCTCTGCACCCTGGTATCGGGACCTGCCTTAGGCCCCTGCTGGCCAGGCAGCGCCGGCTGGGCCGCACTGGGAGCTGAGGGGAGAGGCCTCTGTGCTGGCGGAGACCCCGACAGCCATCTACCATCTGTCCTCAGGCCTGCCAGGAACCGTGAGGCCACACCACATCTCAGGGTGCTGACCTGCCCCACCCCTGCCCAGGACCCACCTGTGAGCGCCTACCTGAGAGGGGTGCAGGTAGGGCTCCGGGGAGGCCAGGCTGGTCTGCACAGAGACGCTCTTCTCGAGCAGGACCTGCGGGAAGGCGAGCCTGTCCAAGGCACCCCTCTGCCAGTGCTTGCTCTCCTGCTGGGCCAGCGCCTCATCCTCACTGAAGGCACGCACCACGGGCCCAGGCATGGGCAGCGGCACTGCCCCGTCACTCTCGTAGCCCGAGCCGTCCTGCTGCGAGTCCCAGCTGCCCCTCTGCTTCATGTGCAAATGGGCTTGCTGTGCCTCCCAGGCCAGCCGGGCCTGCGCCAAGAAGGGCTCAGCCGGGCCCCGGGGGCCCTCCCCGTCCCCCGCCTCCCCCTCCGTGCGCTTCGTGGGCATCAGGCCGGGTCCACACAGAGGCCGCTCCTCCGTCAGGGGCTGCTGGCCTAGCGGGTCGCAGTCCCCGGGGCCCTCGGCAGGCGGGGCGCTGGGAGCATGGCACACGGAGGGGTTCCTGCTCTTCCTCTTGCGCGTGCCGGGGGAGTAGCCCGTAGAAGACATGGTGTCCTGCTGGCTAGACCAGGACATGGCATCATCCTGGGCCTGGGGCAGGGGCGTGGGCGGCAGGGCGGGCCGCAGCTCAGGCCCCTCCATGCTGCTGTAGTCCCCAGACATGACCCCCAGCGAGGACGTGGCCCCCAGGCGCTGGTCGCGCAACAGGCAGGGGCTGGGCTGCAGGGACAGGGAGCCGCCCCCCGGGTGAGGCGTGTACTTGTGCCGCGGACCTGCCCGCAGCTTGGGGCTGGAGCCGGCCTGCTCCACATACACCAGCTGCCGCACGTACTCCTTGCCAGCAGGGCTGTACTCCAGGCTCAGGTAGCGCTCAGGGCACTTCTGCCTGGTGAGCACCAGCTGCTGGTAGGGCGACGCGGAGGCTGGCTTGGGTGGCTTGCGGCCAGGAGACCGCCGGGGCGAGCCGGCCTCAAACTGCACATCCATAGGGGGTTCGTCGTAGAGCGGGGCCTGGTACTCCACAGGGGGCTCCTCATAGAGGGGAGGCTCGTAGGCGTAGCGTGGTGAGGAAGGCTGCGAGTCTCCGGCTGGCCGGCGGGGCTGGGCCAGGAGCGGGGAGCAGCTCCCTAGCTCAGCCCTCTTAGGGAAAGGCGACGGCCTCCTCTCTGGGAAGAAGACGGGGCTGTCCGCGTCAGGGGTGAAGGTCTGCAGGCTGGGCGAGTGCTGTCCTCCAGAGGGTCTGCGGGAGCGACCCCCAGGCTGGCTGTCCAGGGTGTAGCCGTTGCCCTGGGGGGAGAGGAAGCTGGGCTCCCTGTCGGCAACTTTGATGAGCATGCGCTCCTTGGTGCCCGAGTTCCAGCGGAGAGAGGAAGTCCTGGTAGGGGGTGGGGAGCAGGTTACCTGAGAAGGTCCTGGGGGGGCAGGTGACCTGGGGAGTTGGCCAGGGGGCAGGTGACCTGGAGGGAGCCCTGGGGGGAGCAGGTTACCTGGGGGGGTCCCGGGGGGCAGGTTACCTGAGGGGGGGTCCTGGTGAGAGGTTACCTGGGGGAGCAGGTTACCTGGGGGGGATCTTGGAGAAGGTTACCTGGGGGGGGTCCTGGGGAGAGGTTATCTGGGGGGATCCTGGGGGGAGCAGGTTACCTGGGGGGCAGGGGGTCCTGAGGGCAGGTTACCTGGGGAGCTGGCCAGAGGGCAGGTTACCTGGAGGGAGCCCTGGGGGTAGAAGGTTTCCTGGGGGGTACCTGGAGGGGGTTCTTGGGGGGAGCAGGTTACCTGGGGGGGGTCCTGGGGGGAGCAGGTTACCTGGGGGGCGGGGGGTCCTGAGGGCAGGTAACCTGGGGAGCTAGCCAGAGGGCAGGTTACCTGGAGGGAGCCCTGGGGGTAGAAGGTTACCTGGGGGGTACCTGGGGGGGGTTCTTGGGGGGAGCAGGTTACCTGGGGGGGCTCCTGGGGGGAGGTTACCTGGTGGGGGTCCTGGGGGGAGCAGGTTATGTGGGGGCGGTCCTGGGGGTAGCAGGTTATGTGGGGGGGCCTGGGGGGAGGTTACCTGGGGGGGGTCCTGGGGGTAGTAGGTTATATGGGGGGTCCTGGGGGGAGTTCTGGAGGGAACAGGTTACCTGAGAAGGTCCTGGGGGGGCAGGTTACCTGAGGGGAGTCTGGTGGGGGCAGGTTCCTGGGTTGGGGTGGAAATCTGACCCCTTCGCCAGCCTGGACCCATGACCACCCCCCTTGACCTCACAGGTGTGTGAGGTCAGGCCCAGAAGGCCTGGTCGTTTCTCACTGTCCTCTTCACAGCCACCCCAGGGGCTGTAGGCTGTGGGCCCTGGTACTGCCGGGTGCTATAATGAGCTATTAACCTTTCACTGCTGAGGCCCTGACCCCGGGTCGTGCAGCCTGGAGCAGCTGCCCCCTGGCCTGGGAGCCCCCCTCACACTTCCCGGGTCTGCCCGGCAGCCCTCCAAGGGCTCTCCTGCTGCTGCCCACGGGGACGCTCCTCCAGGGCCCCTGTGAGAGGCTCTGTTCTGTTCCCAGGCCAGAACCGGGCACAGAACTACTCCTGGACGGAAGTGCCGGGGGCCGGGGGAGCTCCCAGAGGCCTCTGTGGCTTTGGAATCCTGGGCTCAGCACCCACCCTGCTCCCGCAACACAGCCGATCATCCCGCAGCGCAGCACTTCTCAGGGCCTGGACTCCAACCACAGGCCCCTGTGAGTCCAGAAGGGCTGGCTGCCCTGCTGGCACTGCCCACCGCCGGGCTCAGCACTCCACACCTGGACCAAGATGGTAAAACCGCTCCCCGTTCCTAAGGGTGCCCGTGGCCCTGGGGAGCTGTGTGCCCAGATCCCGGCCCCCCACCTAGCAGGGGGCACTGGGGGCATTCAGGCTCTTCTGAGTCTTACTTGCCTGATGACAACACAGAGACACTGCCCCTGGAGATACAGGGACTTGATCACACACCATGCCCACCAACTAATGGTCAGCCCCATGTCCCATGGCTGTACCAGCCACGACAGGGCAGACCAAGAGGCCCAGAGCAGTGCGTGAGGCGCCCCGCTTCCGCCTGCCCCCTCAAGAAACTCCCCAGCTGCTTTAAAGATTTCCTTCTAAGAATCCACCTGCAATGCGGAAGACCTGGGTTCAATCCCTGGGTTGGGAAGATCCCCTGGGGAAGGCAAAGTATTCTGGCCTGGAGAATTCCATGGACTGTATAGTCCACCGGGTCGCAAAGAGTCAGACATGACTGAGCGGCTTTCACTTTCTACATTTAGTATCTGGAACATTTGTGTCAGTGTCTCTGCTTCATAGCACTTCTTCAGTCTGTGGTCTGGCCTATTTTATGATTTCTGGAAACTCCTGACCATATCTTTTAAAATATTACTTCCATCCCGTTTCCTCTCTCCTTCTCTGGGAGTCCGGTGCTGTCTCCTGCACTGAGCTCCACAAGGTCTTGGGCTGTGTCCTGTACTTTCCATCCCCTGGCCTCTCCACACTGTTGACTTTTTTCTGATATACCGTCTAATTTACTAACCTTTTAAGAACCCATCTACTGAGTTCTTAGTTTATTATGTTTTTTTCAGTTCTAGAATATCTATTGGTATTTAACTTTTTTTTAAACAGTACTTTGAGGTTCACAGCAAAACCGAGGAGAAAAAAATGTACATTTCCCACGTGCACCTACATTTTCCCTGCACCTACTCACACGCAGCTTCCCCGATTATCAGCCCCGATTATCAGCATTTCGGAAGAGACAGAACATCTGCTGTCAGCTGATGGACCAGCACTGACACATTGTAATCAACCAAAGTTCTTAGTTGATATTAGGGCTCACTCTTACTGTTGTACATTCTGTGGGTTTGCATAAATGTAGAGACACGTATCCACCATTGTAGTGTCGTACAGAGCATTTTCTTTGCCCCCAAAACCCACACGCTATGTCTGTTCATCCCCCTCCCCAAATCCCTGGCAACCACTGATCTTTTCACTGTCTCCATAGGAGGCAAATCTGAAGCCAAATCAATGAGCAAATCTTTGGCCTCCAAAGAAGGCAATCTGAAAACCTGCACGCTCTTGACTCCAGAATGTCAGGAGTGGAATCACACAGTGTGCAGGCTCTCAGGCTGGTGTCTTCGCTTTGTGACATGCTTTTCTGTGACTCTTCACGGCTGACAGCTCATTTCTTTTTAGTGTTGTATAAGCCATTGTCTGGATGGACCACAGTTTTCTTCTCTATTCACCTACTGAAGGACATCTTATTTTGGCAACTATGAATAAAGATACTATAAACATCTGTGTGCAGGATTTGATACGAACATAAAATGTCAACTCCTTTTGGTAAATACCAAGGAGCAGTACTGCCAAATCATTTAGACTATATTCAGGTTTTAAAAAAATATATTTATTATTTATGGGCGAGTCGGGTCTTAGTTGCAGCACATGAAATCTGCATTGCATCATGCTGGATCTTTCCCTGCAGTGCGAAGGCGTCTCTCCAGTCGTGGCACACGGGCTCAAGTATGGGTGCACTTGGGCTGCATGGGCTTAGTTGCTCTGTGGCATGTGGAATCTTAGTTTCCCAACCAGACACTGAACCTGATTCCCCTTGCCTTGGAAGGGGGGATTCTTAACCACTGAACCCCAAGGAAGTCCCTGTGTTCAGTCTTAGGGGCTACACCCTCCTGCACTCCCACCAGCACTGACTGTGGGTTCCCCTACCCCGCACCCTCGCCAGTGCCTGGTGTCAGAGTGTCCGCCTTCTGGCTCCTCTAATAGGCGTGCAGAGGTATCTCACTCTTGTTTTACTTTGCATTTCCTGCTGACAGGTGATGTGGAGCATCTTTCACATGCTTTCTGTGCCAACAGTATAGGTTCTTTGGTGAGGTGTCTGTTCAGCTCTTTTGCCTATTTTAAAAGAAGGTTGTTTTCTTACTGTTCCATTTTAAGAATTCTTTGTATATTTCATATTACAGTCCTTTATCATTTGTGTCTATTGCAAACATTTTCTCCTAGTTCGTCTTTCACAGAGCAGAAATTTTTAATTTTAACACAGTCCAGCTTATCAATTGTTTCTTTCATGACTCGTGCCTTTAATGTTGTACCTAAAAAGTCACTGCCAAACCCAAAGTCAACTGGGTTTTCTCCTCTGCTACCTTCTAGGAGTCAGTTTTGTTTCACATTCAGGTCTGTGACCCATCTTGAGTTAATTTCCATGAAGGGTGTAAGGTCCGTATCCAGATTCACTTTCTTGTGTGTGGACGTCCAGGTGTTCCAGCAGTGTCTCTTAAGAGACCATCTTGGCTCCACTGCATTGATTTTACCCCTTCATCAAAGGTCAGCTGATGATATTTATGGTGGTCCATTGGTTGTCTCTCCATTCTATTCCATTAATTGATCTATCCTCTACCAATACCACCCTGTCTTGCTTACAACAGAGTTATAGTGAGTCTTGGGACTCAGGTAGTATTATTCCTTCAACTTTGTCCTCCTTGAGTATTGTGTTGGTTGTCTTCTGCCTCTCTGGAGAAATCTTATTATCACTTTGTCAGTATCCACAAAACAACCTGCTGGAATTCTGGCTGAGACTGCATGGAATCTATAGGTCAGGTTGCAAAGAGTGGAGTCCTTCCTCCACTTGTTCAATGCTTCTGTGATATCTTTCATCAGAATTTTAAGTTTTCCTTATACAGATTTTGTACATATTTTGTCACATTTACACCTAAGTATTTCATTCTGGGTGATACTAATGTAAATGCTACTGTTTCTAACTTCATATTCCACTTGTTCATTGCTAGTATATATGAAAGCAATGGACTTTTGCATATTTAGCTTATGTCTTAAGCTTATACCTACCTAGCTATACAACCACTTAGTTCTAGAAGTTTGTTAGTTCTTTAACATTTTTTACATAGGTGATCAAGTCATCTGCAGGCAAAGACAGCTTTATGTTTTCCTCCCCAACCTGTATACCCTGCATTTCCTTTTCTTCTGTTACTGCATTAGCAAAGAGCTCCAATATGATGCTGAGCACCAGAGGTGAGAAGAGAAACCCTTGCCTTGCTTCTGATCTTAGTGGAAAAGCTTTGAGCGTCTCACTACTAAGTGTGATGCTAGCTGTAAATTTTTTGTAGATGTTCTTCATCAATATTCTTTATCAAGTTAAGGGAGTTCCTCTCTTTTTGGGTGGCACTATTGGTAAAGCACCCGCCTGCCAATGCAGGAGATGTAAAAAACACAGATTTGATCCCTGAGTTGGGAAGAGCCCCTGGAGGAGGGCATGGCAACCCACTCCAACGTTCTTGCCTGGAGAATCCCATGGACAGAGGAACCTGGTGGGCTACAGTTCATGAGGTTGCAAGGAGTCAGACAGGACTAAAGCGATTTTTTTTAGGACTGAAGCGATTAAGCACACATATATTCCTCCTTTACTAAGTTTGTTTGTAAATTATGATTGGCTGTTGGATTTTACCAAATGCTTTTTTTGCAACTGTTGATATGATCATGTGAAAGTGAAAGTCGCTCAGTTGTGTCCAACTCTTTGCGACCCCATGGACTGTACAGTCCATGGAATTCTCCAGGCCAGAATATTGGAGTGGGTAGTCCTTCTCTTCTCCAGGGGATCTTCCCAAGCTAGGGATCAAACCCAGGTATTCCGCATTGCAGGTGGATTCTTTACCAGCTGAGCCACAAGGGAAGCCCAAGGATACTGGAGTGGGTAGCCTATCCCTTCGCCAGCAGATCTTCCCTATGCAGGAATTGAACTGGGGTCTCCTGCATTGCAGGTGGATTCTTTACCAACTGAGCTATGATTTTTCACCTTTGGTCTACTGATGTAATGGATTATATTGACTCTCAAATGCTGAACCAACCTTGCATACCTAGGATAAATCTCACTTGGTCATGATATATAATTCTTTTTATACAGCGGTGATTTCCTAATTTTTTTTTGAGGACTTTTACATCTATGTTCATGAGAGAGACAGGTCTGTAGTATTCTTTTGTGTTTTTCTGATTTTGATATTAGGGTAATACTGGCTTCACAGAATGAGAAAGTATTCCCTATGCATCTATCTTCTGAAAGAGATTGCAGGGAACTCAAAAAATTTCTTCCATGTATGTTTGGTAGAACTCACCAGTGAACCCATTCAGAACTTCTGCTTTCTTTTTTGGAAGATCATTAATTATTGATTCAATCTCTTTTAACAGATACACACCTGTTCAGATTGTGTATTTCTTCTTCTATGAGTTTTGGCATACTATATCTTTTACAGAACTGGTTTATTTTGCTGAGGTTAACAAGCTTGTGTGCACAGCCTTGTTCAGAGCCTTCCTGGCCCCTCTGAGACTCCTGAGGGAGTCTTCTGGACTGCACCGACTGTCAGACCACGGTCACAGGTCTTGGCTCCTCTGTGGATCTCTGATGCCTACAGAAATTTGGTCTATTTTGTTCTTGTACAGGCTGGTCTCAGGTAAGTGAATCCACCATCACAGAAAGTAGAAATCCCAAGCGTCCTAAGAAACCAATTGTGCAGTCTGGTCCTGTGCCTCTGTCCTCTGATTGAGCCACGAGTCCTAATTGTTGGCCGTGGGTAAGGCAAGACTGAGAGAACCAGGGTGAGAGTGAGCAGGGCTCGGGAGGCAGGCTCCCTTTGGGATTTCAGCTCCTGGTTGCCCAAGGCTGCTCCTGGCCAGCCGCACAGACCAGCCAAGCAGAGCGGAGGACGGCAGGCAGCATGCCTGCAGACCTGAAGAACCAACTCTGGAATCTGAGAGATCTGGGACTGAACAGAGAATGTGGTTCCTGGGCTGTGGGGCATCACCTCCCACTTCCACCCTGGTCCTCAGGAGTTCTCACGAGGACTAAAAGCAGGACACGTGGAAAATCACAGCCTTGGTTCAGAGGGGCACACAGGAGACACTGCACATGGTCCACTGCCCAGCAAATGCAGGCAGGGCTGCAGCAGCCAGATAGGAGGGTGGGGTGGTGTCCCGACCCAGAGCACTCCAGGAGCCGGGGCAGAGGCAGGCACGGGGCAGCAGGAAGGCGGGTGCCGGCCCGTCTCAGGGAAATGCACCCCCAGCAGCACAGAGACGGCCTAGGTCATAGAGAGCCGATGCCCCTCAGCGCCCCCAGGCCCAGCCAGAGTCCTGTCCTTCTCTCCCAGCCCCTGATCACCTCCCCTCCCACAGGACGACCCCCACAGCCCCTCACCACCACCTGCAGACCCAGGAGGAGGTCTAGCCTTCTCTCTCAGCCCCAATTCCTTGTCGGCTCTGCTGGGGAGGAGGCACTCTGGGGAAAGACTCCCTCCCACCGCCTCCTGCCTGTTTCTGGAGGCGCCTCATCAGGGAAGCGTTGCCCCATGCTCAGTGCCCTGGAAGAGCGGCAGGAAATGGGACGTGGACTAGCTCGGAGGGAAGCCTCTGCCCCCAACATGGGCCCCGCTCACAGGCCGCAAGACCACATCAGCTCTCTGCCCATAAACCCCAGTCAAACCCGAGTCTCCCAGTGACCAGCGAGGACGCCCGTGAACACAGCCACACTGCTGGCCTAGGCAGGCTTAGATCCCTCCCTGTATCAACAAACCCAGTCTCGATCTCTAAACTGAGCAAACCGCCAAAGGCCCCTTGCGCTCCAAATCCCTCTCCCCAGGGGCCCAGCACCCCGTCCGGCCCCCATCAGCTACAGGACGAGGTGCCTGCTCCAGCCTGGACACATGAGCTGACCCAGGGGACGCCCCTGCTCAGCCTGCTGCTGCTGTGCCCAGGGTCCTGGGCGTCATATCTGGAAACCCCAATGCCCAACGAGGCCAACCCAGGCCCGAGGGCGGCCAGCCTCCCCGCCCCACTTGGCGGGCACCAGTCTTCCCGACATGGCCTGGAAAACACTCCGATGCGCCTGGAGCTCCGGGGGGGACCACAGGCTAAGGAACCTCCAAGGGATCCATCAGGGCCAGTACCGTGGATACAACAGTACCTCACACCACACAGCGGCCCGACAGCCTCTCCTTGTGTCCCACAGGCCAGGGCAGGGCCTGGCGCGCTCTGCACATCCAGCTGGTCACTTCCTGCTGGGCCAGACCCTTCTCCAGCTCACCCGAGAACTGCCAGGAAAACCACCCCCGGCCGGGAGAGGGCCAGGCCTGAGGCAGGGCCTACCTGCAGTGGAGAAGGTGGCCGTCCGCGCTGTAGTCCCGGTAAACCTCGTAGTCCTTCTCGAGGAGCGCTCCTGACGGTGAGGAGCTGAAGTGCAGCAGAGTGAGTAGGAGACATGAACAGAAGTACAGCCACTTAGAGACACTCCTCGGAACAAGGTGCGGCCCTCTGGTTCCCACCACAGCTCCTGCGCGGGTCTGCCTGCACTAGGGCAGGGTTTCTCGCACCCTCACCACCCCCTCCCACGGTGCCCCGATGGAACCCACTGTCCTCACCTGGGACAGCCCCAGGCCCAGCGAGGAGCTGGAGCTCTGGCCAGTGGCCTCCGGGCTGGGCTCCAGGCTGGGCTGGGACCCAGGGGACACGGAGTGGGGCGCAGAAGGGCTTGGGCCTGGTTGCCAGGCCCCCTGGGCTGGCCATGGTGGGGAGCCCACACTCCACTTCAGGCTGGAGAGCAGCTGACTACAGCCAGTGGGCCTCATCCAGCTCCAGTGCCTGGTGTTGCACAGCAGGTGGGCAATGAATGGTTTATACACTGAAATTTATTTGTGTGTGAAATTTACATGCGATTCAAATTCCAGTGTCTGTCAGCAGCACGTCATGGGAACACAGTCCTGTGTGGCCACAACAGAGGCCAGAGACGGTGGCTGCACCACTCAGCACACCGCAGGTCCCAGGTGTAGCCACAACTCAGTGACCTGAGTGCCCCCACACAGCTGATCTGCCAGCCACAGACGGAGGCCTGGATGGCTCTGCCTCTGGCAGTGTGCAGGCTCTGTGCCGCTGGGCCAGGCAGACACACGGCCCTGCTGGAGTGTTGCAAGGTGCACAGTGATCAGAGCCCAAGACAGGAATCCCGTCGCAGCAGAATTACTTCAATGAAAACGGAAGGGGCCTTCACACCACACGTGCTTCCCAGCGGCTCATCTGTGAGCCCAGCAGGGAGAGCAGCCACACTGTTCACAGGCAAGAAGCATTAACCTGTGCCGACAACAGCAGCTGAGGGCACATGTCCTGAGGAAGCAAGCCTGCTCGACCAGCAGCCTCGAGGCACAGACAGTGAGAGCCGCTCGGCAGCGGGGCCTGGGGGGTGCCAGGGCTCCTGGCACTACTCCACGCTGTCACTGCACTAAGGAGTCACAGCTGAGCTTGACAGGACTGGGCAAGTGGCCTTCACGAGTCATCTCTGCAGAACGACTACAGGTGAAACTACTACCAAAGAAAATGAGGAAACACCTAATTCAGTCCAGCCCGAGTGCAGCTGAGATGTGTCACGACGGCCCGTGCCTAAAACATGCGCCGGGGACCAGCACGGGGCGTGGGCTGGCGCCGCGGGGGTGCAGCGGGCCCCGGCAGCAGGCCGGTGCTCAGCAGCCGCCCAGGCCACCAACAGCCTCCGCCCTCCTGGATTCAGCCGCTACTGGTCCCGCAGGTCTGTGTCAGAAACAGAAGGGAAGTATCCCAACTTGACCCACTACACAGCAGTTTAAAAGCTTGAAAACAGAAAGCTTTGCTGCAATTTTTTTAAAACTCACAGCCTAGGTGGAAATTTTCTGTTTGAGAAAAGATTCTACTCAACTACTATCATCAAACATTGTGAGGGGTTTTTAGATTTGACAAGGTTTCTCAATGAATTCAACCTAAAATTATAAGGCAAACAGTGCTTATATGAGACACTGAGACTGCAACAGTCATTTTGATGACAATGGATGTCTGAGTCACAAGCAGTATCAAGCTGCTTTAGCATCTCCTTTGTGGGCCTCAGAAACTGGAACAAGAAGCAAGATCCCCATTCCCACACAGGAGACACGCTTTCTGAGCTACAATACTAGTTCCAGACCAGTGCAATAAAGCCAGTCACATGAATGTTCTGGCGTCTCAGTGCAAACAAACATTACGTTCACACTGAACTATAGTCTATTAAGCATGCAAAGCCACCTGGGTTTTCTGAGGATTTTGAACTCCAGGCCTTGAATGGTAGAAGGAAAGCCCACAACTAGCTAAGATGGCTGTAAATACAAAGGGAGACAGGATTGTTTCCCAGCACTGAGGCTTGAGAGGCAATGGCCCCTGAGAGAGCACACGGACAGCGTGACCGGGGTACAGGGCCGCACGTGGTGTGGGCGGATGCAGGCTACAACGTGCAAGAAACCACAGTTAACACAAGACCCGTAAGCAAATACCTTTGGACCAAGGCCAGGAAAGAACTTTTTAAACAAAACATTAAAAACAAACAAGGTGAAAATTACAGTTAACTTGCTTGCATCAAAATCAAGGGCTCCAGGGACCCATCAGCAGGCATGAGGGGGGTCTGTAGGGCAAGGCCACCCACACACTGAACAGGAGCAAGTCTACAGAAGCAGCCACCTCGCAGCCCTGAGGCTCTGCCTGCTCAGCCCGAGGCCCCCAACAGGCCCCAGGTGCAGAGTGGGGGTGCAGGCTTCCCCAGGCTGCGGGGTGAATGCAGCGTTCTGGGGGAGCACCCAGGAACACGCTGGGCAGCAACGCATGTGTGGAGCACATGGGAACGCACAGGAGGAAGGGGTGGGAAGGGCCTGGCCTAGAGGAGCCGCGGTGACAGCACATCCTCCACTGAATCAGGGGTCCCCAGGAAGCGCCCCACAACCACCCCACCACACCAAGGCCAAGTGCTAGAAGGGATGAAAGTGACCAGACCCTAGGGGTCCCTGAGGAGGAACACATCTAACACACGTGAGAAGGCCGGCTGTTCAGGGGCAAATACGAACCACCGGGAAGTGGCTGACCCTGGTTCCAAAGCACAAGTCAAGGCAGAAAGCATTAGCGATATGACACAGGGAAGCATGCTGGGAACACCGACTGCAAACCTCCCTGCAGCTGACCCACAGCTTCCAGGCAGGACAGCAGCAGCGCGAGACAGGAAGAAAGGACAGACCACTCCCACCCCCTGGGGGGACTTCACCTCCCCGAACCCAGGTGTCTGGGCAGATCAAAACTTAGTAAAGAACTCAACTGATACAATTAACAGATCTGACCCAACAAACACACAGAGAACCCTAGAGCTAACAGAGAAGAGAAATTGTCTGCCTTGGCCGGCAGGGTGTCATCTTGTGCATCTCCGTATTCTTGCAAAGACAACAGTCCTGAGGGATCAGGGCCCTGCCTACTGCAGGAGGGCCCATCTCAGCTTAACCAACAGTGTCCACAACAGCCCTGTGTCTCCAGAAGGTCACATTCACAGATGCTGAGAACAGGACGGGGCAAATTCAACCCACAAGACACAGAAACATACTGGATAGGATTCCCCATCCATTCATGCTGAGAAGCCTAATAAGAGAAAGGGACATCCCAGCCCGACACACAGTATCACAGGGCCAGTGGGCCTGCCTGCCTCCCTGGCCCCGTCTCCTCAGGGAGAACCGGCCAGCTTGGGACAGCTGGCGGAGTCACAGGCAACTCTGGAGACAGTGCGCTCGACTGTAATGAGAGCTCAACAAGTGTAAAAACAACTGACGTATAAATATAACATCTGGGGCCTTCCTTGGTGACTCAGCGCTAAAGAATCTGCCTGCTAACACAGGAAACACGGGTTCGATCCCTGGCCCGAGAAGATCCCACGTACTGCGGGGCAACAAAGCCCTTGTGCCACAACTACTGAGCCTGTGCTCTAGAGCCAGCAAGTGCAACTATGAGCCCGTACCCATGACTACCAAAGCCCACGTGCTCCAGAGCCTGTGCCCACAAGAGAAGTCGTGCAATGAAAAGCCTGCGCACCACTACCAGACAGTATTCCCTCCTCACCAGAACGAGAGAAAAGCCCGTGCAGCAATGTCAAAAATAAATAAAATTAATGAAATTAATTTTTAAAAAATAGTACCTGAATACCAGTAATGATCGCATAATATGACTTTATATGGTATCTAAAAATCTTTAAAAAGTGCAAGTTCTTTGTGGAAAAACATATAAAATGTACTACCTTCATGAATGGGAGAAGATGACACAAGCAAGGTGCCTAGTCCCCCAACCTGCCCCACAGTTTAAACACAATTCTAATCCACCTCCAACTAAGCTCCTCGTGGGAGGCCGATCCAAAGGCAACACCATGATCCGAGTCACCATACTGGACACCTCTGGGAAGAGGACAACCCCTGCCCCCAGGACGTCTGCCAACATAACCTAAGAAGAGTCCAGCCCCTCACCGGCCTGCAGGGAAGAGCCAGCAACCACCACCAGCAATGCCGCCGCGGGGGACCTGGGCCCAGAGGCTGTCACGTCTGCTGGACAGGCAGCAGCACCGGTCTGAGCTCACCAGAACATCAGAGGGATGCAGGGCTATCTTTAAACTTCACTCGCTAGATTTTTTCCTTGGGGACCATCCCAGGCTCTTCTTCATGAGGACGACTCCCAGCAGCCTCTCAGGCCGCTCCAGCCCGCGTGCCCAAGCCCTGCCCACAGCCCTGCCCTGTGCGTGCCAGGCTCTCACACACCCTCAGCACAGGCGCTGCACTCCCAGCCTGGCATGTCACCCTCCCAGGAGCAAACAGACCCACAGCCTAAGCCCGCTTTCGACTACTTTGTGACTTCCACTGTCACCAGGCGAAACCCAGCCTACCTGGTCTCCAAGGATCATGTCCCACACCTGCTCCTCCCTGGCTTCTTTCTGGTAACTTCCAGCCTGTCTGGGTTTATCCAGGTCACATGCCCTCCAGCCATTTCTTCTGGACTGGGACCCTTGAGTGCCAGCCCTGGGGAACAGCTCCCTGGGGTTCAGGGTCTGCCATATGGGCACTTGGGGGGGGGGGTGCATAAGCAGCGGGGGGTAACATCCAGATGTGAAGCCAGCAGGAGGTGGGAGCCCAGGAGTCCACGGCCTCACTGTCTGCAAGACCAGGAGCGAAAACAGCCACAGTGGCTGCTGGACAAGGCAACACCCCGGGGGCTCCCAGGACAGTGCTCTGCCCAACCGCGGACAGCCTCAGTCCTTCCTTTGCAAAACAGGGGTGATGCCCTCACCTCCCTCCCTCAGTGCTGGTGAGGTCAGTCAAGCTCGGGCAGGGAGGCCTGGAGTCAGGTGGGGCCAGCCAAGGGACCCCCATGGATCTGCATCCAGAGAACAGGCCGGCGGGCCTGGGGAGGGCACCCCTCCATCACAGGAGCTCTGGGGGCCAGCTCTGGGGTGCCCCCATCACGGGAGCACTTCCCACAGGGGAGAGAACCAAACAATTTCACGATTAGCCAGAGAAACTCCAGCCCCGGCAGGGCCCGGCAGGCCTCGGCCAGCTCCGCCCGGGTGGGCACAGGGGAGCGCGCGGATCCCCCAGAGGCGGCAGGGTGCAGGGGCCCACCTCACCTGCCACTCTCGTCCTTCACCACCCCTGGCGCGGCCTGCCTGCTGGCGCGGCCCACCAGCTCCTGCGCCCTGTCGCCGGCGTCCAGCTCGGGCTCCAGGGACGAGCTGGTGCTGCCATCGCGGCTGACGCTGCTGCCCCGCCCGGGGCTGTTCTCTGCTGAGGCGCGCGGCGACTCCGTGTTCTGCTTCAGGGTCTGCAGCTTGGCCAGGGGGATGATGTCACAGTCCTGCGGCCGGTGCCACACGGTGCGCTGGGTGCTGGCGTTGTAGTAGTAGAAGCGTGACGTGTTGGGGTCGAAGAGCTCCCACCACTGGTTCTCGCTGGTCCGCTTGATGCGAACGCCGGCCGGCGGGTCCCACACGCACTCACCGGTGACCAGGTTGGCGTACATGCGCTCTCGTGTGCGCGGCTCGATGATCTCCACCCACTCCAGCCTGGGGGAGGGGGCAGCGTCAGGCGGGGCTGGGGAACCCCACCCACCCCGAGACCAAGGATCCCGCCCGTCAGGCCACCTGCTCTGGGCCCCACGTCCGCGGGCTGGCATATCCAGCACCAGACCTTCCTCGTGTCTGCCAGCCTCAAAAGCAAGAAATCTCTTCACATATAAGAGTAAAACCAAAGCTTACCTAAATTCCATCCACTCCCGATTTTCTAAACGCTCATCAGAGCCCAGCCCTGGGCGGCGGGGTCTTCGGCCCAGCCCCACATCAGGGACGCCCTGGGTTCTGGCTCCCTGTCCGCAGGGGGCTGGGCCACGGGCACTGCTCACTGTCCTCCCAGACTGCGCCATGTCCCTCCCGGATGCCTGGCTGCTCTTAGTAGCAGCCACCACTGGCTGCCAGCGCCACCCGTCACCCGCACTGGGAGGGGACGCCAACATCGCTGTGCTGCCCCAGTCCAAAGCAGAGCTGGTTCCCCCCAGAAGCCCCCAAGCACACCCCACCCCAAGGACAAGCCTGTCATCCAGCTAAGATCCTTAAAAAAAAAAAGTGTAAATTAAAACTATTCAAAAAAAAAAACTATTCAGAATAAGGCAATGTGAATGCCAATGTGTTGGACATCACAGTGTGCTCCAGCTGACAGGTAGGGAGCATATTTCACTCTGCTTCCAAGTTTCTACACAAGTAACAATCCCTTAAATATCACTTCTGTGATGGGCCTGATCCTCACCAGCACTGGGATGGTCAGAAGCTTCCAGGACCTGCAGAGAAGGGGAGCACCCCGCTCCTTACCCTCTGCTGAAGCCCAGTTTTCCAGGCAGGAGCACAGGTGGGCTTTACCAGAGGACTGAGGGGACAGTGCTGACAATCTTCTCTGAGAACCTCATCCCGCCCTTTGAGGCCAGATATGCTCAGGGAGGGGAGGAGAGAAGGCACAACCCTGCAGGGCGATGAGCCCCCAACACACACACACACACACACACACACACACACACACACACACACAGAGGCCCTGCAGCAGCCCTGCACACACACACACACACACACACACACAGGCCCTGCAGCAGCCCTGCACACACACACACACACACACACACACAGGCCCTGCAGCAGCCCTGCACACACACACACACACACACACACACACAGAGGCCCTGCAGCAGCCCTGCACGCACACACACACACACACACACACACACACACACACACAGAGGCCCTGCAGCAGCCCTGCGCGCGCGCACACACACACACACACACACACACACGCCCTGCAGCAGCCCTGCAGGCTTGGGGGTCTCTTTTGGATGCACAGTGTCTTCTGGAAGCTCTCAGAGCCAAGGGGCAGGCTGGCCAAGTGGGCAGGGTACAGCAGCTGGAAGATGTGGAGCCAAGAGGGGGCAGGAGGTGAGGGAGCAATAGAGAGGGAGAGCCCTGAGGATGCTGAGGGCTGGAGGAGGGATGCAGGAGGGAGCCACCTCGGGGCTCGGCCACGTCTGAACCGCAACCCCTGCGGCACGGTCACACTAGGCAACCCGGTGGGGGAGGGTGCGGGGCTCTGTGCTTGCAAGCGTGGGACCATTGCCTAACCCGCCATCCTGAAGAAGGTGGGGCAGAGCTGGGGAGGCATCATGGGATCGGACGGCTAGAGGGACAGGGTCATGAGAGGTTGCAGCATCTCTGCGCCCCGCAAGCCTTGCGTGGCGTCTGATCTCTAGTGACCCTGCAAGGCCAGTGCCTGTGGAAGGTGGGCAGGGGGCCTCACGTGTGCCCACTGTTACCCGTGTCCCCGGAGGCCCCTCCCGGGCCCAACCTCCACTGCCATCACCCTGCCCAGCGGGGGCGGGGGCAAGGCCCGACTCGTCCTCTCTTGCCTGCTGGCTGGCCATTCTCCACAGAGGACAGAGCAAAGTTCTAAACTGGGAAGCATCGTGCCCCCTGCCCCCCCAGGATGGAGATCCCCCCAACACAGCTCAGCGGGCGCCGTCCACTCTCGGCCTGAGGACACACCTGCCCCCACCCTTGGCAGCCAGAAGGCACTGCCCGAGGGCAGTCCTCACAGGGACAGAAGGGCCTGGAGACCTCGCTCCTGTGAAGAGGGAAGCTCTCAATTCTGCGGTCACCCTCAGCTGATGGCCTGCATGCCCCTCGAGCTGCGGCATGGGATCAGCCGGGACAAAGGGCAGAGGTGCCCAAGGAAGGCCTGGCCCAGCAGAGATGCTCAGAAAGTACTGGACTGAACACTGTGAGCCCCGGGGAAGCAGTAACAACTCCTTTTATAGCTCTAAATACACTTTCAAATGAATTTACTGGTGGTAATTCTCTCTGAATAAAGAAAAGAAAAAAAAAAAAAGAAAAGAAGCTGGTTCCTTTTCAGCACACTACTGTGTGCATGTGGGCAGGACCCCGTTTTCTCAGAATGTTCTGGGTGCCCCCCACAGCACTTTTAATGAAGACCCCCAGGGAGCCAGGGGGCAGAGAATATGCTGGAACCCGGAGTCTGGTCAGGGTCGGGAGCAAGGTTGGTCGCAGCAGACCCCATGGCTGGGAGGGAAGGCAGGCCCTGTGCAGACCCCGAACCCTGGTCAGCGGGAGCGGCAGGGCACAGGACGCTCAGTCACAGGGCACGTGGCTGAGAAGGGTCAGAGCCTGCGGTTGACGGGCTGACCACCATGGCCCAGTCACACTGTGGAGGCTGTTGAGTCTGAGGGAGATTCATCTGGCGACAGTGTCTGGCATGAAGTGGGAGAAGACTCAAGATGATGGCAGTTTCTGGGTATGACCGGCTGCGGCCTCTCCCCAGTGCCCAGGGTGCTGCGTGGACAACCGCCCCTCTGTTCTCCAAGTCCTGCAGACTTTCACTTCAGACAGTGACCTGGTCAAAGACTCACTTCCAGAAGAGCCTAATGGGTGCCAAGTGTGTCCCAGGCAATCTACCAGGAGAAAGGGGGGCAAGTGTGAGTAAACGTGTGCCCTGTGACACGGGGCCCTGCAATAGGATCCAAAGTGCGGAATAAACGACAAACCACGTAAAACAACAGAACTCGTGATTCCACAAGAAGAGGTTCAAGTGAATGCAAGACGCTGGGCACTGGCCCCCCGGAGTAGGCCGGGTGCCATGGCTAGGAGGCTGGCCGGTTCTACACTCACCCCAGGAAGGCCCAGAAAGGGTGGGAGCCCCAAAGC
Source organism: Dama dama (assembly GCF_033118175.1). Taxonomy (NCBI): domain Eukaryota; kingdom Metazoa; phylum Chordata; class Mammalia; order Artiodactyla; family Cervidae; genus Dama; species Dama dama. The sequence continues at coordinate 1,465,636 of NC_083701.1, read as the reverse complement.
TGGTGAGGAGCGCAGGGGCAGGAAAAACAGCCACTGTCCCGAGAGCAGGGGTGGCAGGTGGCTGGGACCCTGCAGAGGGACACAGTCCACTCAGAAACCCTCAGACAGACCAAACCAAGGGGCCAGTCTGTCCACTGAAAAGATGTTGATGTCACAAAAGGCAGAGACAGGAAGTGGAAATGTTCTAGGGGATATGCAGCAGCCGCAGGGTGAGTGGTGCTGGAGGGGCCACAAATGCCAAGAAGGAGGCAGGGAACCAGGGGCCAAAGGCAAACAGCGGCGCAGGAGACTGGAGCCTCAAGCCGCATGGTGCCCCCCTGTGCTGGGAGACGGGCCCCATCCCGCCGGTGGCCCAGAGCAGGCTGGGGGGAGCAGTGACCACAGAGCCGCCAGAGCATGAATCCGGGTAAGGGGCCTGGATATACACTGCACTCTTCTTCTTTGGGCAACTTGTGGAATTACTCCCGTTATGCCATAAATCACACAAACGAAAGTGACCATCTGCGGCTGCCTGCCTCGGCATGGGTGTCCAGGGAAGGCCTAAGGGGCAGGGCCCAGCTGAGGGCTGGCAGGGTGTCCACTGCCCACGGAGAAGCCCCCCCTGGCCTGCAGTGCAGTGGCCGAGGGACAGGGAGCGGGCCGGCCCCACGTGCCTGCTGCCGAGCTGAGCAAGAGGCTCTGGCTCTGCCGGCCCACAGTCAGGCGCCTCACCTCGTGCTGGGCCCGGACGCCCGGGACTCCAGCAGGCCGGCATGCTGGCTCTCGCACTCGTAGTCCTGTGCCTGGGACATGGCAGCCTCTCCTTCAGCACCCGGGGGGGCGGCCGTCAGCCGGTCATCAGGACGCCCTCCAGCATCAGTCAGGAAGGCGTCGTCCTACAAGACAGAAGAAGCCACACTGCTATGCCTCGGGGTTTGGGGCACTGGGAACAGCCAGCCCAGCCCTCTCCATGGCCCAGGTCGCTGGTGTGAATGGAGTGCCCGACCCTGAACCCAGCCGGGGTCTGGCCCCCAGGGAGGGCATTCAGACCCCTTGCCAGCTGGCTCTGGGTGAGCTGCCTGCCCCTCTAAGAGCAGGGCCCTTGCCTTTGAACAGGGTCAGCACCACCCACTGGTGCTTCCAGGTGGGTATCCATGGTGAGAGGTTGGGCAGCACTTGAGGGTAGTCTATGCACACACAGGGCCCAGATTTACAACTGAGGGGCTGTTCTGAAATGGTCCTGCACTGGCACGGTTTACACATGGGAAACAATGAACCTCGACCCCTACCTCATCTGATACATCAAACTCAATTCGAGGTAAACCACTGCTCCAAACATTAAAGACAAAACAATAAGGTGACTTCCCTGGTGGTCCAGTGGTTGAGAATCCGCCTTCCGGCACAGGGGACACGAGTTCCATGCCTGGTCAGGGAACTAAGACCACACACACCTCGGGGCAACTGAGCATGCATGCTGCAACTAGAGAAGCCTGGGCATGGCAATGAAGACCCCCCCAGCCAAAAACAGACAAATAAAGTGAAACAATAAGACTTTTAGAGAAAATGTGGAAGAAAATTTTTGTGGTCTTGGAGTAGGTACACTTAATCAGACACAAAACCACTCACCACAAAAGAAGCATTAAAAATTGGACTACAACACTAAGAACCTCTGTTTATAAATCTTTACCATCATGGATATTACTCAGGCATAAAAAACAGTGCAATAATGCCACTTGCACCAACATGGATGGACCTGGAGATGTCACACTAAGGGAAGGAACTCAGAAAATGACAAATCCCATGTGATATCACTTTTACGTGAAATATAAACTACAACACAAATGACCTTGTCTGTGAAACAGAAACAGACTCACAGACAAAGAGAACAAACTTGTGTTGGCAAAGCAAGGTGTGGGGGAGGGAAGGATAGGGAATTTGAGATTAGTGGACACAAACCATATATAGGATGGATAAACTACTGTATAGCACAGGGAACTGAATTCAAGATCCTGTGATAAACCATAATGGGGAAGAATAGGAAAAAGAACATATATGTATACTGAATCACTGCACTGTACATCAGAAATTAATACAACATTGTAAATGAGCTATAATTCAACAAAATTTTAAAAAATAAATTTTTTTTCTATTACATGTAAAAACACAAACCCTGGGTGGGAGATATTTGCTGCACAGAATATGTATAATGTATTACATATGCATGTGTACCTATCTGACCTAACAAAGGACTATTTCCACAACTCATATAAGGGTCCTAGAAATAAATAAGAAAAAACAAATACTCGACAGAATAAAAGACAAAAGACTTGAAAACACACTTAAAAAAATATCCAGTAAAGGCAGAGAGAATTGTGCGCCACCTCTTTCGTCACTGGGAAATGCTAACTAAAAGCACCCTAGGACACTGGCGTGCCCACCCAAGTGGCTGCACATGGGGGCTGCGGGCACGGGGGAGCCCTGCCACCGGGGGCCCGCAGCCCAGCCTCAGCGCAGGAGCCTGCTGTGGCCACCCAGACCTGCTCACTGTTCCCAGTGGTGCATGGGTGTGGCTCCCGGGGGTGAGAGACAGAAGCCTGACCTGGAGTCACCAGCGCAGTGGGCTGCCATCGCACGTGTCTTGGTTTATAAAACCTCTCCGGGTTCCACGCCATTGCTTTCACACCTTTCCATTCACATGCCTCCCACTTCAGGGAGACATCTGAAGGAGTGGGGAGCAGCAGCATTGGACAGTCAGGAACCAGTGAGGGAGGCATCCAGAACAACCTACGAGGTGATGGACTGGAGGTGGAGTCCTGCGCCCGCCTTCACTGTAATGTGAAGATCTGCACATACGTGCGTGTGTACACAGATCAGTTCACACAAACACACGAGAGGGCCTAAGAGCAGCAACAGGCAGAGCAGCTCCCACACTCATGCCCAGAATCTTCGGAGACTGCAGAAAGCAAACAGACACGATGACCCTGGAGGGAAAGTCCTACAGAGTCAGAAGGTTAGGAAGACTTAAGACAAAAACGCAGCCCCACAGTGAAGGGGCCTGTCAAAGGGACAGCAGTGTCAAATAAAAGAGCTCCCGGTGACCAAAGCTGCAACATTTTGACAAAAAATAAGAAAGCCATACTAAATTGTTTAACGCAAAGTATAAAGTTAATGTCCCTAAGTCCATGTTGATATAACGACACAGAGTAAAAGATGGGAAGAAGAGACAAAGATCCCTTGCAGAGTACCATTGTTGCAAACACTCCAACTCCAGGACCCTCCTCCCAAGGGCACCCCCAGGCCCTGCCCACCACCACCCATGGCCCCGCCTCTGGAGCAGAGGGCTCTGTCTGGGTACTATGGCCTGGGCTGTGCTGTTCATTTCACACCCAGTTCTTCCCAAACTCGACTCTCAATGTGCAAACCAGCCCTCCAACCCAGGGCATCTCCTGCCCTCCCTGGACGGCCTTTTCTCCAGACTCCAGCACCAATCACAGCTCCCCGCCCCCTCTGCTGTCTCTGTGCGGCCGTTCTCTCCGACCAGAGCAGCTGTCCTGGGGCTGCAGGCCTCTGTGCCACGGCCACCCTGTATCTGCGTTGCTCATGGGCGCTCGTGGCTGCCATGGCCCTGTCCTCCCTTCTCGGCTCTGCTAGCCCCCCGCCCCCACTTCTTCTCCCAAGTGCTCAGTTCCCTGCCCTCCTCCTCCCGGTATCTGCACAAGGCTCCCACTCTGGCCCCTGGTCACTGTTTGTCTGTAAATGAGAACAGGGACAGGCCAGACATGGGGAGCCCCTGCCAGCTGTGCTGCTCCTCAAAGTTTGATCACCAAATTTCTTTACAGGCTCCACTCTGGAAATGAGTTTCTGCTCCTAGGACATTTTTTGGTTCCAAGTGACAGAAACCCAACTCCAACTGAAGACAGCGTTGCACCTGCACCGTCAGGCCGTCTGGGTTCCCAGGACGCCCCGCGCGGCTCGGCTCGGCTCTGCGCAGGTTGGCGCACTGCGCGCAGCAGCACCACAAACACAACCAGATGTTTCTTCCTCTGGTCCCAGCAAGAGTCTCCTGGTCTCTAAGGACAGGGTCCCCGGCCTCTGCAGTGCTGCAAGGGGACGGGCTGGAAGCTGGCTCCACGGGCATCTCAAGGCCCTCCTGCCAAAGCTCCTCTGAGGTGACCGCCTGCCCACCTGCAAGGTGACTCACCAGGAGGTCTCTTCTCAGCCCCACCATAAGGGGGATGAGGCCCAAGGCCCTGCCAGCATGTCCCCGGGGAGGGCCATCTCCCTTCCCTCCCCCACCTCACCCCATAAGAATCTGGCTCTTGTAGAAAGCGCACTTGGAACACCTGGGCCTTCCTCCTTCAGCTCATCTCTCACCAGACACCCACCTACATCTGGTTTACCCCAAGGCCCACCCAGACCACAGACCCCTTTCTGCCAAGTAAATGTCATCAACGGTCCCTCCCAAGTGCTCCAGTGGGGAAACTGCACGCTGCTCGAGGCTCTCTCTTTCTCCTCCTCCCCGTCTGGCCGACACCATTCTCCGGCTTCGCTTATCCCTGATTCACTGGAGATAAAATCCTGTTATCCAGTTTTCATTCTTTTTGTCCATTTCAGTGAGTTTCAGAGAGGGAAGAAGAATAAACAAGTCTCTGCTCAGCCATCATTTCCAGAAGGCCTACGTTCCATTCTCAATGCTGTTTTTAATAAGTTTTCCAAGTTCTAAACAATGAGCCCAACTCAGTCTCGAGCTCTGAAAGCCTTGCTCTGAGCTGGAGGCACAAGGCCCCATTCTCCCACTCAGAACAGGCCGGGCTGGCATTTCCGCCTCCGCGCCTCCCGCCCAGCTGTTCTCACTGACTCCCCTCCTCCAGCGCCCGGCCACGCTGTTATGCTGAATATTGTGACCTAACCCCTCAGCAAGTTATAGAATCGACCTATAGGTCAGAACCAGCTTTTCAGACCCTTCTGGGAAAGGATGTCTGATGCACCCACACAGAAAGGACACGGCTGTGCGGAGTCAACTGGACATGCATGCAGTTAATCTCGGAGGCTGGTGCTGCCCTTCAAGGTCCCAGAAAGCTGCCGTCGTGGGGCCAGCACCCGGCTCCTGCCTGGCCTCAGGGTCACGCACAGGCCATCAGGACACACAGACCCTGCTCCGCTCACCCACAGGGCGCGTCCCTCACCAACAAAGCAGACACGGGGCCCCTGCAGGACTGTTCAGAGAGAAGGGTCTCTGTCGCTTACTCAGCAGCCAGGCCCTTGCACACAGTCTGGAGATGACGGGAACAGCCCCACACGGCACCCCAGCTCTAGGAGGTCAGTGAGAGACGGCTGTGGTCTGCATGGTCATGGGGGGCCAACGCTGACACTCCTGTCACCCCAGAGACCAGAGGGCAGCCAGTCCCCACCCCTCCAGGCTGAGCCCCCAGCTGCCTTGGCCCACAAAACCCCGTGGGGGCTTCAGGGAGGGGTGTGGGGTGGTGCAGTGACCCGAGGCAGCAGAACAGGACAGGATCCCCACAACGGCAGGGTTGCACGGAGAAGCCACTTCTGACTCCATGCTGAAACTGTTTCTTGGACTTGCTTTTCGTTGCTCTTGTTATTATAATCACACATAGTGGCCTGCCTCAAGAGAATCGTGCCCCTCTCCCTGACTGTTAAATTAAAGTGCCTTTGTTCAGAGACCTGTCTACCTGTAGATGGCACGAAGGACGAAAATGACACAACCCCCTGCTGGAGGCTTGCCATCCTAGTAAATGTTTGCAAGATTAATGGCCTTTTTACTGTGTTTCCTCACCTCCCACCTGTCTCTGATGCATAAAAGAGCCTGGCATCCAGACCCCGGCAAGATGGTCACTTTGAGACGTTAGTCTGCCATCTTCTTGGCCACCCGGCCCTCTGAATAAAGTGCGCCTTGCCTCAGCATCTCACCTCGCGGATTCAGTGGCCTGCTGTGCGGTGAGCAGAGCGAGCTGGGGCGCCAGCGGGAGGAGCCAGTGGCACCGCTGTAACAGGACGGCCTCCCCGTGACGCCAGAGCACCGCCCTCCGCCAGTGCTCACCGAGCACGCAGACCTCCACCTCCGCTCAGCGAGTCCACCGCACTCACTGCCGTGGGAGGACCTGAGTTTCCAGTGAAACTCAGCAAAGCCAGTGTCAGACTCTCTCGTGCTCACTCCTGGACCCGTCTGCCCCACCCAGGAGGGAACAGAGCACCCCTGAGGGAAGGGAGCCCCGGAAACACTGCAGGACAACAGAGCACGGGAGCGGCAGCAGCGCCGGCACTCGCCGCTCCCTGGGCGCTTCTTGCCTGCCCAGTCCTCTGTCAGGCTTCCCTGGTCCAGACTGGACACAGGACACCCTTGCTGCCCTGGCCTGCGGCTCCGTCTCAGGTCTGGCCTTCTCCAGTTGCAGGTGTGGATGTTCTGTTTCCACGGGTGACTGAACGGAGGCTCACCGCTGGCCACCCTCACTCTGTCCTGGTCAGCTCCCCAAAATGCTCCACATACACCCCACATCTGAAGGAGGTTTCTTACCTCCCTGCCCGCCAAGAACCCTTAAGACGGCCTGCGCACAGGCCCTGGAGCTGCCAACGGGAGCCCTAGGCCGGCTCCACACCTGAGCTCTGCAGCCCCACCTCTTGAAAAGCACCTGACTGAAGGGAAAGTAGAGACACATGAAAAACTCACAAAAAATGCACTGGGACATGCCGACAGTCGCCCTTGGCTGAGCGCCTGTGGTGCAGCTGCGGGTGAACTCACTGGGTTCACTTGCAGGCAGAGCTGCCCCTCCCTGTCCCTCAGACCTGCCAGGCCGAGGCTGCAGTGGTGGGGACTGCCGCCCGCTCCTCAGCACCCCGCTGCAGGAGCGCTCCGGTCACCTGTGGCTGAGCAGGTGCTTGAGCCCAGCTCCCTCCATGGGCTGCAGAACAGACATGCTCCGTGCTGGCTCCTGATGGGCTCCACCTGGAGCACGAGCCCCAGGCGCAGGACCGGCTGGTGCCCAGCAGCACTGCCCCCAGCAGGCTGGGGCTGAGCCGGACCCTGGCCCACAGCCAGGCCTCTCTGCCCCTGCAGCCTGCGTGGCACGGGGTGTGAGACTGCTGAGCGTGTGAACACATGTGACCGCAGCGTGCACCGATAAACCAAGAAGCCAAGTACCAATAACAGGAGAGACAGTGCCTTCCTGGCAGGGCCAAGCTGGCCAGGCCGCCGGGGAGACTGGGGTCCCCGTGCTGCAGACACGCCCCCCTCCACACACACACACACACACACACACACACACACACACACACACACACACACACACACACACACACACACGGCTAGCCCAGGACCTCCTGGGGGAAGAGACTCTGGAGAACCCTGCCATTTCTGTCACAATAATGAAACATATAGCTCTGACCAAGCCTCTTAAGAGAGAACACACACTATTATGACAGTTTTAAACTACGGGGAAAAAAAATTTTGTCTGCTGATGAGACAGGAAGAAAGTTCAGAATCCCGGAGGGCAGAAGCCAAGTAAAACCAGGAATGGGGATCATTCTGCTGTGTGCATCTGAGGAGCATTTGTACCACTCAGGAGAGGCAGGGGAATGGACAGAAAGCCCTGGACATGCCTAGGTGATGACCCTTGGAGACACCCCAAGGTTGAGACCCTGAAGGCATCAGGTAGGAAACACAGTCCTCCCACCCAGAGGAAACAGGACTGGGAGGAAGTATCTAAGAGCTCCAGACTGTTTGGAGGGGAGTAAAAATATAAATTAAATTTTGATAAATGAATTCTCTGTGTTAAAATACCCAAGACAGCCACAAGGGAAGTCAAGTGAGTGAATTCCAGTTTAGATAAGAGAGAAAAAAAATTAGTCCAAAAGGAGAAAAGAGGAATCTGTTCTCAATGACAGGACAGAGTATGAGGTAAGATGGTAGAAATAAATTCAAACACAGTAATTTTCATAAACACAAACGGGCAGGTGGTCTAGGTAAGACAAAGACCATCAAACCATATGTTTAAAAATCCAGATACATTCAACATAAGGATGTGAAACTGTGATGGTCAAGAGTGGATAAGACACCCTGGTCCGCGAGAAGGCCGTGCAGCTCCAGGGGTGGGGGCCTCACATCCGTGAGAAAGAAGAGTCAGCACGTGAACCAGGCTTCATCTCAGGGACCACCCCAGGACCATCTGAAAACAGACTCCATCGGGGCATAGAAGTCAAAGGTCCCCACAAAGGCCAAAGGAGCAGCTGCTCAGTCACTGCCCCAGTCCTGGGGCACAGTGGTCAGTGAATGAGAAGACCTGACCCCAGCAGTTGTCTGGGGTCACAGTTCACAGGAAAAAGGAAGATGTAGGCGGTGTTTCCAAAGGCAGCGGCCTGGGCGGGGATGGGGCGAGGGGTGGGCGTCGGGAGGTGCCTCGAGCAGGTGGGGCTGAAGCTACTGCGGGATGTCACCTCTGCGGGAACCTAGAAACCTAGAACCGCAGTCACCCCGATGCACGGGTCTGCACCTGAGCACCGCCCCTGCCCTAGCTGTTGGGGGGGGCACCCGTGCTCCTCGGGCAGCACAGCCAGGACAGCAGGTCAGGACAGAGACAGCCTTCTGGCGGCACAAGAAGACCACATGCAGTCACCCCGCAAGCAGCTGCAAGGCTGAGGCAGGGCAGGAAGTGTGGAACCCAGAGCTCAGCAGGTGGCTTGAGTGCAACGTGCCACTGCCCCAACCAGACCTGGAAGATACACTTCCTCCACAAAACTGCCTCAGTTTCAGCATCTAAACAGGCACAGCCCTCGCCCTGGCTGCATCACTTACTGAGCAACTACTGTATACAGCAAACACTTGGCAAGAGCTCTAAAAGCATGATCACATTTCCCCTTTCACCCAGAACACAACAGCTGTGTCTCACCTCACAGGATAGAAAATGAGACCCCCGTTTTAAAAAGGCCAGCATCTGTGCTCACACCCCGCAGCTGGGCCAGGCTGTCCGTCCACACTTCTCTCCCTCCTCTGCTAGCAGACCCTTTCCCTGAGGCCTTCCAGGTGTCTGAGCCCAGGCCCCGCCTGCACCCCGCCCCACGTGACGGATGCAGTGAAGTGGCAACGTCCTAGAGGACCACAGGGGAGGACGTGGCCTGCCTACTTAAATCCCAGCCTGGTTTTGGGGCCTGAAGCTGCTGGGTGCTTTGTCCTCAACAGGAAGAGGCTTCTCAAAAAAAAAAAAACAAAAGGAGGCAGAAATAAACAGTAGGAAAAAGGTAAATGACAACCTGGCACCTGGATCCAGCCACCCCGATGCAGGCAACTCTGGGAGGAGCCAAATGAGAGGGCGATTTGATGCCTTGTCCCACAGTTGGGTCACACTGGTGATGAACAGAGCCCTCGCGGGGCCATTTAACACCCCTGCCCCGCACCCGCCACACCTGCCGCTGTCACGGGGAGCAGGGAAGGGTGAGCAGGGGAGCAGGAGCTGGGGCACAGCAGAAGGGCATCTCCAGTCTGTTCCAGCCCCAAGGGCCTGGCTTCCGGCAGGCAGGCTGCCCCTCCCAGCTGCAGCACAAAGTAAGTAAGGAGGGCTAACCAAGGCCACAGTAAGAGCTGGCGCTTCAGGAGCAGTGACACGGGTTGGGGACACATAGGCTCCCACCCAGCCTTTGTCACACTGGCCTCAAGGTGGATGTCATCCAGGATGTCATCAGTAACGTCCAGCACGGAGCAACTGTGGGAGCTCGTGAAGGTTGGGACGCATGATGGGGAGATAACAGAGCTGGACAGCAGGCCTGGAGGGGGCAGCGGCGTCCAGAGGTGGACACTCCCACCACGAAGGGCCAGCACAGGGAAAACACAGGCATGATTGCCGGGGCGGGAAGACCCAAACCCAGCTGTGGCAGAGGAGCGGAAACCTCCCCCAGATCACCAGCAGCCTGAGCAGAGGACACTCTCAGGCCCCCAGCCGGCCCGAGCAGAAGCTGCCTGCAGGCCCGGGCGCCGCCAGCCCTCCCCGGTGTCACCCTGGCTCGGCCACCAGCCCCGCATGCACACTGCCACATCCTGAGCCACCAGCCCCGGTGTCTCAACGGGACCTCGTCTTCCTCAGGGTCACGCTGGTGCCCAGACACCAGAGCTGCTGGCTCGCCCCCCACAGGCTCGGAGCCCTGGAGCAGGCTCCCTACACTCACCCAAAGGGACAGACTGCGTGCCCCCGCTGTGCGGCGCCCTAGCCAGGGAGGGCTCAGGTGACCCCCCAGTGGCAGCTCAGGGGTGCACCGTCCCCCAGGCTCAGTCACATCATGCTTCCCATCCCGTCAACTCTGTGCTGTTCTCATTAAACTCCTTTCATCTAGTTCACAAAGCCTCTCTTCAGCTGCTTATAATCTGACATCTAGCCAGTGGGTTAGGGTTGTTTCTACAGATTCCATGTGGTCTGTCCCAAACGTCCCTGGCCCTTCCTGTCGGCCTCCCGTCTTCTGCTCCTCACTGTGGTCTCTCCTCGCTGCCTTGAGCTCCTGGGAGACTTCGGATGAGCCTGGGGTGCCAACAGGGTTAGTGTCGGCTTTCCTGCCGCAGCACAGAGCCCGGCGTCCTCAGGCCCCCTCGCGGCTCCCAAACCACCCTGTTCTCCTCCTCTTACTCGCCCTGGCCCCGGGAGTTTTTCTACTAACTGTCACCTTTCTGTGCATTCGGCAGGTGTTTGGGAGCCTGAAACTGTACGCATGGGTTCAACCTGCCATCCTCACCTAAAAATCAATATGCTTTCTCTAAAATATTATCTTTACAGGAAAAGTAGGAGCTGGATTTTAGAAATTTTAATTAATTAAAATTTAATTTTCACCATAGAAATTATTTCAAAATACAGAGAGAATACTTTCCTAACCTCATCATCTATTAACATTAACCACTTTACAAATACAGGCATACCCCCATGGAAATCATCCTGATTAACATTTTTTGGTAGAATATCTTTTGGGTTTTGATAGGTTAAAAGCTTGTAGAGTATATATTACATATATATATATGTATAACTGAACCATTTGACTGTACAACAGAAATTAACACTGTAAATCAACTAAATGTTGACACAATTTTTTAAAGGTCATAAATCATATATTTATTCTAATATGTATTTCAGTTAATGGTTATTAAAGGGGCAAAATTTAACTTATGTCGAAAAACTAAATCAAACATTTCCTCAGAACAACATGCAGGGAAGAAACCTCAGGTTGGATTTGAAATTCAGCTGGGAGAAGCATCCCTTAGGGCTCAGTCGGGAAAGAACCCGCCTGCTGCGTGGGAGACCAGGGCTCGACCCCTGTGTCAGGAGGACCCCTGGAGGAGGAAATGGCAGCCCACTCCAGTGTTACTGCCTGGAGAACCCCATGGACAGAGGGGCCTGGCAGGTGACGGTCCCCGGGTCACAAAGAGTCGGACACGGCTGAGTGACTAGCACACTTGCTGTGCACGTCTGAAGTGCCCTGGGCCCGTGCTGCTGGGGCACGGGCCGCGCAGGCCCTCTTGGCAGGTGGACTGGGCAGTGTCCAGTGTCAGGCAAAGGTCAGCCCTGTAGTCAGAAAACTTGGGCTGGAAACCCATCCCCGCCAGCCTGCTTCTGACCCCACAGGCGCTGCGCCTGTGCTGTGAGGGGAGTATTTCTGCTCCTGCTGCACCCAATCTCGGTAACCTCAGGGCATGCCGTCCCTTCCCCCCGAACACACCCCACCTCCTACTGAGCCTCACCCTGACCCCAGGACTTCCTGGGGGCCGTGGCCCCTGCAGACGTGCATCACAGGACCACCGGGCAGGGTGGGGTTGTTCCTCTGCCTCCTCCTCGATGGAGCACAGTTGGGAGTGTTTGTTCTGATCCTTCTTATGTGTCAGTGTGGGGAAGAGGGGGGAGACACTCTGTCCACGTGTTAAACCCCCATAACTGCCACTGTCCTCATTCTCACTGCTACAGACACCCATGGATGTTGTCCCCACCCCCCAGTGCCTGAGCCCCTGCTCACCATCCCCAAGCGACCTCCGACACTGGCTCTCAGCAGCCTGGTCTCCCACCCACGGGCCACGGCTGCCTGTGCATCATGTATCTGAAAGCAGACTATGGTTATTCCTCATAAGCAAAACAGCAACCTGAAAGCAACTTTAAATTGTGTCAGGTTAGAAGTGCTGGTGCACAAGGCAAAGAATTACCTACTCAAAAGCTAAGTGAACTAGAGGACAGGACTGAAATTCATGCTGAATGCCTGAGAAACAAGCAGGGAAGCACTGTGCCAGGGAGAACAGACTGGAGTCCCCATTATGTTCAAGAGAACCCCTGAAGAAGACACAGCGAGAGCGGCGCCGGACAATGATTTCTGGAGCAACAGTACTACCTGGTGCATGTGTGTACATTTTTGTTGTAAATAAAACAAACTCACAGCCAGGCTCACCACGTGAAGGACTGAATGACCTAATACCTACTACCGAAGAGAGCAAGATCAGTGGTCTGAAAGGACACCAGCAGGTTCCTGGACCCCAGGCCTAGACAAAAGGGCATAGTCTAAGCCACCTTCCTGGACCACAGCTGGCCAACCTGACTCCCCCCAGTGGGTGTGGTGGGGAGAAGTGGCACTGACCTCGGAGACCGGGCCTCGAGAGGGGCCGACGCGGTGACCGCGGAGACTGGGCTGCCAAAGGGGCTGCAGCTCCACGGCCAGCTCTTGGGAGGCACGCTCTGGCCACCAGCGAGGCGTCAGCTGCAAGGTGCTGTGCTGGGGAGCCCTCCAAGTGGGTCCTGGCTCCTCCTCAGTCAGACTCCCGTGCACGTGAGGGAGCTCGGAGATGACCCCTCCCTAGCCCCGTCTGAAATGCAGTCACACAATATCCCCATGCTGAGTGTCTCCTGAATTCCTAACACACAGAAACCATGAGAGGTGATAATACAAGACTGTTTCAGGCCCCTAAGCTGTGGGGTGATTTGTTAACGAGAATAAAATAACTAGAGCTATCATCTACAAAGGAACACCAATCAGGGACTTCCCCAGTGGTCCAGCGGCAAAGATTCTGTGCTCCCAATGCAGGGGACCCAGGTTCAACCTCTGGTCAGGGAACTAAAGATCAGGGCAGCCAAATCAACGCATACCAGAGAAAGGTGACAGACAACGTGAAGTCCATGGGCTGGGATATTTGTATTTTACGTGTTTCACACAATCCCAGTGGCTAGGAACACATGCTGGCCACCAGAGAAGTCACAGCAAGTGGCTGAAGGGGCTGTCATGGAACCACCAGCAGTATCTCAGGATGACAATCCTGTGAAGTTCAACCCATGAAGGAAGCCCCCATGCCTCTGGTTCATGCCAGGCCTGCAGGAACATTAGGAAAGGACTGAAAGAGACAGCAGAACAAAGAAGAGCAGCCAAAGAAGCACACAGGCCCCAGCGGTGGAGGCCAGAGGAGGCGTGCCAGGCCTGGGGCAGCACCCTGCGGCCACACTCGGGGTCCACCAGCCTGCAAGAGGACAGGAAACATGCTCTGCTGACTTGGCCTCCTGGCGTTGAAACTAACTTCTTAGAACCGTACACACGTGAACACTCAGTAGTGTACAGCATCCTCTGAAATTCAGTCATGCTCCAGCCCAACACCCCTGGAGGCCAGATGGAGAAGATGCAACCCAACCCTCAGACACGAGCCAAGGCTTGGCTGCGAAGTGATGTGACCGATTCACCTGTGCTGGACCGCACCCCTCAGGGCGGCGGCAAGGCCGGACTCACGGCTTCCGTGCGGCAAACAGTGCTGCGTCCCCTTGGCCAGCCCCTCAGGGACTGACGGGGTTGTCGTGCCACCCACCGGACTCCTCACCACGGCTCCGGGATACAGTCAACACTAAGGCCTTGGCCTCCACCTTGGAAAGTTCCCTCCTGAAAAATCCTAGTCACTCTTATTTTTAACAGCTTTATTGAGATATAATTTACATACCCTAAAATTTACCCACTTAAAACATAGATTTCTGGAATATTTTAGCACAATCTCTGACATGCACAACCTTCAGCAACGTCAATTTTAGAATACCTTCACTGCTCCAAAAGAAACCCCATACACCTCAGCTGTCATCCCCCAGGCCTGGCACCTCGAACCCACTTCCTGTCTCTACGGATTTGCCTATTTCATAGCGACGGAACCATACAAAGCCAGATCTTTGTCTAGCTTCTTTCACTGAGCATAATATTTAAGATTCATCCATGTTGTAGCATGAATCAGTACTTCATGTCTTCTTATTGCCAATCAATATTCCACTGTATGGATGGAACACACTTTGTCTGTTCACCTGTTGATGGACTTTTGGGTTGTTTCCCCCTTTCCCCCTTTTCTCCCCTTTTTGACGGACTTTTGGGCTGTGAATGATACTGCCGTAAACAAGTTTCTGTGTGGATATGTTTTCCGAGTCTCTCTTACCAATAAGAGCACATGAAAGGTGAGCCAATTTCCAACTGAGAAGCTCATTTAGGCTGACCATACTATATTATTTAAACATAAGATGGATAACTGGGAGAAACAAATGACCAAAGAAAGTACAGAGTTAAAGACATAAAGAAACAAAAGCAAGACCTGATCTAACAGAATAAACAGCGATTAAAGACAGAGGTGTTACTTCTAGGGATGGGCCCTACAGCCACATCCACATGTTTGCACCGTGCTGTACCTGTAGCCTTATTTTAACTGCACAAAATACAATATTCACCAGCAGTGGCTGGTTAAGTTACAGTCACAATGAAAATATGATATTCACAGTAAATATACAGTGAAAATACAATATCCACCAGCAGTGGCTGGTTAAATTACAGCACCGCCACACAGCCAGTCATGAAAAGGAATGAACTGGAAAAAAGAAAAAGAATAAACTGAAAAATGTACTGATATGGAGTGACTTCCCAAACACATTTGGTTAAAAAGGCAAAGTTGAGGAACTTTTAAAAGAAAAGAGCAGGAAATAATACATATACATGTTTCCTTGCATAGCTACAAAGCATCTAAGAGGAGATGTAGGGGGTGCCTCCACCAGACCAGGCCAGTAGGGCAGAAAGCAGAAGCAACAGCCAGCTTAACTACACACCCTCTGTATCTTCACACCCTGAATACACTATCGAGCCGAAAAAGTGTTTAACCCTTCGGGGAGCGAAAATAAAGAGAATCTAAGAGAATTAATACATTCATACTCAGGAAAGCAAGAAATGAGAGATCTTGGGTATCTGGAAGCAGCCAAAAAGGGCAAACCAATAAAGGCATCTTGCCTATGACTGTGTCAACCTCAAGAGCACCTGGGTGACCCCCACCCAAAGCCACTCACCCCTGCTGATGCCAAGACACAACGGAACTGTCACGTGAAGCCCTGAGACACAGCAGTGAGGATGCCCTCGAGGGCTCCCTGTGCAGAGGGGGATGGCTGTGTAGAGACTGTCTGGCACGGGCCAGAGGAGCTCCCCGTGCTTCAGGGGAGGAGGGGATGCAGAGCGGGGCTGGGCCTGGTGGCACTCGGCAGGGTCGCCGGAGAACAGGATGCCAGTGGGGTCATACCAGGCCATGGAGGGTGGTCTCGGGCACCAGACTCAGGAGATCCGAGCAGCGGTGTGACTGGCGGACACGCCCTGAGCCTGTTCCTTGCCCTGGAGCATCCAGGGTGTCACAGCCTGGTGACCTCCGCATGTACACTGCCAGCTTCACCCCCTCCCAGCTGGAACAACCAAAAAATGTCTCCAGAGGCAAACCACCCCTGGATGAGAACCACTGTCCTGACGCATCCCCTGAAGACCTGCAGGAAGACAGAGGGAGGTAGCCCACCCAGGAGGCACAGTCACAGTGCCCACGGGACAGCGCACAGGCCCACTTGGCAGGTGGACCGGACAGAGGAAGTGTGAATTCATTAACTACCTGGGAGGTACAATGAGCAGGACGTGGAGGGCAGGAGATGGTGGCTGGGGGAAGACCCAGAGCACCAAGCTTCCAGGCAGGAACCTGGAGATGACAGTCCCAGGGCACCCATGGCCAAGGCCAGAAGTGAAGCAGGAGGCAGGGAGGCCAAGAGAGGAAGTGAGGCTGGCCCTGCCACCCAGACGGGGCACTGAGCAGGCTCACTTCCTCCCCAGGGGGTCCTAATCCTGTCTCCAGGTGTGAGCCCACCCTCGTCCTGGAAGAGGGCTGTCCATCCTGCAGCCTCCCACTCCCTCCTTGGGAAGAGCATCTGACCCCTCTCCAAAGCTCGGCCAGGTGACCTGCTCTGGCCACAGAACCTGAGTTGCCAGTTCTCCACTGAAGCTCAACGAGACACAGTTTCTACCACTCTCTTGTCATAAGAACAGCATGTCCCAAACAAGGGCATGCCCCTGAGTCCACAAATGAAGACTTGAGAGAAAAGTGCCACAAGCAAACATAATGTGAGCTTGAAATAAACCTCTATTGAGTTGTTACCGCAATCCTTCTAGAGAAAGCTGGCCAATAAAGTCTCTGATTTCTTCCTTCTCCAATCCATCCTATGTGTCACTTGCCAGTCACACGTCCTGAACCATTTTACCAGGACTTCCCCTACTCACAGACCTGAAGTGGGTCCTATAGCCAGAGAATTAAACTCTATAGTCCTTCAGCTGAGTTCAGACATCTTCACATTATTCTTATTTCCTCTTATTTCTCATATAACCTTCTACCCCCCAAACCACACATAACTCACCTTCTTGCCTTTGCTCGAAAACCTGACACAACCTCTGTCTGTGCTGCCGCAAAGTCCTCACTCCTGGCCCCCACGCACCTGCTGTGAGGGAGGTGCAGCTCAAAGACCACCTTCTTCCTTGAAGCCTTCCCTCACACTGCAGCCCCTGCAAGCCTTTTCCCTCTGAACTTCTAGAGCAAACTTTCTGGAAATGGGCCAGAAAGTAAATGTTTAGTTCAGGCATTGTGGGCCATAAAGCCTCTGTTCCAACTAGTCAATTCTGCCAAAGAAGCCATAGATGATATAAAAATAAATCAGTGTGGCTGTGCTGCAATAAAACTTTATTTACAAAGACAGGCAGCAGGCTGTCAGTGACTGCAGCTTACAGACCCTCGTCGGGAGCAGAGTGGGAAGGTGCAGACAGGAGCACAGCAGAAGCAGAAGTGAACCAGGGCTGCAGGAGGAGGTTCTTCTCCACAGGGTGGAATGGTGTGGCTGCAGGATGGCAGGGGGCAGGCCAGAGCTGCCAGATAACATCAAGGGCAGTCCCAGGGGCTGGCAGAAGGCACAGAGAGGCAGGTGCAGGAGGCAGGAGGCAGAGCCAACAGCTGCAGGTGCAGAGTTGCCAGAGGAGCAAGGAAGAATGAGAAGAGGGCTGGGGGCAGGCCCGTCCAGTTCAGCTCTGCCAGGTGTCGCCAGGCCTAGGGCTCTGCACCCCCAGGCTGTGCTTCTCAGACAGGACACCCACAGAGCTGACTTTAAGAGGGAACGTATAAGAGCCACAACAAATGGCCATATGGGTCAGTCAACAAGCAGAGCAAAGGCACTTACTACTAAAACTAGCCATTTCACTGAGAACATATTAAATGGACATTTTTCTCAAAAGCACCAAAGAACCAGGTAGAAGCTTCATAAGACACCGTGTTCACTGTTACTAGTGCTGGAGGGCAGCCCATTCAGCACACACGCGGGAGAGAAGGCAGAATGGACCTTCTTAAATCTATCTTTAGATACTTTGAAATTTGCTCACAGAAGCTGTTTCATTACCGTTTGTTCTGAAAATCAAATGTTCTCAACCTTAAACTCCACAAATGCCAAAAGACTCCATTTAAAGTGGGGGTTCCCCCTTGTCTCAGTGTGACAGAGACAAAGGGGACGAGATGAAGTGATCAGAGTTAATCTAGGATCTGGGAAGGAGAACCATCTCCTTGGGAAACATGACAAATTTTTCCGCTCTGTTCTGAAGCAAGTTAAGTTATTCCTCCCAACACTGAGCAAGACAGAACATCACAGCACTGGCAGTGGCAAGTCTTTGCTTTCTGGTGCCTATGCCCTCACTGTTACTTAGAGTTGGTTAATAAAGTATCTTTTCTGTCGCAAGTGTAACACTGAAAAGTATAACAATGGCTCTGGTAGTTTAACTCAAGAAGAGAACTACCCAAGAACTGCTGGGCATCTCATTTCTGTCAGCAAAAATCCTACCTAAACCCTAGGACAATAAGTACTGCAGGATTCTAGATTAGTTCATCAGAAGCTTTTCTCTTCTAAAAAGTTTTTTTAACAGTTCTGTATGATAATCTAAGCACGTGGGATTTGTTCCTTATTTACCTTTATGAAGACTTGCTTCTCTAAATATGCTTCTCCCCAGCTTGTGCAGGAAAAAAGAGCCAAAGACCTCAAGTTAGTGTTAAACTAAGACAAAACAGCTGACCCAGCAAGTGCGTCCTGAAAATCAGACCTTGGGAGCCATAATAAATAGCTCCTGACTTTTCTCAAGAGGGACACAGTACCAGGCACGATGAATTCAGGGAGTCCCACAACCACCCATTTTACAGATGAGTAAGCAGAGGGGAAGTACAAAGCCAGGAAACAGAAGAGTTGCCACTCAAAGGCAGGCAGTCTGGCTCCAGAACCCACCCTCTTCTCCCCTCTGTTCTCCAGCCTCTGGGCAAGACAGCTGACTAGACAAAGTGTGGGCAGGGAGACCCGGGCCCTGCTCATTCCCCAGCTAGGGCTCAGGTCACAGAGTCCACGCCAAGCTGCTTTACGGAATGAGTCTCCTTGCTTTACAGACACAGCTATCAAATCTCCTTCCCCTCCCCCAGCGAGGAAAAACACACCTTGCTCACTGTGAAAGGGGAGCCGCTGACCGGGAACCACCTGCTGTTTACAGAGGCACCCAGGATGTACAGGGTTCAATTCCCCTCGCTGGCCTCAAAGACAAATCTCCTATTGTCTGCAGCAGGGGAGGAAAACGAAGCCTTGCAACTGTAGGTTTCTGCAAAGGTCACAGAAGGCTTGCTTGAACCCTACGACACCGAAGCGGGTGGAGGGGCGCCGCATTTCAGCTGCTGAAGGCTGCGCAGCGCCCACAGCAGCTGCTGGTGGGAGCAGCATGTAACACACCCACAGTTGCCACGGCCTCGCAGCCAGCTGCACGTTTTAAAATAAAAGACGTCCTGACCCCCAAGATGCGCGCAGCCTGCCTCGATCTCGGCCCTCGCACGGAACACCGCCTCCACCCACACCAATCCCGCAACCCGCGGGCAATCGAGCAAATTCCAGTTCCGGGAGGGCGACCCGGGGGGAAGGCGGGGACACCCCTGCTCGCTCCGCTCCAGAGGCCCGATCGGCGGCGCCGGCGGCCACGGCCGGCACTCGGCCACGCGCGTCCAGACTCCCTGGCCCCGCAGCGCCCCGACTGCGCCCCGGAACCGCACCCACGCCCCGCGCTCAGTCTCCGCACTCCACTCACGCCCACCCTCGGCCGGGCAAGCTCACAGCCCCGGGCCGGGCACCCTCACCCGCCCCCACCCCCAGGCCTGACCCCACACCCACTCGCACCCTGGCCCCGGCCCCCGCCCGGCCCTGGGGCCCCCCCCGGCCGCAGCCCGCCCGCCCCTCGGGCGGCTCGGGCTCAAATCCCCACGGGCTGGGCCGGGGGCCTCCGAGAGGCGGGGCGGGGGCCGCAGCGCCGGCCTCTCCGCCATCTTCCCGGCCCGCGCCGCCCACCGCCCGCGCTCTCACCCGCAGGCTGCGCGCGGGCCGCGCCGCCATAACGCCTCATCCCGGCTCGCCCGCCGCGCGGGAGCTGCTCGCAACACTGCAGCCGCCGCCGCCGCCCGCTCGGCGCGCGCCTCCTCCGCCGCCGCCGGCCCTGTCCGCCGCCCCGTCCGCCGCGGCCGCGCGTCCTCCCGTCACCAGCGCAACCCCCCGCCTCCGGCCCCGCCCCCACGCCGCGCGGCCCTGCCCGCCAGGGGGCGCCGCCGCGGGGCTCTGGCGCGTGCGCCGCGCGCGGCACCTCGGGAGCCGGGGTTCGGCGGGGGCGCGCACGGCCTGCCGGGAGGTGGGCGTATACTCGCGCTGGCCCCGCCCCCAAGGTGGGGTTGCGGTCCACTGGAATCCTGGGCTGTGGCGGGCGGACGAGTGCGTCCCCGGCGCGGGTACCCCAGGGTGCAGCGGGTGCAGAGGGGCGGCAGCTGGCCAGGTGACGCCGAAGCGCCCTCTCCGCCCTACCGTCTGCACCGCCGCCGACCTTGCCTGTGCGTTCGCCCATGAGAGTCTTCCGATCCCCTTCTGTACGGTGCGGTTGACATTTCCTACGTGTCAGTGTGGATTTGGTGTAATTTTACCTTCCCAGGAAAGATTTCACTTTTCCTCGATTCTGAGAAGTTACCGACCATTGTCTCTAAAATATCGGCTCTTCCATCCTATGGGACCTTCCTATGTGTCTGTCAGATAAACTGGACGGCCTGTGTCCTCCATGTCTCTAAGATTTTCTCTGTTTGCTCTGTCATCTTGACCTCGTTCGGTTTCACCACTGTTCTCTTTAGCGTTTTCTAACCTGCGTTTAGCCTGTTCTTCAGGCTTTTAAAAAATGGTTATTACATAGACAATATTCATTTCCAGAAGTTGTAGTATTTGACTTCCATGTTGGTACGGATAGATTCTAACCAGCCTGAAACTCTCACAACAAAACACAGAAGCCCACACCACTCTGTGGCCACAGCCCAGATCCTTCAACACCAGGAACTACAAAGGCTGAAAGCTCAAGCTCAGGAGCTCTCAGCTCACTCCCACCCACCTCCCGCCCGCAGTTCACTCCCTCAGTGCCCTGCTGAAGCAGTTCTCTGCCTCCTGGCCCCCTGATCCCGACTCTGTCACCACTCTGGCTTCCCTTTTGGCCCATCCTCATGCTGAACTCCCATGGACGGGACAGTGGTCCTCCCCTGTCTCTAGTTCCTCTCCATTGTGTACACCTGAGAGCCCAGTCTGGATGAACCCCGCGTTCTCCATGACAAGTACTGCAGAAACCACATAACTAACCTGGCTGGCTTCACTTTAAACTCAGATGGAGCACTATACCTCCTTGGCAATTCTGTGATTTTCCTACAGAGGGTAAGTCTCCCACCCTCCAAAGTGAACATAGGTATTTCTTAGGCCTCTCTAGTAGAGCCTCCTTGCTGGCTCAGATGGTAAAGAATTCACCTGCAATGCAGGAGACTCAGGTTCCATCCCTAAGTCAGGAAAAACCCCTGAAGAAGGAAATGGCAACACACTCCAGCATTCTTGCCTGGAGAATCCCATGGACAGTGGAGCGTGGTGGGCTATGGCCCGTGGGGTCATAAAGCGTTGGCTCTGACTGAGGAACTCAGCACAGCTGAGCCTCCCGGACACGAGAAAAGCCTTTTCACCAAACCCAAAGGCCTGCCCACATCCATCCCTGCCCTCACCTTCCCTCCTGAAAATGGGCAGGCAGTGTTTCCCTGCTCCCATCCAAGGCAGGCACTCCTCTGATGAACTGGAATCTACTCCCTCTTCCATTCTCAAAGATTTTGTTCAGCTGTCTCCTCTCCTGCCTTATCTGTTTGTCTCTCTGTGTTTTATTAATATTATTTGGATGTGCATACAAAGACACTCTGATATTTTTCATTATAAACACAGAACCCGTAACTTCCCTGATGGTTCAGTGACTAAGACTGCACTACCAAAGCAGGGGGCCCAGGTTTGATCCCTGGTTGGGGAACTAGACCCCTCATGCTGCCACCATGATTTCCCACTCTGTAAGTAAGAGGTCACAAGCTGAAATCAAAGATTCCACATACGGCAATGAAAATAAAAGATTCTGCGTGTTGCAGCTAAGACCCGGTGCAGCCAAATAAATAAAAATAAATATTTAAAAACAAAGCCCCTCCTTTGACTCCACTTCTTCCTGCCAGGTCCTCAGGCCCCCAGACAACCGCTCTCCACAGAGACTTGCCTAAACCTCAGCATCATATCAGGCTGCCCTGGTGGCTCAGATGGTAAAGCATCTGCCTGCAATGTGGGAGACCCAGGTTTGATCCCTGGGTTGGGAAGATCTCTTGGAAAAGGGCATGGCAACCCGCTCCAGTATTCTTGCCTAGAGAATTCCATGGACAAAGGAGCCTGGTGGGCTACAGTCCAAGGGGTCACAAAGAGTCTGACACAACTGAGCAACTAACACTTTCACTTTCATCATTATATTGTTTTATTTTATTGAAGTATAGTTAATTTACAATTAACTATGTTAGTTAACTAATAATATAATATAATATATAACTAATATATATATATAGTTATATATATATAACTAATAATATAACTAATAACTATAATGTTAACTGTAATGTTAGTTTCAATTGTATAGCAAAATGATTCTGTTATACAAATTTTTGCAGATTTTTTTCCATTATAGGTTATTACAAGATATTGAGTATAGTTCCTTATGCTATACAGTAGGTCGTTGTTGTTTACCTATTTTATATATAATAGTTTACCTATTTTATATATAGTAGTATCGGTTAATCCCACACTATTAATTTGGGATGAATGGATAAAGAAGATGTGGTATACACACACACACACACACACACACACACACACACACACACAATGGAATATTGGTGCTGTGCTAAGTCATGTCTGACTCTGTGTGACCCTATGGACTATAGCTTGCCAGGCTCCTCTGTTCATAAGAGTCTCCAGGCAAGAATACTGGAGTGGGTTGCCATTTCCTATTCCAGGGAATAGAATATTATTCAGTCATAAAAAGGAATAAAATGATGCCATTTGCAGCAACATGGATGGACCTAGAGATTACCATATTATGTTAAGTAAGTCAGAGAAAGATACAAATACCATATGATATCACTTATTTGTGGGTCTAAAAAACTGATATGGGAAAATTAAATAAATATATAAATGATACAGGGAATTCCTTGGTGGTCCAGTGGTTTCAACCTGGTGCTTTCATTGCAGTGACCCAGGTTCAATCCCTGGTAAGAGAACTAAGATCCTACAAGCCACAAGGTACAGCCAATAAATAAGCAAATAAATATTTTTAAAAAATATATAAATGAACTTATTTACAAAACGGAAACAGAGTCACAGACATAGAAACAGTATTATGGTTACCAAAGGGGAAGTGAGGGAGGAATGCATTAGTAGGGATTTGGGATAAATTAGGCTCATTTTATTTGTAATCATATATGTGAAATTCCTACATAAAAACTGTTAACTGAATGTCAAAATACAAAAATACAGAAGTATATGCAAGAATGTAAGAATAATATAACATCAGAAAAATCTATCAGTGTAATTTATCATATGCTCAGACTAAGGATAAAATCACCTCCTCTTTATTGTTGATAAAAGTGAGTATCTCTGTATGATTAAAAATTCCTAGCTGAGAATAAAAAAGAAACTATGAACTGGATAAAGGCTACCAAAATACCACACAAATTATTTTCAATGAAGAATATTTGGATATAAACCCTTTAAGATCAGGAGCAAGAGAGGATGCTAACTGGGGCTTCCATGGTGGTCCAGTGGCCAAGACTTTGTGATCCCAATGCAAGGGGCCCAGTTTCAGTCCCTTGTCAGGAAACTACATCCCACATGCTGTGGCTAATAAGAGTTCACATTCCCCAACTAAAAGTTAGCATGCTGCCACTAAAGATCCTGCATGCCACAACAAAAACTGAAGATCCCAGGTGCCACAAGTAAGACTTGGAACAGCCAAATAAATAAATGTTAAAAAAAGAAAAGCTGCTAACTAACAGTTGAGGGTTTGGGGGGTAGGTGGGTGTGCTCAGCCAATGCAACAATGAAAGAAAAAAAAAAAAGAGCCTAAAGATTAGAAGAGAATAACCTGAAGTATCAAAAATTGAAGATACTTTGAAATTCTACACAGAAAATATACAGACAACAAAGTATCAGAATCAGTAAGTTCAATAAGATCTGCTCACAAAACCCAACATGGTTCTCTACAGTTGAGAAACCACCAACTGGAAAATATGATGGAAAGTGAAATGCCCTTCACTTCACCAACAGAAGCTATAAACCATGTGGAAATTAAGCAAATTAAAAATATATAAAACCTTTACAGATGACACTTAAAAACTATATCAAAGTATCTTAAGAGAAAGCCTAAATAAATGGAGAAACATACTATGTTCATGGACCGGATGGCATAAAACTGTAAAGATGTCAATCCTCACTAAAGTGGTCTAAAAAAACAAAATATTAAAAATCCAAATTCTACTAAGATTATTTTCAGGACTATGAAAAACATATTTTAAAAATACACATGGAAGAATAAAGGTCTACAAATAGCTAGTTCAGTTTTTTATTTTTTTACACTATTTATTTAGTTGCAGCAGGTGGAATCTAGTTCCCTGACCAGGGATCAAACCCAAGCCCTCTGCATTGGGACCAAACAGTCTTAGCAACTGGACGACTAGGGAAGTTCCTGCTAGTTCAGTTTTGAAGGAGGACATTCAGCAGGCAGGTACTCTACCAGATGTTACGAGCTACTCCAAAGCAGTGGTACTTGATAGGCCCAGGAACACAAATAGACAAATGGGACAGAAAAAAAGAATCAGAATCTCACTAATGTATAAAAACTAATGGGGAAAGATTGATTATTTAATATATTATTATTATGATTTTAATATGTGACTGTTTATTGCAGCACTAATTTTAAATAGAAAAGAGACAATCTGAAATATCACAACTGGGGAAATACTGTAGTTGAATAGGTATCAGTACAAGCAGAGTGTGGAATATACTCCAACCATTAAAACAACTAAGTTCAGTCATCGTTTACTGACTCAAAAGAATATCCAAAATGTACAGTTGAATGTAAAAAAGAAAATTACAGAGAAATGTATAAACTATCATCCACTTTTGGGGCAAAAAATATACTAAAATAATTTGTGTTAATGTTTAAACATCAAGAAATATATGGGGGAGATACACGAGGTGCAGACATTACTCAAAAGGAAATGGACACAGAAAGAGGGAGTGAGGAATGGAGAGAAGTAGAGATACTAAGTTTTTTTTTTCTGGAACTCTCTTGCTTTTTCGATGATCCACCGGATGTTGGCAATTTGATCTCTGGTTCCTCTGCCTTTTCTAAATCCAGCTTGAACATCTGGAAGTTCTCGGTTCACGTACTGTTGAAGCCTCGCTTGGAGAATTTTGAGCATTACTTTGCGAGCGTGGGAGATGAGTGCAATGATGCAGTAGTTTGAACATTCTTTGGCTTTGCCTTTCTTTGGGATTGGAATGAAAACTGACCTTTTCCAGTCCTGTGGCCACTGCTGATTTTTCCAAATTTGCTGGCATATTTAGTGTAGCACTTTCACAGCATCATCTTTTAGGATTTAAAATAGCTCAGCCAGAATTCCATCAATCTCCATTAGCTTTGTTCCTACTGATGCTTCCTAAGGCCTACTTGACTTCGCATGCCAAGATGTCTGGCTCTAGGTGAGTGATCACTCCATTGTGGTTATCGGGGTCATTAAAACATTTTTTGTATAGTTCTGTGTATTCTTGCCACCTCTTCTTAATATCTTTTGCTTCTGTTAGGTCCATATCATTTCTGTCCTTTATTGTGCCCACCTTTGCATGAAATGTTCCCTTGGTATCTCTAATTTTCTTGAATATTCCATCACACAAAATGTGCCTCTGCATACTAGGCTTGGCTTAATTTTTCCTTTTCTGTAGGCATTGTCATCATTCTGTCTTCCAGGTGGAGCTGGGCACAGAATTGAGAAGCTTGGCCCAAGTCACCCTGCAGTCCTCTGACAGGGCCAGGGGCTCAGCTCCATTGGTCCTAGGAAGTTTAGAGGTGACTGGTGGCACCCACACCCACTCTTATTCCTCCCCTGCAGAAGGCTGGCTGCTGAGATGTTAAACAGCCTTCAGACATCCTTTGATTTTTGTGCCTGGAAAATAAGACAGCCTGACTTAAAAATTTTTTTAACAGCATTATTGAGATACAATTTATTTATTTGCTTGTTTCTCCTGACTCCATGGAATTTGCTTCATAAGTATGGGAACAGCAGCAGGTGTTGTGGTATTTGTATAGCTATCTTCTGCAAGTCCATATTTCTTGCTTTTGGATCACATAGATTTAGTTGTGTTTTTTTGTGTGTTTTTGGCTGCACTGGGTATTCATTGCTGTAGGTGGGCTTTCTTTCGTTGCAATGAGTGGTAGCTTCTTGTTGCAGTGGCTTCTCTTTTTTCCAAGTGTGGGCTCCAGAGCACAGGCTCTGTAGTTGTGGTACACTGGCTTAGCTGCTCCATGGCATGTGGCATCTTCTCTGACTAGGGATTCAACCTGTGTCCCCTGCATTGGCAGAGAGATTCCTTTTTATTTTGAAATAATTTAAAATTTACAGATAAGTTGCAATAATGCAGATAACTCCCAGATAACCTTAATTCAGGTTAATCAATTTTTAACTTTTTCCACATTTATATTTCTTGTTTTTTTCCTGAACCATCTGGAAGTAGGTTGGATATATGGCTTGAAAATAACTTTTTAAAAAGTTCCCTTCCTTCATTTGATCACTCATTGCATTTCTTCCTTTTTTTTCTCTTTTTTTTTTTTTTTTTTGAGGGGGTTCATTTTCATTTTTAGTTTTGAAAGATATGATTTTAAGTTTTTGTTATCTCCAAATGCTTGTTTGTGAATGCTTGATTCAGCTTGCAGTATTAGTAGTTTCTTCTGCTCTCTTTGAACTCTAGTTACCTTGGCCTGCCTGCACTCCCAGCTCCATCTCCTTTGTTCATGGAGATGCCCAGCATCTCTGTGCAAGGAAATGGAATGTTTTCTCATTCATCTTTACACAGAGGATAAGGGCCCTCTGGAGTTCCAGCGCTGGAAGAACCTCAGTTCCCACCACTATCCTGGAGTCACTTGGGCCTAATCTGTCGTTTCCATGTTGGCCAAGGCCCCAGAGCTGCCACAGCATCATTTCCAAGTTTGAAGCTTTGGTTTCTATTTCTCTCCTCTTTTTTAGCCCTGGGGGTGCTTAACTGTTAATTTTCCTACTGACATTCTTGTCCCAGTAAACCTGACATCATTAATTTCAATTTTCAAAACTAGGACCACTTGAAACCTCCTGCCTTGCTAGCTCCTGAGGTACCCTCCTTGGCTGAACTCTAGAGCTCTTTGAGATTAAAAAAAATAAATAAACTTTCATTTTACAAATGCAAACACTAGGGCTCCAACCAAGACCATAACTCCCATCTGCAGACTCTTTACCTGTGATTTGGTAGGGAAGGTGAGCCAGACCATGGTGGAGAATAAGGCTTGAACATGCCCCATTCAGGACTACCCAGGTGGCGCTAGTGGTAAAGTAGCCACCTGTCAATGCAGAAGATGCAGGAGACGTGGGTTTGATCCCTGACTCAGGAAGATCCTCTGGAAGAGGGCAGCTTTTGGTTGTATCCTCAGAGTCGACAGGGCTAGTCACCACTCTGTCTCTTCTTAAAGGGCTGTCAACTACAAATTGGCACTTGTCATCTACCTCTTCAAGGATTAAATCATGTGCTGCTGGAGCTGCTGATTTTCAACATCCTCTGAAAAGAGCTGAGAGTGGAGAGCAGAAATGACACTCTGTGCTCTGGGAAAAACTGGCAGAACATGTCTTCAAGTAGATATTTTCAGAAGATGATTTCATGAGCCCAATTCTTGTATCTCGTCATATCTAGAAAAGCATTAAAATCCTTCATGGTTCACAAGTCACTACTGCTCCTTGTGACTAGCAGAAACCTTCTGCAACAAATATGTGCTTTGTCACATATACTCCCCCTTCACCAAAATCACATATATATATTGACCTCCTCTCTTCCTCTTTGGAGCAATTTCTCAGAGCTATCTGAGATGCTGTCTCCCAGGCTGTACTCCTCATTTTGCCCCCAATAAAATTTAACTCACAACTCTCACATTGTGTAATTTTTTTTTTTAAGTCTGCAAGACACTAATCCCACCCTAACCTAAATACTTCCCAAAAGGTTCAATTTCCAAATAGGGTCACACTGGGTTTCTACATAAGAGTTGAGGGGTGGGGCACATTCAACACATGATTTGTCTGACTGTATCCACACTGATGGTATGAAATGGCAACTCTGTGTGGCTTCCATTTGCATTTCCTTAATGGCCAGCAAAGCCCAACATCTCTTCAGGTGCTCATCAGCATTTTATATTGTTCTTCTCTAAGATGTCTATTCAACCCCCTTGCTCATTTTGCGGACTTGTCTGCCTTGTTTTCATTGACTTTTGGGGGGCCCCACCCCGCGGCTTGCAGAGTCTTGAACCTGAGCCAAGGCGGTGAAAGCGCCGAGGTCCAACCACCAGAATGCCAAGGAACGTCCCTCATTGACTTCTAAAATATCACTCCATGGAGATAAATGCACACTCCGTCACTCAAAGAGAACAACTGAGAGGCGAAGCTCGCTCACATTTTGTGCAGGCGAGCCTCGCGACCCAGAGCCTACACTCACCCCCTCCCGCGCCCCCACACCCCAGAGCCGACAGCGTCTCTTCGGTCCACAGCCGGCCGCGGAAACCTCAGAGCTGGCCGCGGAAACCGCAGAGCTTCCCGCGGACGCGGCGCCTGGGCCTCGCCCCTCCGACCGCGGAGCACCAAGAATAGTCCTCCAGCAGCCCTAGAGCGGCCCGTGGAGAGGGGTAGGGCGTGGCGAGCGTCGCCTCCCAGTCGGTTCCGGGAACCAGGCCCTGCTTCTGGCTATTCGCGGTGCTACACCGGGCTCGGGATCGGGCGTAAGGTGCGGAGGCGGCGCGGGGAGCGGGCTGCGGGGTGGGAGAGGGCTGCTCTGCCCGCGGAACGGCGAGCGCCCGGCAGGCAGGAAGCCGATACGGCAGTTCGGGGTGGGGCCGAAGGTCGCTGACCGCTGGTGGGGCGGTGGCTCCGGCGAAGCTTGGAGGCCGCCTCGGGGGTTCCTTCCTCCGAACCTGGAGGCAGCGCACTGGCCTCCCGGCAGTGGAGCCCGAGCGGCCGGCGGCGGGGCAGTGGAAGGTTGTCCCGGCACAGACCAGGCCCTGAAGGAAAACCCGGAGTTCCGGCAGTGGCTTGTCGCTGACTGCCAGGGTGAGGGGCGCTCGGCCTTCCCGGGAGAGTGGGGTGCGAGGAAGCCTGGAGAGCCCCCCTTTCCCCCGGGCCGCCTTACTGAGGACGGCTCTGCTCGGCACTCGGTGCGGCTGCGGTGCGCGGGGTGCTCCTGCAGGACGAGGGGTGGGGCGTCTTGCCGGCCTTCAGGTAACCTCTCAGAGACTGCCCCCACCTCTGCTGCCGCGTGCGCCTTAGCCCCTTCTGCCTGAGAGGCGCCATCTGGTCCCCCAGTGCTGTGCGAAAACCGAAGGGACTTCTGAGTGAACGAGCCTGAGTTCTGATCCTCGACCTGAGTGATTGTTTGCGCCTGATTTCTTTGTTGGTGGCAGAGCCGCGCGAGGCGCGGAGGCAGAGTAGATGAATGGCTTCAATCGGCAGTGACAGTGGCTGTTGTGTCCTTGCGTTCTCTGGACCTCGCTTCTCTTTCATTCTTTAATCCGATGTTTATTTGAAGAACTAATGTGTGCTCTCCTTTTCCTGGTTCTCTTCCTTTTCTTATTCTCACCTCATTTCCATTTTCAGCTGCTTTCTGCCTCCCCTCTTTCAGGGACTAGAGAGGGCCTTCTGCCACGTGTTTCCGGGGCACCTCCGGTCACACTGACTGTCCTCAGTGGTTCATACCATCAGCATCTGGGAGGTGGAGACCCTGTCAGTCCTCATTCACTGGCCCAAAGGGTGTCGGGGTCACTGGGCTTCTCTCGCACCCCTTCCAGGCCGGCTCGGCTGAGACCTACTAGGCTGCCTGTCAAAGAGCAGGAAGCATCGATGTCTGCTGTGGGTCCTGCCGCTGCACACCTGCATCGCCCTGGTGACAGTCACAGTGACTGCGTGAGTTTCCTGGGGGCCCAATTGCCCCCAGAGGTGGCAGCAATGCCCCGGCTCCTGGGGGACTTGGACAGGGCCACATTCAGAAAATTGCTGAAGCTGGTGGTCAGCAGCCTGCAGGGAGAAGACTGCCGGGAGGCTGTGCGGCACCTCAGGGCTGGCGCTGACCTGCCTGAGGAGCAGCTGGGTGCCCTGATAGCTGGCACACACACCTTGCTCCAGCAGGCCTTCCGGCTGCCCCCAGCCAGCCTGAAGCCCGACACCTTCAAGAACCAGCTCCAGGAGCTTTGCATCCCCCAAGACCTGGTTGTGGACTTGGCCAGTGTGGTGTTTGGTAGCCAGCGGCCTCTCCTTGACTCTGTGGCCAGGCAGCAGGGGGCCCGGCTGCCCCACGTCGCTGACTTTCGGTGGAGGGTGGACGTGGCCATCTCCACCAGCGCCCTGGCCCGCTCCCTGCAGCCCAGTGTCCTGATGCACCTGAAGCTCTCGGATGGGTCTGCCCTCCACTTTGAGGTTCCCACGGCCAAATTCCAGGAGCTGCGGTTTGCTGTGGCCCTGGTCCTGAAGGAGATGGCCGAGCTGGAGAAGAGGTGCGAGCGCAAGCTGCAGGACTGAGCCTCCCGCCAGTGCCTTCTGGTCGCTGAGGCGGCTGTCTCAGATGGGCTTTCCAGAGCGAAGCCTGCCCTTCTGACAAGGCACTCCAGTGAGGGAGTGTAACCATGTCTTTCTCTAAATGAAGTAGACAGCTGTGTCTTTTCCTTTTTTTTTGAAAGTAAAGCAACTGTAAATAAAAAATAGGTCCTCCTGGGTAGGCATCAAACCACATGCGCCCTCTCCACAGTGGTCGGTCGGTCCTGCTGCCAGGTAAGGGCACCCACTGCGCTGGTGGGCCCACATGTGGTCTGGGGTTCAGGCCAAGGCCCTTGTGAGGACACAGGCTGTTCAGCCTGCCCCGTGCAGCATTCAAACTGTTGCTCCTTTGCTCTTGGGAACCCTGTGTTTCAGGGTGCACATTTCATTCCCCATCTTAAATCCCTGACCTTAAAGTGCATTCTAGTGGAGGGGGTACGGGGAGGAATGTATAATAAAAACAAGCAGTGTAGCCCAGGAGAGGGTGGGTGCTGCAGGAGGTGCAGCAGCCTCCGGAGATGGGAGGCAGGACGGTGGGAGAGCTGGGCTGCACTTTAAATTGGGTCTTGGGGCGGGTCTCCTGAGGATGTGGTTCCAGAGCCAAGAGGAGGCAGGGATGCTGCACGGAGGGAAAGCCTGTGGGCGTGGGGCTGCGGCCAAGTGGGAGGAAGTGAGTGGACGCACAGGGGCAGGCCCAGGGCCTCTCTGGGAACTCGGCTCAACTCTGAGTGAAATGCGTGTGATGGATAGTCGTGTTAGAGGATCACACCGGATACTGTGTTGACTGAAGAGGGCAGGCTGCAGAATGGGGGTGAGGAGTCTGGAGTTGGTGGTGGCGGCAGAGAGGGGAGTGGGGGCCTCGCCCAGGTGTCTTGTGGCTGGGTGGCTCAGGCAGCTCAGACCGCCATAGACCAAGTGGCTTGAACAACAGAAATGACTTGCTTGCAGTTCTGGAGGCTGGGGTTAGCGTGCCAGCACGGTCAGGTCCTGGTGAGGCCTCTCCGCCGACCTTTGGACTTCCCTCTCTGCATGTGTGTGCATGTGTGTGTGAGTATGTGACAGAGTGTATGAGTGTGTGTGTGAGAGAGAGAGAGAGAGAGCGCTCTTCTCCTGTTAAGAGGGCACCAGTCCCCTCCAACTAATAAAAATAAATGGGGGAAAAAAAAAAAAGAGGGCACCAGTCCTGTGGGATCAGGGCCCTATGTTTATGACTTCATCCAACCTTAATCACCTCCCTGGAGGCCACATATTTAAAAACTTTTTTTATTTATTATTATTTTTTTGAGGCCGCATTTTTAAATACAGGCTCAGCAGGGGTTTGGGCTTCAGCAATTGAAGAGTGCTGGGGAGGGGGGTGCACAGGCCTCTCCTGAGTGCCTGTCGGGCAGCAGTGTGCAGAGCTCTTGACCAGCCCTGTCCCCTCGGCATAACTGCACCCCTGGTAGGGGGCCTGGCAGTGTCCCTGCCTCTCTGGGTCGCTCTACCAGGAAACCAGGTCACAGCTTGGTAGGATTAATAGGCCCAAGCATCAGGCAGGAGCTTCCTCTGAAAAATAGCAATTGGGTTTGGGTGCCCACCTGGCATCCTGCCATGTCTGTGTTGGAAGCCCCTGACCTTCCCAGCACCCTCTTTCTGTCCCCACTCTGTGCCAGAACCCATCAAAAGCAGCAGTGTTTACTCTGTGCTGTCTCCAGAATGCTCCCATGATCTTGATTAATTAGGCCTTTCCCTGAGTGAGGGTCCCAGCAAGTTGGGCCAAAGGGACAGAGAAGAGGAGGTGCCCTGGGGGCTGCACTCAGAGCTGGGGTTTCCCTAGCCAGGCCCCACATGGGGCTCAGTCCTAGCTCAGCCGAGGGCTGAGGACTCCCCGTGTCTCCAGCATCAGCCAGCAGCCTGGGCCCTTCTTCCCTGAGGACAGGAGCTGGGCTGGGCCATCCTCGCTGCTGCCTAGGCCTGCCCACAAGGACCTGCACAGTAAGCTGAGCACCACATCTCCCTCAACCAGTGATGGAGGCTCTCTTTGCTGTGACTTCTTCCTTAACCGTCAGGCATGTGTCAGAAATATGTACTTGTTATGTATGATATGTTTGGAAAAATCCTAAAAAATAAAAACAAACAAAACTAAAAAGAATCAAAAAGCTCCTTTGCCCATAGACAGCCATGGAGAAACCCTCTTGACCAGATTTGAACTTAGCCTTTAGTGTTGGCGTTTTACTTAGCATAATGTTGTTTTAAAAAAAAAAAAATAGCGACCATTTTAAAGCCCTAGGGGCTTCCCTGGTGGCTCAGATGGTAAAGAATTCGCCTGCAATGCAGAAGACAGGAGTTCGATCCCTGAGTTGGGAAGATCCCCTGCAGAAGGGAATGGCTACCCATTACAGTATTCTTGCCTGGAAGAATGCCACAGTAGACAGAAGAGCCTGGCAGGCTGCAATCCTGAGTCCCCAAAATTCGGACATCACCTCCGTAACTTCCCAAAGCACGTCCTTGCGCGCCCCCTATAGGCCAGGCCCTGACGACGCAGCCGAGTGGGGAGAAGGTATAGATGGAAGGAACCACCAGGTGCAGGCACTCCGCCAGGCTCGTGTTAACCCGTTAACTCAAAGGCATCGACATGGTGACGAAGTGCAGAGAGGTTTGAGTTTTGCCGAAGGACACACGGCTTATGGGGGAGCTGGTGGTCGGTTCTCCGCCAACCTTCCCTTCCTACCTGTCCCTCCACGACTTCTCTGGGCATGTGAACCTGGTGGCGAGAGAGGCGCTCCATGCTGGCTCCCACCCCTTGAGGCTGCTGGCTCCAGAGTGAGGACACGCATTCAAGATAGAAGTCCACAGGCTGGGGAGTGTCTGTTTTGCTGGTTAGCATAGCAAAGTTCACTGGTGCAACCAGGAACAAGGCCTGTAGTCCAAGCCTGGCCCAGGTGCCCCAGCTGTGAGCTCCACTGCCACAGAAGGACCCTGTGGCTACGATTCCATTATTTTAAGGCACGTGCTTGGCAGGAACACACACAGGGTCCCTTCCCGAGGGACCCTGGAGGAGGACAAGAGCTCTCAACTGAAGCCCACCTCATCCTTTCGGCTGATCTGGCAGGCAGGGGTGCTTTTCTAACCGAGGCTCGGAGCCCTGCGCATCAGGACTATGGTTTGCACACCCTTTTGCCTGCCAGGCTACAGAGACCTCTTTGTCCCTGTGCTCCCGGCCAGGGAAGTCCAGCTGTCTCCCCAGTCAGCCGTGTGGGTGTGTCCGTCCACCTTGCTAGTCCCCTCCCCAGGCCCTGGAGGATCAGCAGACTCAGTGGGTATGGGGCCCCTCTGAGGCTCTGTGTCTATACATGCTGTCATCTCCACCCTTGAGGGGTCCAGGCCGCTAACTGGGGGTGCAGAGCTCTGCTTGCTCACCTGCTTCTCTCCCCCATCCCCAGAAGGCACTGTCTGTGCCTTTTAAGTCACTGGTCAGGAATGCCTGAACCAGAACATTGACCTCCATCCTCGGGAGGCTGGATGTGGTGGGCCCTGACTACGCCGACCCCTCGCCTTGGTCTCTGATGAGCTCTTGACAGCTCTAATGCTGCCAACCCCAGGTTGTCCATTTGTGAGCCCTCGTGCTTGTCTCAAGGAGGCGCACACGGGCAAACAGTGACACAGGCATCACTGTACAGAGAGAGAGGTTTTCGTGAGAAGCAGAGGACGGGCAGCTGGCTGTTCCCAGGACTGCTGGCTCCTGGTGCTCAACGGAGCCAGGTAATGAGGGCCACCAGCCTCGAGACCGTGCACAGCCTCTGGCCTTACTGTGTGCGGGGAGGTGGATGTGATCCAGCTGGAGAAGGTCCCTCCAGCTGTGGGGCACAGGCTTGCAGGCCAGCAGAGGTGGTCCTCCTCACCTGCATTGGGTGTGGTGACCTTTTCTCTAAATGGTTAGAGAATATTTAAGCCTTTCAGGTCATGATTGTGTCAGCTCTGCCACTGTAGCTCAAAATCAGCCAGAGAAAACAATGTGCATGATTGTATCCCAATAAAATGTCCTGTGGACACTGAAATTTTGATTTCACGTCACAAAATTTGTTCCAACCATTTAAAACCCATTCTTAGGACTTCCCTGGTTGTCCAGTGTCTAGGACTCCACACTCCCAGTGCAGGGGCCCCGGGTTCAATTCCTTGTCGGGGATCTAGATCCTGCATGCCACAACTAAAAGGTCCTGTGTGCCCCAAATGTGACCCAGTACAGCCAAACCCAGAAAAACCACTCTTAGCTCCAGGGCCATGGAAAACCAGGTGGGGTGAGGGTGGCTCTAAATGCCCGCCTCCCTGCATGCCTGCAGGGCTCCCCCAGGCTGCAGAGCGCTGGCCCGCCGCACTTGTGCTCAGTCTCCACTTGGAGGCAGGGCTGGCCCTGCCCCCTTGTCCCCAGATAAGAACAAGACCTGGCAGACAGCAGATGTTTGACCTCATGTAGACCTCTGTGGAAACTCTTGGCGCTGGAGCATTTTCTGTCATCTGTGGGCCTGTAAAGCTTCACCTCAAACCCTGGATGTACCTCAAACACAGCATTCATTCAACAAACTTTTCCTGGGCTTTGAGTGCAAGCCACATCCACCAGGGGACACACGGATGTGAAAACCCACTGGGCTCTGCACAGACACCCCACTTTATTAGTGAAGCTTCCAGAATGCTCAAAGTATCATAAAGCTTATCTGATAATTAAGACAAATTTCAGGTTAAAACTATGAGTTTAATTTATTGTCTCCAAAAGAGAAATCCAAAGTATTTTAGAATCTATTCTGTAAGTGTTCTGGAGATTTTCTTTGGCCATGCTGGGCGTCTTGTGGGATCTAGGGGAAAGCTGAGTCCTGACCACTGGAGTGCCAAGAAATTCCCAGAAATTCTTAAAATGAGTTTACTGTTCCTGAAGCCCCAACTGTGAAATACAGCTTGGAAGTAGAATAGTCCAGAACTCCCACACCTGGCAGGCAGCCCTCTCCTCTCCTCCCAGCACACACACACGTGTTCTGGGATCTGAAACCCATGCAGCAGCAGTTTGAACGCAACGTCGTCAGGCGACACACTAATACCACAAATCTTTTTCATGCAGCTAAGGAGAGGCCTCACCCAATACTTCCGCAGCCAGTATTCCCGGCTGGAATGTAGGGCTTGAGATTTACTTCTATTGAATTTTTGCTTTTCCTGGGACACTTAAGTGAATGAAACACACTAAGAACAGAGGGAAAATAACCCCTCAAAGGCTGGAGGCAGGACTGCCAGGCGGTCAGAGGCGCCCTGCAAGCAAAGGGCCAGCTGTGTTCTAAGAACCTTTATTTGGTCAGACTGAAATCTGATTTCAATATAATTTTCAAATGTCACAAAATAGTCTTTCCCCACGCCACCCCCAACCACTGAAAAATGTAAAAACCATTCTTAGTTCTTACGCCTGTCACAAGGTAAACGGGGACATGAACACTCTGAAGGTGATTCAAGCACACATGGCTTGTGAGCAGCACCAAGCCCACGCGGTCAGCAGCCCTGCCGACCGGCCTGGAAGCAAAACCAGGAGGCTGTCTGATCAGAAGCAACTGCCGTATTGGTGAAGCCTCCTTGGCTGTCTGTGATTAATTTCTCAGACATGCGTGCATTTACAGGACTGACTCCAGCTCAGGTTTTGTGGAGGTCCCAGGCCACTGTCCTCAGGCTGATCACCAGGCTTCACAGACATGGGCACAGGCCTGCATTTGGCCCACGGGGTACACAGTGGGCCAGCCCCCAACAGGACCATATTGATTCCAAGTCTAGGTGCTAGAGTGCGTTTAAGGCTGCGTCCTCTGGCCCTTTTTGGCTGGCCTGCAAGTGCTGTCAGGAGAGACAAGCATCCTGTGGTGCAGACCCTGGAGTCCAGAGGCCCTATACCCCTTTGTGCATCATTACCAGGAGTGGCCAGCAGGACTCCCTTATGGACCCCTCCCTTATGGGACACTTTCCTAGCACCAGCAGAGGGTGGGGGTGTGGCATGGCCACCCAGGACCTTGATCTTGTCCCACTGTTAGGTGGCTCACAAGGCCTAAGATATCGCCCACTTAGAGGTGCCCACCTCGCCCGGCTCTGAAAGTACTGACCACCTGGCTGAGCACAGCAGCTGAGGTGGAGACGTAACCTCTGGCGTCTGGAGAGGTCCCTGCCCTCTTGCACAGACTTTCAGACACAAGTTGCGGGTGGAGCGGGGGGTTACAGCTGCCGCAGAGCACACTGTCTGCATGGTGCACCCCACCCAGGGCAGGAGCATACCAAAGCTGCAGGCGGGGCAGTCCTTGTCCCGAGACAGCGCTGCGACCTCCACACCTTGTGCCAGGGAAGCAGCCAATCAGGCTGAGCTGCTGGGGAGTTGAGTCCCTTCTACTTGCTCAGAACATCTGGACTCTGCTGTCCCAACCTCTCTAGGCACCTGGAGCGGCTGGCACTTGTTCTCGAGAGAAACCCACAGGCTGCTACTGGGCTATGGCACACAAGGCGAACCTGGGCTTAACCCAACCTGTGTGACGTAACCCAAGTCCTGTTGCAATAAAAGTCCTCAAGTGACCTCAGGGTCACGTGTCGGACACGGGAGAAATGGCCCCTCCATGGGAGACAGCCCTTTGCCCTGTGATTATGAGCAATGGTGCCAAAGATCGCCAGGTCTCTTGGGGTGGTCCTGGGTAGCAGCTGGTGACACTCCTCATCCTGAGTCCCCCTGCAGAGCCCAGGGCCCTAGGCTGTGCGGGCGCCACTGCTGCACCTCATCCTGCGGCTCGCAGGCCCTGAGGAGCTGTTCCAGGAGCCGCTCTGCAGCCCAGCCTGTCAGTCAACCAGAGCAGTGATGTTCCCTGCACGTTCCTCCTGCCGGTGACAAGATGGCCACGTGCTCTGACCACTCGACCCAAACCAGGCCATGCTGGCAGAGAAAACCTGAGCAGGAGGCGATGCCAGGAGAGCGGGCTTGCTCACTGGCACCCAGTGCTCGGCACCCACAGGCCCTCTGCCCTGGGACCTGTGGGGCCCGTGGGGCCACATCCCAATGCTGATCCTGGTGATCAGGCGTCTCCACCACCCATCGGCCTGGGCAAAGGCACCGGCTCACGCGTCTGCTTGCAGACCTTCCAGTTCTGGTGGTCCATGTGGCTGGTGTTTTGAGGATATGCCTCTGGTGGCGTCCTCAGGGCTGCTCTTTCATTCTTGTAACCACTGTAAGACAACGCTCGGGGAGGACACTGGGTTCTGGACTTATAGCAGGCCAGGGACACTGTCCCCTGGCCTGGGTGCTGCTCCTGGCGTGCCTGCATGGACCCAGCACCTCCCTGAAGAGAAGGGCTGCTCTGCGAGGCGTATCCGGTGGGGAGAGCAAAAGGGGAGCCCGGGTCCCCCTCCAGCAGCCCTGCACAAACACATCCCTGCTGCAGAAGCCAGTCTTGAGTACCTGTGGCCTAAGGAAGACGTCCCGGGAAACTTCTTTCATCCCACTCCTCTGGTGGGGCTGCTGGGGCTCTTCTCATGCCTCTTCTGCAAGGCCCAGGGTCATCCCTTTGAGAACTCAAATGCTACACGTGTCACCCTGATGTGAGAGACACGAGCTTTATTGAAGGGGATAAGGTCAAACGTGCCAGCAAAAACATACACCACGTATGAATCTCAACACTCCCTAAGAGAGCAATTCTGAATATTCCCCGGTGTTCTAAATCTTCAGTGTAAAAGATCCCATGTCAAATAAGTTAAGGCTGTAGGTTTATTCACATTTATACACATTTGTAAAGGTAAGTGGTCTAGCCCATGTGAATTTTCTGATGCTGAGTAAGCCTTGAGCTCCTATTAAAAGCTTTGCCACATTCATTACATTTGTAAGGTTTCTCTCCAGTGTGAATTCTCTGGTGGATAATGAGATGCGACCGCCATCTGAATATTTTCTCACATTCATTACATTTGTGAAGTTTCTTTACAGTATTAACTCTCCTCCGACTCGCGTGGGTGGAAGCCTCCAGGGTGCCCCCGTACTCACGGTACCACTGCGCACGAGTGTGGATCCTCTGGTGCTCGATCAGGTATGAACTCCGGCTGAAGGCCTTCCCACACTCGCTGCACCCGTAGGGCTTCACCCCAGCATGAATAATCTGGTGCTGGAAAAGGGTGGAATTCTGGCTGAAGGCCTTCCCACACTCGCTGCACTTATACGGCCTCTCACCCGTGTGCACCCTCTGGTGTATCGTGAGCTGTGTGCTCATGCTGAAGGCTTTTCCACATTCGAGGCACTCATAGGGCTTCTCCCCCTTATGGATCCTCTGATGGTAAATGAGGCTTGAGCTCTGGCTGAAGGCCTTCCCGCAGTCACTGCACTCGTATGGCTTCTCCCCAGTGTGAATTCTCTGATGCTGAATGAGGTGTGAGCCCTGGACAAAGCCTTTCCCACACTCATCACACTTAAACGGTTTTTCTCCAGTGTGAGTTCTCTGGTGGCGAATAAGTCGTGAGCTGCAACCAAAGGCTTTCGAACACTTGTTGCATTTATAAGGTTTCTCTCCAGTGTGTGTCAGTTGATGCTGACTCAGGCGGGAGACCCACCGGAAAGCCTTCCCACACTCGTCACACTTAAATGGCTTCTCGGGAGCATGCATCCTCTGACGTGCACCCAGGCTGGGACTCTCCGGGGTTCTCGGGAGCTCAACCTTCTCCCCAGCGTGCATCCGCTGGTGCTGAGCTAGGGTTGAGCTCTGGCTGAAGGCCTTGCCACACTCTGGGCATGGGTAGGGCCGCTCTCCCGTGTGGGTCCTCTGGTGCCTGGCCAGCTGAGACTGCTGGCTGAAGGCCTTCCCGCACTCCCGGCAGCCATAGGGCCTCTCTCCCGTGTGGACCCTCTGATGATGGAT
This sequence comes from Dama dama, assembly GCF_033118175.1. Classification (NCBI taxonomy): domain Eukaryota; kingdom Metazoa; phylum Chordata; class Mammalia; order Artiodactyla; family Cervidae; genus Dama; species Dama dama. Next base: position 1,426,210 of record NC_083701.1, on the reverse strand, counting down.
GAGGCTGGAGCTCTGCCCAAAGGCTTTTCCACATTCTTCGCACCTGTAGGGCTTCTCCCCAGTGTGAATCCTTTGATGCTGAATAAGTTTTGAGCTCAGGCGAAAGGCCTTCCCACAGTCGGTGCACTTAAACGGCTTCTCTCCAGTGTGGATCCTCTGATGCTGAGTAAGCTGTGAGCACAACCTGAAGACCTTCCCACACTCCCTACATTCATACGGTTTCTCTCCAGACAAGGTACTCGGATGTCTCCCCTGAAAGCAATCAGATAACTTTTTTTGGCACTCTTGGCATCTGTTGGGTTTCTGCTGGGTATTCATTTCCTGGTGCAGAGCAACATCTGAAGGAGATCGCAAGCTCCTGCCACATACATCACACCTTCGGAAGGACCCCTGACTTTGATCAGGCTGACAACCCAGGCAGCCACTGCTCCCCCGCTCACCATGACCCTGGAACTCGTCCTTGGTGAAGGCCTTCCTGGGAGCCGTGGTCCCCATGTTCAAGAAGTTTTTATGGAAGAGGGAGCTTGGCTGTCTCTGTGAACAGACTTCAGGATCTGAGGTGTCTCCAAAGCCAGGACTCTGGGGAAAGTCCTGGGGCAAGGTTTTGACTGTGACCCCCCCAGATTCTGCTTTAAGACTGTCCATGTCCTCACAGGCCTGCTCACCATCAGTCCCAACTGTAGAATCTGAAATGAACAGGAAGCAAATTGCTGCTAATCCCCCGTCAGAGAAAGGAGCCTGGGGTGTGGGGGTGCATACCACCCTTGGGACTGAGCCCCCTCCCAGGAGAGGCTGTACTGAGCATTTGGAAAGATGCGATGAGAAGTCAATGCCTTTTGACAGTGGTCAAAATCTGGTTCTGTTCATGCTTAATGCATTCATTCAGTTACTATATACCTGGAAGACTGCAAAGAGCCACTCTCCTACGTGGAGGAAAGGTCATCTCACAGGGAATGAGTACAAGGAAAACCCACAAAAGAGCAAAGTGAGCCCAAAAGGGTGGAGGATAAGAGGCAGGGTTAGGGTGCCTGTGAGAGTAGAGTGAGGAGGAAAGAGGGACTGAAAACTGAACAGAGGGGTGTTATGTACTGAGAAAAATGAGGCACCAGAGCTGCTAAGGGGCACACAGGGGTGAGTCCAAGAGAGGTGGGCCTCAGCTGTCCACTAGGTGGGGTTCTGAGCAGGGCGCAGAGCCTGACCTCCACACCCTCCAGCCGCTGCCAGTCATGCCCGCTGACTCACACTGCTGTGTCCATCCCTTGCTGCCCTGCCCCTCAGCTTCCAGGTGGCCACAGTGACTGCACTGATGCCTCCTTCCTGGGGGTTTCCAGAGGGCCCACCTCCCTGCTTGCCCTCCACATGGAGGTATGGAGGGATGTGGCCACCAGCCAAGGAATACCTGGGGCCACCAGAAGCTGGAATAGGCAGGTAGGATCCTCCCCTCTAGGTTTCAGAGGGGACACGACACTGCCTGTGACTTGATCTTGGACATGTGGTCCCCACAATGAAGGAACAATGAGTCTCGGCTGTGGTAAGCCTCTAGTCTACGTGCTTTGTTACAGCAGCTTCAGGACACCAACACGGCCCCAGAACTTCATCCGAGAGGCTGGGCTCACCCAGACCCCATGAAACTCTGGAGGGAGCGTGGCAGTGGCAGATGAACAGCTGCTCAGAGTCACACGTGTGCCTTTGCTCAATAAGAATGTTAGTAAAATTAAAACTCAACAAAATGTGGTTCAAAAACAAATTGTCTTGCCATAATGCAGAGGAATGCTATGCCCTTGCTTTTCTGTAGTTTAGTCTTTCCTGAGGCTGCCCCATGACTGGCCTACGCCCCATGACTGGCCGCCTATGTGCACCCCACAGCATCCCCAGGCAGCTCAGCAAAGCTGCATGGATGGCCTCTGGGGTCCCCCTCTAGCTTCCCACCTGAGCCCTCGCCGGGCATGGAGATCCTGAATCCCTCCTGTGCCCAGAAGCCTCACCTGTCCGGGTGGTCCTGGCTGCCTCTCTCCCCTCTGCTCCTTGCAGGTCGAGGACCCATGGCTCCTGCCCCTGTTCTAGCCGGGAGATCAGCTCAGGCTTGAAGACCAGGAATCCTGCTGTGGGGGCAGCAGAGGAGGACACGGCATCACTGTGGCTGGGAGTGCTGCTCGGGGCTCAGTTCTCCCTGGTCCCCAGGAGTGAAGGGTTGGGGCTACTGGAGCACAGGGGCCTCCTGTCCAGACCTGCTGCCTCCTGAGGCTGGACAGAGAGGAATGCGTGGACTCCCAGTCTGGCCCTGCTGCAAATGGAGACAGGGCCAGGATCGCCAGGGAGTCCTGTCACCCAAGTCTGCAGAACACAGGCCAGCTCTCCCCCATGGGGAGAGGCGCAGGCACAGCCAGCACTTCCCTCAGTCCCCTCAGGGATGCTCCAAGAGGTAGGGTTGCTTAAGAAACAATACAACAACAAATCAACCAACAAAATGGATTTTAAATCAGAAGGTGTGAAGCCCAATCATCAGCCAGCAGCCCCAGCCTCAAGTCCTCACACAGAGCCCACGGCCTCAGCAGAGGGCTGGAGACCAGCAGGTGCCCCCAGGCAGCTGCCTTCTGGGGCCAGTAGCCCTTATGCTGTGGGGCAGCTGTGTGAAGTGCTCCCAGCCCACCCAAGGGCTGGTCAAGCCCTCGGGCTAGAGCACTCCTCAGGTTTTCAGCCATGGGATGGAGAAGGCAGCAGGCAGAGAAGGTCAAAGGCTCAGGTGACAGCAGGACCTCACACTCAAGAGGAAATAGGTTCCTGCCAAGCACACGTGTGCTGCTCACAGAGAAACGTCCCTGGGCAGCCAGCAAGGGGGTCGGGCAAAGGCCATGAAACAATACCACAGACTGCACCTGATCTAAGTGCAGCTGGACACAACAGCGATCACAGTGGGTGGCTCTAAACTATTACTATCCAGAAACTATGTGATGAATTAGTAAGTGGCAACTGTATTTACTATGAGTCAAAATCTGTAGGATGCAGCTGAAGTGATGTTTATGCATAAAATTTCATGTTTTTAAATACACCAACTAGAAACAAAAATGGTAAACACAGAACAGGTAAATACTAAACTCAAGAAACAACAAGAAATCTGACTGAGTAGCTATTTAAGCTATTTCAAGTTTGGATTCTATTTCTATTCACTCAGGCAGAAAGTCCACCTACCCTGTGAGCACTGAATCACATGATGTATGCAAACCTGGGAGCCTGCTTGGCTCACCGAGACTCCTTCTGGGGTCAGCTTCTGACCCACAAGGACTCACAGTCCCGAGCCCCTGCCTAGCCTTTGACCACATGGCCTCCAGATCTGCAGCCTCTAACACAGACCAAAATAGGTGGGTGCTGACCGATGACGGAAGGGGTAGGGGTGTCCAAATAAAGCCTCACCTAGTCCAGCCACACTGCTGTGGTTCTCAAGCATCACCTCCTTGTAGAGAGCCCTCTGGCCGGGGTCCAGACACTGCCATTCCTCCCGCGAGAAGTGCACGGCCACATCACCAAATGTCACAGCCTCCTGAAAGGACACACACCAGTCTCCTGGCTGTCTCAAGCACACAGACCACAAGGTTGAGTGAGACAGTCACCAGGCCCCTTTGGTTTTAAAATCGAGGGGAGGAAGGAATTCCCTGGCTGTCTTGCGGTCAGGACTCTGCTTCCACTGTAGGGGGCACAGGCTCAATCCCTGGTCAGGGAAGTAAGATCCTGCAAGCTGTGCAGTGTGGCCAAAAAATAAAATAAAATCAAGGGGAGGGACAGTATGCAGGACAGGGAGGGACCCAGACCATGGGGATCTACAATCCTCCCCCAAGAGCCTCAGGCAGGCCCAATCTGAGCAGGATTTGCTCACTACCTTGGAGACAGCCGAGACTGGCAAGGGGTCGGCAAGAGGCCGAGGGTCTAGGTCCAGGCCCATTGGGCACAGTAGGTGCCCAGAGGAGCAGGTAGGGGCCTCACAAGATGAGGGAGGGAACAGGGGAAGTCAGACTCCTACCATGAGGCTTGGTGGGTGGGAATCCACGTGTCCTGGCTGAGAGCCCTGTTGGCAGTTACCAGAGTCAGAGGTCACGATCCTGGAGGTCCCAACGTCTCACTTCCAGACTAATCGAGGGGGTACCGTATCCTCCAATCTTTTACTTCCAACTCCAAGTGTTCTCTGGCAGGGACTTGCAGTGGGGCCAAAATGGCGGTAGCACTACAGTATCTGCCTTCCGAAGCTTCATTCATCTTTCAGAGAGTGTGACATGGAAGAATTACTCCACAAACATGTAATGGGTAGTTGCCACGTGTACCAGGCACTTGGCTACGCAATAGGGATGTGGTACTGAACAACGCACAAGGACTCTACCTTCTTGGAGCAGCCTAGTGGGGGAAAGTTAACTGACCATGGAAACAAACCAAAATTACAACTGGGATGACAGCACAAGTACAAAGGACTCAGAAAGCATTTAACTAGGAAACCCTGACTTAGTCTGATGGGTCACTTCCCCTAGGTGTTAACTCGGTGCTAATGGGGGTGGGGAGGGAACTCCTGGCAGCAGGAACAGAGTGTGCAAGGGCCAGAGGCAGGAAGGACCCTCAGAGGCAGGAAGTACTAGGGCTGAATGAGCCAGTGGGGCAAGATTTCAGGCAGCAAGAGGAGTCATGATGTGACTGGCAGCTGGAGTAGACAGGAACCAGCAGGATGGACTGTAGGGAAAAGAGGAGGGGACACCTGACCACACCCCAACCCTCGTACAAAAACCTGACCCCTCCCCTAGCATCCTCCTGGGATGTCAGAAAGAGAAAAAATGGACTTCCTAGGGGATATTTTGACTCCAAAAGCGGCTTGAGGGAAGAAGCTTTAGGCCATGAGCTGATTCAGACAGCAGTGACCACTGTCAAGCGGTTCCCCACCTCGGCCTGGCCAGAAGCAAGCATGTGCCTCCCAGTGCTGGATCCTGGGTCCCCTGTAGAGAAGTACAGACCCTAAGTGGCAGCCAGAATTAAGAGAAAATACATAGCCTACCACCCCAAGACATAGCCCTTTTGGCCACCTTCACGAAGTCTAGGTCTTGGAGGAGCAGTGAAAGAGGGTAAAAGAGTGCCCCCGAGGGAGATGATGGGTATGTAGGCTGGAGCATGCCTAGAACCGGAGGGGAGGCTACGAGGCTGCTGCGAGGCCGGATCTGCGGGATGACCCCTCCCGCTTCTTCCCGGCCAAGACGGTCAAGGCTCGACCACGACCACCGCCCTACCCGGCGCCAACGGGCTCGCAGAGCCGCCCGCTCCACTAGCGCTCCCGCGGAGAGGCCGGGGGAGCGCGGGACCCGCCGCATCCGAGGCGGGAGGACGCGGGGGCCGGTGGGAGACCTCTAAGCCCAAGGGGGAGGAGCACGTGGGCAGCCCCGACCCTAACCAACGCCCTCATCACCGACTCACCCTCCCGGGGCCAGCGAGAGACTCTAGCAGCGCGACGACGCCGGAAACGGGCCTCGGCCGCTCGCGGCCGCTCGCCCCGCAGACTTCCGGTTGCTCTGGGCGGTTCGGAGGCCCAGCCGACTCTGTGGTTCCCAGCCGGGCCCCCAACCCAGGGAGCCGGAGAGGGGGCGGGGCCAGGTAGCTTGGGAACCGACTGCGCCCGGAGCGGGCGGGGGTCACAGTTGAAGGAGGGCGGGGCCACAGGTCAAGGAGGGAGGGGTCACAGGTCAAGGAGGGCGGGGCTGGGGCCGAGGGAAAGTGAGGGCCGGGCCCGCTGCTGTGTGGCCTGGGGCCAGGGAGCAGACCCGGACGAAGCCAGAGGAGAGCGGCCTGAGGGTCGCCCGGGCCGTCCCCGCGCACCTCTGGTCACACTCCGGGCCGCTGGTCCCCGCATTGGGTCTGTGTGCGGGCTGCTGCCGGCAGAACGCGCCTGTTGGGCCTGTTCCAGGCTCCAGGACTACAGAGACGCCGCTGCCCCAGCTGTGCCCAGTGTAGTACGGGGGCGAGCGGCCAGGTGGGGCACAGAGGAGCACTGTGGAGAGAGTAGGTGTTCCTGTCCTTGGTGTGGAGATGTCTCGGGCTGCGGGCACCGCAGAATGTGGAGGGGCACCGACAGCCCAGAGATGAGGCTGGGAGGGCTGCAGAAAGGGTGAGGACCACCAGGAGGAGAGGCCTAGGGCAGACATCAACCGGGACGTCTGGCTGAGGTCATTGACTGCGTCGCGGGGCTCGAGGCAGCGGGACAACCTAGGGCCCGCCGAGAGACCTGCGGCGGTGGGCCCTCAGCTGAAGGGCGGCGCGCCCGGGTGTCAGGTCAAGACTGCTCCTCACTGTGCTTTCTCCCACCCCAGCTTCGTCTGGCTCCTGGGGCAGCCCGTTCTGGGTGTTCTCCCAGACCCACGCGGTCCTGTGTGTAGGGGAAGGGAACCCCAACTTCTTTGGGACTCGGCAGAAGCCTCCCCTTCGGCGGCCCAGCTCAGCTTTGGGGAGGTCGCTGCGCGCGTCTTCGGAGGCCACAGCTTCCCCTGAGGTCTGGGCCCCTGGAACTTTTCACACTGGACAGCCCTGGAGTGGCAAGGTCGGGGGAAGGGCCCTGACACCAGCCTCACTGATGATCCAAACCCTGGGGTCCCTGGCAAATCCATGGTGAATGGGTGCAAGCCCAAGGAAGGTGGACAGAGTCAGTTCCTGGACAGACTCCTAGGGGAGGTGGAAGGGGAAACTTAATATGCTCAGAGGAACCAGCTCTTTTCTGTGGGCGCCTGCGTGATGTGGTCTGGGTCCCCCACCCCATGCCTCTAGATGTCTAACAATTCTCAGCTCTCCCGTCTCCACATCCTCCCTGATAACTCTGAAAGCATCTGTGCAAAGGATGAATGGATGAAGAAATGGGGAATGGGAAAGGACTGGGTGTACACCTGCTTCTTAACCCTAACCCCTAGCCAAGTACTCAGGCACCCTGAGCTCACTAGTGTCCTGACCTACTGGGTCCCCCTTCTGCTGGAGTGTCATCACACTGCACCATCTTGAGCTAGGAGGTCCTGGCAAACTTGGGCCCCAGCCTAGCCCCTCAAGGTGAGGGGAGAACTCCTACTCAAGGTGAGGCTGATCCAGGGAGCAAGAGGGGGAGCCAGGGCTGACAGTGGGACTTCAGGCCGATGACAGAACCACCTCAGCTGCCACAAGAGTCTGGCCCAGAGCGTCCACCTGGCAGACACCTGGCAGTGTGGGAGGTGTGGGGACCAGGGTGCTGAGGGTGCTACCTGGGTGAGGGGTGAAGGAGACTGTGTCTGTCCACTGCAGGCCATTCCAGGGCCTCCACACCTGAGTTCCATACTCCTCACTGAGCCTTGGACCCACTGAGCAAACAGACTGCATGGTCCCCTAAGTTAACAGCCTGCATGGTCCCCTAAATGGTCACAGTGCCTCTTCTCTGGGCAAACCCAAATCACTTTCCAGCTATTTCCAGCCTGGGATTAGGATTCTGAGCTGTAAGTGTTCCCAGGGGAAAAGCCAAGCTTGAAAGTTATTTTTGAGGACTTCCCTGGTGGTGCAGTGGATGGGAGTTCACCTGCCACGCTGGGGACACAGGTTTGATCCCTGGTCCGGGAGGATTCCACATGCCTCGGAACAACTAAGCCACAATCACTGAACTGGGGTACAAGAACTATTGAAGCCCATGTGCCTAGAGATTGTGCTCCGCAACAAGAAAAGCCACCAGAATGAGAAGCCCACATTGCCCATGGCAATGAAGAGTAGACCTCCTTTCTGCAACTAAAGAAAGCCCACGCAAAAGCAAGAAAGACCCAGCACAGCCAAAAATCAATCAATCAATAATTAATTCCCTGGCAACCCGGTCATTAGTTCTCCACACTGTCACTGCCGAGCACACAGATTCACTTGCTGGTTGGGGAATTAAGATCCCACAAGATGTGTGGCCAAAATGTGTACATAGATTTTTAAAGAGATGTGTTTCCAAGGCCACTTTCTGTAGTTTAGTAGATGGCACAGGGAAATAACATTTTCAGTGAAGTGGGACAGAGGCGCTGAAGGCTGTCACTATCCCCGAACACTCAGGAATCTCCTGATGAGTTTAAAATGTATGTGGATTTTGTTTTAATCAGGGATGGTAAGACATCAGAAAAAGCAAAAGAGTTCCAGAAAAACATGTATTTCTGCTTTATTGACTACGCCACAAGTTTTGACTGTGTGGATCTCAATAAACTGTGGAAAATTCTGAAAGAGATGGGAATACCAGACCACCTGACCTGCCTCTTGAGAAACCTGTATGTAGGTCAGGAAGCAACAGTTAGAACTAGACATGGAACAACAGATTGGTTCCAAATAGGAAAAGGAGTACGTCAAGGCTGTATATTGTCATCCTGCTTATTTAACTTACATGCAGAGTACATCATGAGAAACACTGGGCTGGAGGAAGCACAAGCTGGAATCAAGATTGCTGGGAGAAATATCAATTACCTCAGATATGCAGATGATACCACCCTATGGCAGAAAGTGAAGAAGAACTAAAGGCCTCTTGATGAAAGTGAAAGAGGAGAGTGAAAAAGTTGGCTTAAAGCTCAACATTCAGAAAACTAAGATCATGGCATCTGGTCCCATCACTTCATGGCAAATAGATGGGGAAACAGTAGAAACAGTGGCTGACTTTATTTTTCTGGGCTCCAAAATCACTGCAGATGGTGCTTGCAGCCATGAAATTAAAAGACACTTACTCCTTGGAAGGAAAGTTATGACTAACCTAGACAGTATATTGAAAAGCAGAGACATCGCTTTGTCAACAAAGGTCTGTCTAGTCAAGGCTATGGTTTTTCCAGTGGTCATGTATGGATGTGAGAGTTGGGCTATAAAGAAAGCTGAGTGCCAAAGAATTGACGGTTTTGAACTGTGGTGTTGGAGAAAACTCTTGAGAATCTCTTGGACTGCAAGGAGATCCAACCAGTCCATCCTAAAGGAGATCAGTCCTGGGTGTTCATTGGAAGGACTGATGTTGAAGCTGAAACTCCAATATCTTGGCCAACTGATGCGAAGAGCTGACTCATTTGAAAAGACCCTGATGCTGGGAAAGATTGAGGGCAGGAGGAGAAGGGGGCAACAGAGGAGAAGATGGTTGCATGGCATCACCAACTCAATGCACATGGGTTTGGGTAAACTCCAGGAGTTGGCGATGGACAGGGAGGCCTGGCGTGCTGTGGTTCATGGGGTCGCAAGGAGTTGGACACGACTGAGCAACTGAACTGAACTGTAGACGTCAGAAATGTGGGTGGACTTTTATATTCACAGGTGTCTAGAAATGGAAGGAGGCAGGGCACACCATGCGGGGCCACACAGGGAAGCACTGGGTTGGTCAGGAAGAGAAAGAGAGGAGGGAAGGGTTGGCCCAGAGCCTTTACTGGGATTTCTGCGAAAGGAATGGGCAAAGCAGGGCAATGACACTGAGGAGGATTAGGGCCGTGTGCTTGAATAATTTCAGCAGGCTACTGGGTCATCTCCAGTGGTCTGATACCTGCCCCTGCTGTGACTTAGGGCAGGGAAGCACTGGTGTGATGTGAGTCTTGTAAAGGAGATAGTCGGGAGTGTGGGCTCTGGATTGGTTGGTTTGTGTCAATGCCTAGCTCTAAGGGTTCCTTTGCTATCTCTAGGAATGCCTTTTGGACTTAGCCTTGCTTGGCTTGAAAGCTGGCAGGAGGAACCAGGAGACCCTAGAACCCTAAACAGAAGCAGAATTTCCCCAAGTCTCCCAGGAGAGTATATCTGAGGTCAGGGTGCCGGGAGCCAGCACACGAGACCCCACCCATGACAAGGTCGTGAGGAGAAGACCTGACAAGCAAGGCAGATCAGGACTTCAGGGATTTCGAAAAGCTGCCCCGGCGCTCACCTTAAAGATGATCTCTGTCTTTCTGATGCTTGCTATATTAGACTACTCCCTAATTTCTGTGACATGGGTAGAAGGCCTTCCCCGATTTCTCTCCAAACAGAATCAACTTAGAACTTTAATTAATATGTCTGCTGGGCGGCGGTATCCTATAAGATTATCCAGGACGAAAGGAGTGTTTCAATTAGACCCCTTTGCTGGCATTCTAGCCTGCCTGGCAAATGCGTACTAATGTACATGACTGCTCACAACACCTTAATCATAAACAGCATAAAGAACCTGATCACACAAAAGGCCTAATAGGCACAGAGCCCTTTGGGGGGTGGAGAAGCCCTATTAGAGAACACAAAAATATTATTCAAAAAGTGGTTATAGTTAAAGATTTAGAAAAATAAGAGTTCAGAATTGTTAATTTTAACCAGGAATGCTAAACAGGGGCTGCCTCACTGGAGCTGCAGAGTCTTTGTGTTGTAAACCTTTTAGATAAATTTAACTGATAACTTCTGCAAAAGGACTGACCTTTGTGTTCATTAAAGAATAGATGACAGGAAAACAGCTTTGCATTCACCTAGGTCATAAAATGTCACTAGGCCCCAAGGTCAGAAGATAATGTACAAGAATCTCACAAAGAAGTATGCAGAAAACACCCTGGTTTCATGAAGGATAAGCTGATGTAATATTAAACTATCTTCCCCTTGAAAAATGTACTAACTTAGAATATAAAAGCTAAGGTTAAAAATAAAGATTTGCCAGACTCTGTTGCACCCCCTGTCTGGTCACTCTCTCTCTCTCTCTCTCTCTCTCTCTCTCTCTCTCTCTCTCTCCCTCGGAGACTTGGCCCCATCAAGGCTGGTCTCACGTGTCTTCTCTCGCCGACGCCGTTCATCCTGAGGGTACCCCCTGGATCCTGCCGAGGCAGGGTCCTAAGAGCAAAACGAACGAGGTGCTGGAGGTGGCCTGAGGAGGTGGGCCGCGGGCCCAGGTGACAGGCGTGTGCCGGCATGCAGAGGCCTGCTCACCACCCATCCCTGTCTGGCCCAGCCCCTGTACTCAACCTTTTTTCCCACTCAGAACTGAATCCCTGAAGGCAGGGCCCATGAGGTTTCCATTCTGCCTCACTCTCCTGGGCTCAACAACAACCTCACATGCTCAGTAGAAACTTGTTTGAAAGACCAACTAACCTGTGGATCAGCAATCTTAACTTTTCTTTAAATGAAGATAAAAGCTGAGAAACAGAATTTCCAGAAATGAAACACTTCCTTTGCTCAGGACAGGGATTCATGCTTAATCAAGATGGAGCTGATAAATGGAAAAATATGGCTGAAGTGGGATTCAGAAAGGCACTTTTCAAAAAAATTTATTCACCAGATTGTCACTAGTGCTTTTGGGTTCTTTTCCCAGAGGAAAGCTGCTTCCTTTCAGTGTCCTGCAAATTAAAAAAGCCAGGGCTCATACCCATTAGGACAGCTACTGTAAAAAAAACAAAAACAGAGAAGAAAAAGTGATGGCAAGCTTTGCGCAGTGGCAGTATCGTAGCCAATGAGGTTTATCCGAGGCGTGATTATTGCTAATTGAAAGAAAAAGAAAAAGTGATGGCAAGGATGTGGACAAACTGCAACACTTTTATGCTGCTGGTGGGGATGTAAAGTGGTGCAGCCACTATGGAGAATAGTATGGGGGTTTGTAAAAAGATTAGGCATAGAATTACCATATGACCGCCCAAGTTTTGCAACATGAAGTGTTCTGGAGATGGATGGTGGTGATGGTTGCACAACAGTATGCATATACTTAACACTGATCTTGGAAACAGCAGTGAGCCATTCTGAAGAGAGATCTTAGTTCTTTGCCTCAGAATTGGATCTGGGTAGCCTGGATGAAAACCAGGAATCCTAGCCACAAGACCACCAGGGGCTAGAGGCTAGAACTAAAGAGACCCTGGCTCTTTCCTCCTTTTGAAAGTAAGAATGTTTCAAGGAGGTGAAAACTGTAAAAACAAGTACAAAATTTATTAGAGACACAGCGAAATGTATGGGAAAGCACACAGAGAAACAATGTTTATTCAAGACAAAAGCAGAGCAGAAATACACACTTGGAGAGAAAAGGTATGAATATGCTCTCTAATGAGGAGGAGCGCAGTAAGTCAGAAGCTAGGCAGAGACACACACCTAGAGAGGAGTGTGGGCATCCTGAGTGAGGAGGAGCACAGTAAGGAGTGATGTAACTCCCTTATATAGGCCAGTCCTTCTGGGTCTTTGTTTCTGTTCAGTTCAGTTCAGTCACTTGGTCGTGTCCGACTCTTTGCCACTCCATGGTCTGCAGCATGCCAGGCTTCCCTGTCTATCATCAACTCTTGGAGCTTGCTCAAACTCACGTCCATCTAGTCGGTGATGGCGTCTAACCATCTCATCCTCTGTCATCCCCTTCTCCTCCTTCTTTCAATCTTTCCCAGCATCAGGGGCTTTTCTAATGAGTCAGTTGTTCACATCAGGTGGCCAAAGTATTGGAGTTTCAGCTTCAGCATCAGTCCTTCTAATGATTATTCAGGACTGATTTCCTTTAGGATTGACTGGTTGGATCTCCTTGCTGTCCAAGGGACTCTCAAGAGTTTTCTCCAACACCACAGTTCAAAAGCATCAATTCTTCGGTGCTCAGCCTTCTTTATGGTCCAATTCTCACATCAGTACATGACTACTGGAAAACCATAGCTTTGGACCTTTGTCGGTAAAGTAATGTCTCTGCTTTTTAATATGCTGTTGAGGTTGGTCATAGCTTTTCTTCCAAGGAGCAAGTGTCTCTTAATTTCATGGCTGCACTCATCATCTGCAGTGATTTTGGAGCCCAGGAAAATAAAGTCTGTCACTGTTTCCATTATTTCCCCATCTATTTGCCATGAAGAGATGGGACCAGATGCCATGATCTTTGTTTTTTGAATGTTGAGTTTTAACCAGCTTTTTCACTCTCCTCTTTCAGTTTCATCAAGAGACTCTTTAGTTCTTTGCTTTCTGCTGTTAAGGGTGGTGTCATCTGCGTATCTGAAGCTATTAATATTTCTCCCTGCAATCTTTTTTTTCCCACCATTATGTCGAGTTTATTATTTCAACGGCACTATTTACTCAGTGATGCTGTGCAGGCAGGATTTCCTTCCCTGCAATCTTGATTCCAGCTTGTGCATCTGCCAGCCCAGCATTTCGCATGATGTACCCTGCATCATCAGTTGAAGACTCTTGAGAGTCCCTTGGACTGCAAGGAGATCCAACCAGTTCATTCTAAAGGAGATCAGTCCTGGGTGTTCACTGGAAGGACTGAGGTTGAATCTGAAACTCCAATACTTTGGCCACCTGATGCGAAGAGCTGACTCATTTGAAAAGACCCTGATGCTGGGAAAGACCCTGATGCCGGGTCCAGCCTCAGCAGGATCCAGGGGTACCCTCAGGATGAACGGCGTCGGCGAGAGAGAGACGTGAGACCAGCTTTGATAGGGCCAAGTCTGCGAGGGAGAGAGAGAGAGAGAGAATGACCAGACGGGGGTGTTTGCAGGGTCTGGCAGAGTCTGGCAATGCTTTATTTTTCACCGTGGCTTTTATACCCTAAATTAGTACATTTCTAAGGGGAAGAAAGTTTAACATTACATCAGCTTGTTCTTCACGAAACCAGGGTGTTTTCTGCATACTTCTTTGTTTATGTCTTATACATCATCTTCTGGCCTCAGGGCCTATTGACATTTTATGACCTAGGTGAATGCAAAGCTGTTTTCCTGTAATCTATTCTTTAATGAACACAAAAGTTAGTCCTTTTGCAGAAGTTATTAGTTGAATTTATCTAAAAGGTTTACAACACAAAGACTCTGCAGCTCTGGTGAGGCAGCCCCTGTTTAGCATTCTTGGTTAAAATGAACAATTCTAACCACTTTTAAAATAATATTTTTGTGTTACATTAATACACATTTGCCAAGCAGGCTAGAATGCCAGCAAAGGGATCTAAATTGAAACACTCCTTTCATCCTGGATAATCTTATAGGATACCGCCGTCCGGGGGACATGTTGATTAAAGTTCTAAGTTGATTCTGTTTGGAGAGAAATCGGGGAAGGCCTTCTACCTGTGTCACAGAAATTAGGGAGTAGTCTAATATAGCAAGCATCAGAAAGCCAGAGATCATCTTTAAGGTGAGCGCCGGGGGCAGCTTTTCGAAATCCCTGAGGTCCTGATCTGCCTTGCTTGTCAGGCCTTCTCCTCATGACCTTGTCACGGGTGGGATCTCGTGTGCTGGCTCCCGGCATCTCCCCCTTTTTTATTTTTTAAGACAGCCAGATGGATCTCAGTCGCGAGCTTTTGAGTGCTCTGCTGGAGAGTTCTGACAATGCAAGGAAGGATTATAATGAGAAGTAAAATTAGGGCTGCTACAGCAGCATAACTGAAGATAGTTGATAGGATATTTTTTCCAGTAATAAAGTTGGAAAAGGTATGGAAAAAAATCATTAGCAGCCCCTGCAGCAGTAAAGTCCAAACGGGAACGTTCTAAGGTTTTTATCTGACCGTGAAGCTTTCCAAGATCTAAAGTAATGCTGGAGCTATTCCATACACCTGAAATATGATTTTTAATCTTTTCCCAATTATAATCTGTATCATTTACTTTTAGAGGTGTTACACAAATCCACCAATAGTCGGCGTGACAGGATAATGCTAACTTTACTTTTAAGGCTTGTAATTCAGTTCCAATATGCATGACTGCTTCTTCTAGGGCGTCTACTCTTACTTCTAATTTCCTATCTATAATCTCCTGCGTAGCTAGAGCTAAAGAAACACTTTTTGACATATCATTGCCATATTGAGCAGTATGTACCTGTTGAGTCAATGATATCGCTGCCACAGTGACAGAGGTAATTGCGGTAATTAGAGCTGAAATCCCTAAGATAAGTAGTCCTACAAACCTTTGGGAACGCATTAAATCTTGTAGTTGTTGCAGAATGGCTAAACCGTAATTGTCATACCAATAGGCATTCACTGTGACAGGCACCATAAGGTAGGGCGGACGTTGCAGCACCACAAAAGAACAAATATTATATTGAGGGGTTAAACAGGATGAAAGCATGCATTGTTCACAGTAGACTATATTTGGTCCACCTGAATAATTCATTTGTATATGAAGCCTTTTTGAATCATTAGTAAACAAAAAAAAAAAAAAGTAAGGGGAGGGTAAACAAGCCAGCACAGAATAGGTGGAATCGTTTTCTGGCCGAGTTAAAGTAACAATGGAGGTGGCAGCAAGGGCTCTCCAAATTTCTGGTTGCCAAAAGGTTTTGCCCTTAGTAGTATAGGACAACATGGGGGGAACAAGTTGATTATAATGCCATCTGCTGGACACCAATGGCCAAGGGAGGGAATCACCTTTCCAATTGCTAAACCTGCTGACATGGTCAGAAACAGATCCTGGATTCTGACTTGCATTTGGATTGCTCCAGTCTTGTACCGAATAGTTTCCGCCTCCCGGTATTCTATAATCTATTTTTGAATTATAAGTACAAGATTTCCATACTGGATATCCAAGGTGGTTGTCTATAGTTTTTCACATGACATCTGATGGAGCAACATCAATATAATTTGGATATTTTGGTGGAGCATTAAGGAACAAGGATTTATAGGGGTCAAGGACCCCGGGCATATGGGCCTGTAATATCCAAACCAGCCGATCTCCTGTTTTGTCTGAAAATTTTGATGCTGGAGAATCTGTTAGAATTGCTTTCTTGGAGGCTCCAACACACCTCTCCTTAGAGGGAGTGATAAGATCACTTGTATGACGATGGGCGAAGTTAAAGCAAAGGGGAAGGTCATCTGTTAATCCCCTAAAAGTATAGTTAAAATTGATGGGGTAGTGATCTTTATCATAAGAAGTATAGGATCCTCCCAAGAGATGAGGCTGGTCTGTGTTGACCCGTATAGGGTCATTGTTCCAAATAACTACTTGGAAGGTCAGGGGATCAGGGAAATATGCCCAGTATTTTTCTGATGTAGAAGAGGTAGCACTTGCCTGGCAGGACAGTAAAGCAAGCATAGCAATAAAAACCCTTTCAGGAGAGGCTGAAGATCCCTGTAGAGAAGCTATTCCCTGTGCTAGATGGCAAAGTGACTTCATTTGCCCCCATGTGGGTATAGAGCCTTGTTGAGTTGCCCGCGCAGGATATCCTGGTGGTTTCCATTTGTTCTTCTGGGATCTCCATTGCTGGTTGTTTCAGAGTCTGCTGGACCTTCCAGGTGGGCGGCGGAGGCAGGGGCAGAGGAGTGTCCTTCTTCATTTGTGGTCGAAGCAATGGGGGAACCGGATGTCTGGGGGACTGCGACATGGCGAACCAGTCTGCCCAGGACCAAAATTGGCGACTCAGCACCCTGGGGGAAAATATAAGCACACCCTCGGCCACTGGTTAGCAATGGGTCAGGACCCCTCCATTGTCCCGAAAGAAGGTTTTTCCATTTAACCAGAGGTTTTGTACTCTGCTGCTCTGGACTCCAATGTCGGAGCATTGCTGTAATCCCAAATGAATGAGTGTTTAGATTGTATATCACAAAAAGAGCATGTTGTAGAATCTGGTGAGGGGAACTATACTTAAATTCATCTTTATGTAGTTTTAAAATTTGAGTTTTTAGGGTCTGATGTGCTCTTTCTACGATGGCTTGTCCCTGTGGGTTATAAGGGATACCTGTGCTATGTTTTATATGAAACCTTGTACAAAAGTCTTGAAAAGATTTAGAAGTGTAAGCAGGGGCGTTGTCAGTTTTAAGACATTAGGATAGCACAAGTCTAACAGTGAGGGGTTATTTTTGATAGAAGCAGAATGAGCTTTTATATGTACCATAATCTTAAATAACACTTATGTACTTTACTAAAGTATCAAAAGGTTTTAAAAACAAATATAAATCACTTAAAGGCAAAGAAATTCATAATTTGTTATTGAAAGATTCATTCTAAGAAAACTTTGTTCTCTTAACATAGAGAGTAGACTAAATTCCAGTCTGTTACCAACTTACCTGATAGCAAACAAAATTTTTCAGTTAATCTTAGAAAAGTCTTTTTATAAATCTTGAAGAACTAGCAGTATTTTTTTTTAAGGCATGAGAGTGAACCCATACAAGGCATGTTTAAAATCTAATTAAATTGTAATTGACAAAGTAGCCTGGTCATTGTTGTGACTTGTAACACTTTAACGTGATAACTAAAATTATAACTGACATTTTACCAGGACATATCAGATTTTCATGAATTTCACATAATTTCTAGGGTATCTGTATAAGTAACATCAACCATACAATATAACCTGAGAATATTTATCACTCCTCCAACAATAATTCCCATGCAATTTAACATGTCACATGAACTCAGGTAGTTTAATAGCTCTTTGGGATGTCTCAGGGGCCCTCTGAAGCATCCCAAAGTCAGCTAGAAGTCAAGCTATTTAGGCAGTTTTGTCAATAAATATCAAAAGAGTTTATGGTACTCTGTCAGGTAGAATCATATAGATCACTGTGAAATAATATATTTGCACTTTCCATCAAACCTTTTTAACACTTTCTGTACTCATTACCTTGTTCTCCCATCCTGAAACAGCCACCTGTAAGTCAGACTTACTCCCCCCTGCCTTTTTTTTATAAAATGTAACTTCATTTTTCATACCTTCTTTACTGAAGGCACACATCTTACTTTCCTTAAGCAGCCAAGAATTTACCTTTATATTAGCATTCTATAGATTGGTGAACATAAATACCAGTGATAATTTCTAAAAAAATTCTAGCAAACATCTCAGGATGGCATCAAACATTATTCATTTGTAGTCCCAACCAAATCTCTTTAATTTTTCTGTAAAGGGAAATCAGTGTTTAGTAGTGAATGTTTCAGAATCTTATTATTATTATTATTTTAAATGATCTAGCTATTCAATAAATCAGTCACTCAATTTAGCACAACCCTAGAAATTCAGGTTACCAAAATCTAAAGGGACTGTTTTAGAGAGCCATTTCTAAAGTATGATGATTTTTAATAGCTTATCTAAAAAGTCCTATCTCATTTACATTTTTTTTTTGAAGTTTCTTTACTTGAGGTACTTTCCTTGTTGACAAACTTGTAACAGATATTACAATATAACAATATTTAACTTATAATAAGCCTACGCATAATGAAAATATTTTACTTGATGTTAATTACTCTAAGACATGTCTATATTAGATAGGTCAACAAACAAACATTAATATCAGGTATTTAATACTGAATATTTTCCAGTTTACCTGAACCTGGAATTTATTGTTTAATTTAGAATTATTTGATTTGTAAGTGCTTACCTTTTTTTTAAAGCCAATAAAATAGAGCTCATTTACCAATTAACCTAAAAAATATCACCCAGAGACAAAGACATACCAAGACATATTTAGACAGACACAGTGCAAGATCTAGCTTCATTTTTTAAGTTTGGTCATGAATTAGATATTACAATATAAAATTTACTAGTTTATAAAAAAGTTGAAATAAAAATTTTAAAGGCTTTTTCCCTTTTTCCCTCAGTCTCAGGATTTAGAGATGGTCTAGGTAAGTGTTCCTGAGAGCCCTGGTCTCAAGGCACAGGGAAAGAAAATCAAGTTCTAACAAAAAGCAAAATGGCCATCAAAAATCACAACACAGAACACAGAGTTAAAACACACACATATAAACCTGGCAGTCCTCATCAGACACTCCCTTAAATACAAGAATACAGTCTCTCAGAAAACTTTCTATAGAGACACAGAACTTCAGATGTCTTCAAAGATTTTAAGAGGAGGAAAGGAAAAGAAGGAGAAGGCGGGAAAGGGGGGCAAAAGGGGTGGCCTTACAGACGTCTCTTGCCACCTGCAGACACCCAGGCGTTACGGGACTTTTCCCTGGGCTTCCAGAGAAGGGAGGACTGGAACTGGGCCCTACCGGAATTCGAGTTCTCTGCCAAGAGGAGGTGATCAGTCTCCAATCTTTCTGCATCAGGAGGAGACCAGGGACAAAAGGGTCCCAGTTGCGGCCGCTGGGTCTGGTCCACTGGCAGGCAAGCTGGCCTCTGAGTACCCCGAGGGGTCAGGATGTCAGTCTCAGCGAAGAAGAGTCCCCACCAGAGTCGCCATTTGTTGCAGGAAGGGAGACCCCTTCCAGCGCCCGAAACTGGGCTCTTGTCTAACACTCGGAAACGAATTGTCCGAGGAGACACATGCTGACAAAGCAAGAGACTTTATTGGGAAAGGGCACCCGGGTGGAGAGCAGGAGGGTAAGGGAACCCAGGAGAACTGCTCTTTTCTGGAAAACAAGGACATTGCTCTTGGACAAAGGTAGAAAAAGACTGAACACTGGTCTTTTTAACTTTAATTTCTCTGCGGTTAAGGAGTTGCATTATGATTCCAATAAAAAGCTGCCTTTCTTTTGACTAACTCTTACCATTTTTGTTACTAATTAGAAGAAGAAAAAAAGAGAAAAAAGGAAGAGGCTTAATTTAGAGAAGAAGGAAAGAACCTGAAACGTACCCACCTTTCTTACCCTATCTTTCTTATGTAGGGGGGCCTGTAGCGTCCTAGTGGGGTTCCTACCCACTTTCCTCACCCTGCCTATTTTATGCAGGGGGGCCCGCAGCGCCCTAGTGGGGTCCTAGCTGTCCCGAAGACTGAACAATGGGGGGGCTTACCTTCGGGTTCCCTGTTCGTGGCGCCACTTGCCGGGGTCCAGCCTCAGCAGGATCCAGGGGTACCCTCAGGATGAACGGCGAGAGAGAGACGTGAGACCAGCCTTGATAGGGCCAAGTCTGCGAGGGGGACAGAGAGAGAGAGAGAGAGAGAGAGAGAGGGGGAGAGAGAGAGAGAGAGAGAGAATGACCAGACGGGGGTGTTTGCAGGGTCTGGCAGAGTCTGGCAATGCTTTATTTTTCACCGTGGCTTTTATACCCTAAATTAGTACATTTCTAAGGGGAAGAAAGTTTAACATTACATCAGCTTGTTCTTCACGAAACCAGGGTGTTTTCTGCATACTTCTTTGTTTATGTCTTATACATCATCTTCTGGCCTCAGGGCCTATTGACATTTTATGACCTAGGTGAATGCAAAGCTGTTTTCCTGTAATCTATTCTTTAATGAACACAAAAGTTAGTCCTTTTGCAGAAGTTATTAGTTGAATTTATCTAAAAGGTTTACAACACAAAGACTCTGCAGCTCTGGTGAGGCAGCCCCTGTTTAGCATTCTTGGTTAAAATGAACAATTCTAACCACTTTTAAAATAATATTTTTGTGTTACATTAATACGCATTTGCCAAGCAGGCTAGAATGCCAGCAAAGGGATATAAATTGAAACACTCCTTTCATCCTGGATAATCTTATAGGATACCGCCTTCTCCTCATGACCTTGTAATGGGTGGGATCTCGTGTGCTGGCTCCTGGCAGACGACAGAGGGTAAGATGGTTGGATGGCATCACCAACTCAATGGACATGAGTTTGGGTGGACTCCGGGAGTTGGTGATGGACAGGGAGGCCTGGCGTGCTGTGGTTCATGGGGTCGCAAGGAGTCGGACACAACTGAGTGACTGAACTGAACTGAACCCTGCATATAAGTTAATAAGCAAGGTGACAATATACAGCCTTGACATACTCCTTTCCCAACTTTGAACCAGTCTGTTGTTCCATGTCCAATCCTAACTGTTGCTTCTTGACCTGCATACAAGTTTCTCAGAGACAGGTAAGGTGGTCTGGTATTCCTATGTCTTGAAGAATTTTCCACAGTTTGTTGTGATCCACACAGTCGAAGGCTTTAGTGTAGTTAATGAAACAGAAGTAGATGTTTTTCTGTAATTCTCTTGCTTTTTCTGTGATCCAACGGATGTTGGCAGTTTGATCTCTGGTTCCTCTGCCTTTTCTAAATCCAGCTTGAACAGCTGGAAGTTCTCGGTTCATATACTGTTGAAGTCTAGTTTGGAGAATTTTGAACATTACTTTGCTAGCGTGTGAGATGAGTGCAATTGTGCAATAGTTTGAACATTCTTTGGCTTTGTCTCTCTTTGGGATTGGGATGAAAATTGACCTTTTCCAGTCCTGTGGCCACTGCTGAGTTTTCCAAATTTGCTGGCATATTGAGTGCAGCACTTTTGCAGCATCATCTTTTAGGATTTGAAATAGCTCAACTGGAATTCCATCACCTCCACTAGCTTTGTTCATAGTGACACTTCCTAAGGCCCACTTGACTTCACACTCCAAGATGTCTGGCTCTAGGTGGGTGATCACTCCATCGTGGTTATCTGGGTCATTAAGATCTTTTTTGTATACTTCTGTGTGTTCTTACACCTCTTCTTAATATTTTCTGCTTCTGTTAGGTCCATACCATTTCTGTCCTTTATTGTGTCCATCTTTGCATGAAATTCTCCCTTCTTATCTCTAATTTACTTGATGAGATCTCCAATCTGTTTGTTTTTTTTTTTTTTGATGAGATCTCTAATCTTTCTGACTCTATTGTTTTCCTGTTTCTTTGCATTGATCACTTAGGAAGGCTTTCTTATCTCTCCTGGTGTTTGGGGTCTTTGTTTACATTTGGCCAATTATTTTGTTTCTTTCTTCACACCTGACTGGTCCTTGGACCCTCTCCAATATGTGTGCACAACTTTTTTCTAAGATGGATCCCAAGGCAGAGGCCTGTGGATGCATGTCCACACTTGTAATGGTGTGGGGCTCCCTTGCTTTTTGACCCCCATGAAGCCTTCCTGTGCAAGTGCAGACAGAGAAGTCTTCCTTAACCTCAGGAGTGGTCATCTCATTTCTTTAACAGAGCTCAGTTTTTGCCACTAGCTTTGTCCTTGAAGTGTCAGGGTGAGAACAAAGCTTGACTTTTACTCCTGTTGACAAACACCAGGTGTCCAGCCCCGGGGCCCTTCTCCTAACCCTAACCCTAATACGTGAAAGTCACTCAGTCATGTCAGACTCTTTGTAACCCCATGGACTATACAGTCCATGGAGTTCTCCAGGCCAGAATACTGGTATGGGTAGCCTTTCCCTTCTCCAGGGGATCTTCCCATCCCAGGGATTGAACCCAGGTCTCCTGCATTACAGGTGGATTCTTTACCAGCTGAGCCACAAGGGAAGCCCAATACCACTAAACTGCATACTTATAAATGACTAAGATGGTGAATATTATGTGTATTTTACCATGCTTTAAAAAGTTGGAAAAAAAGATGTCAGGGCTAAAAATGCACTTTGTTTGGGAAAAGGGTATTTCTTTAAGTACATTCTTAGCTTATTAGTGGGAAGACCACATTTTGCAAGTACTTCAGAGATTTGCTAATATTTTAATATATTTATATATATATATTTGGCTGTGTCAGGTGTTAGTTGCAGCATGTGGGATCTAGTTCCCTGACCTGGGATCAAATGCAGGCCCTTGCATTGGGAGCAGACAGTCTTAGCCATTGCATCATCAGGAAAGTCATTAATATTTTTTGAAAATCAGAAGAAAATTCCCATTATGCTTATGTTAATCAGCGGCAATTAACTCAAAGTGAAAGTATAAAGGCTCTATTGTGTGTGTTTTCTGGACAACTCCAGAACATTCAGTTTTTCTGTAGAACAACAAATAGGAGAGCGGATGAGACAGTTTCCAGATAAATGACACAGAGCACATGGGCAGAACACGGGAGAGAACAGAAGGGCTATTTGTCCATGGAAAGGGACAAGTAAGTTAGGAAGGCCCCATACACAACCCCTAAATATCCAAGAGGCCCCCAGGAGGCCCCCAAATGCAGATAAAATCACAGCGGCCGGCCTGACCTGCAGTGTGGGACCAGACGGTCACTGAGTGGTGTGTGTGTGGGGGGGGGGGGGGGGGAGGGGGCTCTGGTGTGGGGTTGCAGGAGCTCTGAAGCCAGAGGGCCCACTGCCTGACACAGCTCAGAGGCAACGGCCTGTCTGCACCTCAGGCCAGCATTTATCACTGTAAGTGGGTCTTTCAGAGAAAGTTTTTTAACTTTTCTTCTAATATTTATTTATTTATTTGGCTGCACTGGGTCTTAGTTGTGAAATGCAGGCTCTTCCATCTTCCTTGAGGTGTGTGGGCTCTTTAGTTGTGCCATGTGAACTCCTAGTTCGCAGACCAGGGATTGAACCCTGCAGTGGATGTGTGGAATCCTATCCACTGGACCACCAGGGAAGTCACCCATGCACACTTTTAAAATAACACCATTTTTAGAAGTAGAATACACAGAAAGGAGATAAAAACACCTTCAGCATGCAGCACAACTCTTGTCAACAAGCTGATCCTGCCCAGGACCTTGAAGGCTCCCTGTGTTCACTCTCTCAGGCCACCTCTCCTGTCTGTGCCGGAGCTTGGCCCCTCTGACTTCTACAGCCCTGGTGATTTTTGTACGCTTACTTTGTATTCTTCGTGCACATTTACTCATCTAACCCTCACAATGATCTTATGATAGGTAGTATTATTGTTCCCATGAAAGACAGCAGGAGTATAGGGTTCTGTTATTTGCCAGAGGTGCTAAGCGTGGGGAGCATAGCTGAACAAGACAGAAGCAGGGCATGGTTACTCGAGTTTATTCCAAATTACTCACGTGTGTAGGTGCGAGAAGAAATATTTAAGAACAACTTTTAAAGGAAATGGACCTCGGTGGTATTAGAGGGCACCCTGGCTGACCAGTGTGAGCAATGGCACTGTGTGGGGAGTGCCTCATCTGGGGACAGAGGCAGTTGGGCCCCTCCTGAAGACCTGAGAACCCCATGCCCAGGGAGACTGTCCTCACCACCTTGAAGGACCTGGATCTGCAGCGACCGGGCTGTATGTCAGACTCAGTGGCCTTATATGGAAGCCAACATTCAGACCGGTGAGGGGAGCTCAGGCACAGATTTCAGGACTGTGGGAGCTTCGCCAGCCAGTACTATCATCTCTGCATAGATGCACCAAGCATGAGGCAGGGGTGTGCACCTTCCAAGCCCCACCATCAGCTGCCCTCCCTTGAGTCTACACACGTGCCTCAAGGTAGGCCTTAGGGAGGAGTCCACAGGAGCAGACCCCTGAAACAGCACGTCTCAAGCTTCCCTGGGCCCATGGCCCCCAGTGGGGTCTCACAGCCACCAGACACGTCCTGGCTCTTGGGCTTGCACTGCTGCCTCTGTCGTACCCAGACTGTGGTGAGAGCCTGGACACAAGCCTGGAGTGGGCTTGGTCAGCCTCATTCTGGCTGCATCCACAGCTTGGGAAGCCAGTTTAGGGTCAAAGGGAGAGTAGAGGGCCGTGTGTCCCGCCCCGCCCCTCCCCCATACTCCATCCCAGGGACCCCACAGCACACAAGTCCAAGCACTGTCCTCACCTCCATCCCTCTGACCTTCTGGTCCTCCAGGCCTTCGCGGAGCTGACCCCAAAACCCCTCAACCTGCCCCAAGGAGATCCAGGTGCCCCTCAGCTCTGGCCCTGCAGTGGGCAGTGCTGCCCCCTAGTGGGCTCTCCCTGACAAGCCCAGCTGGCTGCCTCTTACTGGGCCTCGTGCACAGTCCCCTCTGCTCCCTCTGGCTTCAGAATGTGGCCACATGGCCACTTCCTTCCAGCTCCTGTCATCTTCCGATGTCTCCCTGGCATCCACCCCTGCGAGGCCACACTGGAGCAAAAACTCCACCCTGGAGTCCCGAGAGCAAGCCCCTCCGCTCCGTGAGCCCCCTGCCCTCCCTCTCTCCCTACCTCGCCTGCTCTCCCCACTCAGGCCTAATCTGCACACCCAGGGTCCTGATCACTAAACTCTCCCCGTCTGTGCCTACTCTGTTATCATTCAGGGGTTCCACCTCCTCTTCTGCTAACTCCAGGGACCTTCACTGGAAGGACTCCTCCCACTTCTCCAAGAGACCCCTCTCTGAAAGAAAGAATGATCTATCCTGCTGGAGACTCCCTGCCAGGTAGCCTTGCCTGCCGAATCCGCGCCCCGTCTGCTAAGGAGCAGCCTCGCCGCCAGACCCGCCGGTCTTAAGTGCCGTGCCTGCCCGTCTAACTCAGTGCGCCTGCGCAGAGGGCCGGGCGCGCGGGATAGGCTACGGGCGACCGCCATAGAACTACAAGTCCCGGTGTGCATTGCGGCGGCGGCGGCGGCCCTTGACCGGAAGGTTGGGGGCTCTCGGCCCCACCCCGGAAGATAAGGCGGCTCTCAAGGCCCCTGTCTCCTTTTTCGGCCGCGCTCTGCAGCAGGTAGGACGTGTTGGTGCCATCCGGCGCCATCCGGCGCCCCCCGTTGTCCTAGGCTCCGCTAGGGACCCTAGCTGACTCTGGAAAAAGCGCCGGGGCGCACGACTGGGGCTGGAGACGCGGAGGGTCCTGAGGGCGGGAGGGAGGAGCCGAGGGAGCGGGGCCCCTGAAGCCCGCTGGTGGGGATGCCAGGGCCGGACGGCCCCTGACCGTGAGCTGCCTCCAGACCGCCGCCATGGGCCGCGTGATACGTGGGCAGAGGAAGGGCGCCGGCTCCGTGTTCCGCGCACATGTGAAGCACAGAAAAGGCGCCGCGCGCCTGCGCGCCGTGGATTTCGCCGAGCGACACGGATATATCAAGGGCATCGTGAAGGTTCGGGGCGTGGGCCGGGACGGGTGGGGGCGCGGGGCGCCCAGCGGGACCCCTGAGCCCCTCAAGCTGCCTCGATCCGCAGGACATCATCCACGATCCGGGCCGCGGAGCGCCCCTTGCCAAAGTGGTTTTCCGGGATCCGTACCGTTTTAAGAAGCGGACAGAGCTGTTCATCGCTGCTGAGGGAATCCACACCGGCCAGTTTGTGTACTGCGGCAAAAAGGGTGAGCTCCGCGCCGAGGTGAAACGTCTTGATGGGGAGGGACTTGAGGTGCCTGGCGGTTTACAGCTTGGGTCGAGGGAGGAACGTTGAGGCTGTAGCCTTCACTTGGGGACACTTGGCTTGGCCAGGTATCCCGGTGAGTGCCCGGAGAGCTGTAGGAGGAGGCTGGCCTTGGTTTTGGCAAGCAGTGTCGGAAGTGGCGAAGACACTGCTTGACTTTTCTCTTGTAGCCCAGCTCAACATCGGCAATGTGCTCCCAGTGGGCACCATGCCTGAGGGCACCATCGTGTGTTGTCTGGAGGAGAAGCCTGGTGACCGAGGCAAGCTGGCAAGAGCCTCCGGAAACTATGCCACAGTCATTTCCCACAACCCTGAGACAAAGAAGACGCGAGTGAAGCTGCCTTCGGGCTCCAAGAAGGTCATCTCCTCTGCCAACAGAGCTGTGGTCGGTGAGTGGAAGGCAGCGGTTGTATGCTGTGGGTCTCCTGTGGATAGCCAGGAACCCAGTTGCCTGCTTCACTCAAGTTTGAACACAATGTGTGGTCTAATTCGGGAGACTTATTAAGTGGGTGTAAGTAGTTCCTGTTTAACTCCTGGTTGGGTGTTGAATGAGAGTGGGTTCAACATGCTGGACTCTATAAAGTAAAGGTAGCCTTAGCTGCACTCTGGGATAACCTAGATTTAGGTGATTTTTGCTTTTGTGGGCCACCTGGTTAAAGCCACACAGTGTGTTGAAATGCATATACTCAAGTTTGTTGGCTGACAACATCTTTGAATCCGTGTGGCAAATCCAGTCCTGCCTGGGGGAGGCTCTGGAGGGTGTGCTCACAGAATAAGCAAAACAATGGCAGAGAAGTGGTGGGCCAGGTCAGCTGTCCTGTTTGGGGTGGGGAGGAGCCTAGTGTCAGACCGTGCACAGGGGAGGACTTCTGAAAAGCCATGGTTCAAGGTGGGCATTCCAGGTGATGTTGAGTAAAGTCCTGGTTTAGCTACCTTGCAGCGGAAGAACCTTTGTCAGCCAACAGGCTGTGTGTGTTAGTCGCTTAGTCACGTCTGACGATACCATGAACTGTAGCTTGCCAGGCTCCTCTGTCTATGGAATTCTACAGGCAAGAATACTGGAGTGGGTTGCCATTCCCTTTTCCAGGGCTTCGCAACTCAGGGATTGAACTCGGGTATCCTGCAATGCAGACAGATTCTTTACTGTCTGAGCCACTAGGGAAGCCCTAGCTGACAGGCTGTAACAGGATTTACTGCTTGGTGATGGTTTCCAGGCATTTTTGAGGCTCCTGGGATCATGTGATCCTGAATGACACATGGTGGTGGGGCACTGGCAAGGACATAGCAGGGGATGCTCTGCCTGATGGGAGTGTCCCCCAGTGCTGGGTGGGGTGGGTGATACATCTCCCTGAGTCTTGTGGTCTCCAACAGGTGTGGTGGCAGGAGGTGGCCGCATTGACAAGCCCATTCTGAAGGCCGGCCGTGCCTACCACAAGTACAAGGCAAAAAGGAACTGCTGGCCGCGGGTGCGGGGTGTGGCCATGAATGTAAGTAGCCCAGAAGTGGACAGTGGGGTCAGTATTCAGTGTATGAGGGCTGTGAGACTAGGTGGACAAGTTCCTGCCTGGAGTGTCTCCTGTTTATGGTGGGAGATCTGTGGTGTGAGGTGGCTGATAGTTTGTAAGCACAGGCCAATTGATTCTGCGGGTTCCCAGGCCTTCCTGAGGTAGATCAGGGTCAGCCCCACCTCACCATCACCTCCTTCTTCCTGCAGCCTGTCGAGCATCCCTTCGGAGGTGGCAACCACCAGCACATTGGCAAACCCTCTACTATCCGCAGAGACGCCCCTGCTGGCCGGAAAGTGGGTCTCATTGCTGCCCGCCGGACTGGACGTCTCCGGGGAACCAAGACTGTGCAGGAGAAGGAGAACTAGGGCTGTGGCTCAATAAAGCTTGTTTCTTCACAACCGAGTTGTGTGTTTCTGTGGTTTCAGAGGGAAAGGTCCCCTCTCCAAGGAGTGCTGTGCGCATCAGGGAACAGTGGAGGCTCTGGATGGTGAGGCTGCTGGGTGGCTTCACACCTTGCCTCTTGTAAATCCCACCTGCCCGCCTCCCCCCCTCCCCCAACCTGACATGTAGAGCAGAGAAGCCCACTCACAAGGAATGTAATCTCTGTGAATCCCGTTCATTACCTTCAACTTGTCTTGAGGGTTTGGGTGCTATTGGGTGTGAGTGGTGCCCCTGATGCCACAGGCTGAGGGCCAGGGTGTTCTGTCCTGCAGTGGAAGGACCAGACTGACTTCTCCACAGACGAGCTTCCTTTTTGGTGATAGCTCACCTGCACCTTGTCTGGGACTTAAATGATGGACTGGTCAAAGCTGATAGGGCCATGCTGGCTTGGGCAGCAATGTGGAGTGGGGGCCCATCAGTGACAAGACCATGTACTTACACAGGCCAACTAGAGTGCCCTGCCCTGGTGGATCTGCTTGTGAGCTGATGTCAAAGCAAGAGCTGCAAGCCACTGTGGGTAACTGACCACAGCAGTGAATGGAAAGCAGGCTAAGGGGTAAGGTAATGGTAAGGGGACAGTAAGGGTGGGTGGTGGCTGGCTGGCTCAGGAAGGATGCTCTATAGCCTGGGTGGAAGGCACTGGCAGCCACCTTCCTAAGGGGTGCACAGCAGCTGGTCACCTTGGCTGTCTTGGGATGCTGTGTGGCAGGGTCCCTCCTGGGTGAGAGGGTGTCACTGGTTCCAGGTGGCTCTGTTCTCATGGTCCATGCCTGTTGCTAGTGTGAACTTCAGTTTTGGTCTTGCCTTTCTGGGGCCCCACCTGCCCTCAGCCACCCACGCCTAGATATTGTTGCTGAGACCTCTGTGATGAGAGGACTGTAAGCTTCCTGGAGAAAAGGGCACTGGACATGTTTGCCAGGACATAACTTGCTTTACTGGGTAAAGCCTGTGGCTTTGTCCAGGGAGCTGGCCAATAGGGAGGGTTTGCTTCAAGAGCATTAAGGCCCCATTTAAAGGCGTTGGTGCTGGGGGCAGTGGTTTGAAACAAGGTCTACCCTGACCAGTATGTGTGTTAGTCGCTCATTCGTGTGAATCTTTGCAACACCATGGACTGTAGCCCCCCAGGCTCATCTGTCCATGGGATTTTCCAGGCAAGAATATGGGAGTGGGTTGCCATTCCCTTCTCCAGGGGGTCTTCCCAACCCAGGGATGAAACCGCTTTACAGGCAGACTCTTTACTCTTTGAGCCACCAGGGAAGCATTTTCATTTTCTGAGTGATCACATGGCCCTGAAGAAAGGTGTACTTTTCTGCCTTTCAATTCAGTCGTGTCTGACTCTTTGCAACCCCATGAACTGCAGCACGCCAGGCCTCCCTGTCCATCATCAACTCCGGAGTCCACCCAAACCCATGTCCATTGAGTCGGTGATGCCATCCAACCATCTCATCCTCTGTCGTCCCCTTCTGCCCTCAATCTTTCCCACCATCAGGGTCTTTTCAAATGAGTCAGCTCTTCGCATCAGGTGGCCAAAGTATTGGAGTTTCAGCTTCAACATCAGTCCTTCCAAGGAACACCCAGGATTGATCTTTAGGATGGACTGGTTGAGTCTCGGTGCAGTCCAAGGGACTCTCAAGAGTCTTCTCCAACACCACAGTTCAAAAGCATCAATTCTTCTGCACTCAGCTTTCCTTATAGTCCAATTCTCACATCCATACATGACCACTGGAAAAACAATAGCCTTGACTAGATGGACCTTTGTTGACAAAGTGATGTCTCTGCTTTTTAATATGCTGTCTAGGTTAGTCATAACTTTCTTCCAAGGAGTAAGCGTCTTAATTTCATGGCCGCAAGCACCATCTGCAGTGATTTTGGAGCCCAGAAAAATAAAGTGAGCCACTGTTTCCCCATCTGTTTGCCATGAAGTGATGGGACCTGATGCCATGATCTTAGTTTTCTGAATGTTGAGCTTTAAGCCAACTTTTTCACTCTCTTTCACTTTCATCAAGAGGCCCTTTAGTTCACATTCTGCCTTTAGCTGTAAATAAAACGGCCTTCCTGATCTTAGTTGTCTAAGGAGTCTGTCTAGGGAGAGTGTCACTGAAAAGAATTTTTGGAATCTTGAGCACCAAAAGCCTCTGCCTAGCTTTCTTTTCTTTTTTTTAATTTATTTTTATTAGTTGGAGGCTAATTACTTTACAATATTGTAGTGGTTTTGTCATACATTGACATGAATCAGCCATGGATTTACATGTATTCCCCATCCCGATCCCCCCTCCCACTCCGCCTAGCTTTCATTGCAGAGTCCGGGTCGTGAGTCCAGACTGCCAACTGGCGGCAGCTTTTGGACCTAAGGCTTAGCTTTTATGTTCCTCTAGACGGCCGACCACCGAGACGCGAAGTCCTGTTCCCAGAGCGACCGGAAGGCGCCTCCTGCCTGGATCTCGGAGGAAGGATCGTCACTTCCGGTCAGGTTTAGGTCTTTAGGGCCTAAGGAGCAGGCGGGGCCTGGTCTGTCAGCCGCTGTTGGGCTGCGCTGAGGTGAGGGTGGGCGGTTGGGTGCGGGGGCGGCCGCGGGGCGCCCGGGACGCGGGGCGGGGACTCCAAATCTCCTCGACTCCAAATCTCCTGCCGAGGGTCCCACCCGAAGGCCTCGAACCCCACGGGTCCCTCCCGGCTGGGGTCGTTTTTCGCCGGGCCCCTCTACCGCGGTGGAGCCTCCGTCC
The DNA here is from genome assembly GCF_033118175.1 of Dama dama. Lineage (NCBI taxonomy): Eukaryota > Metazoa > Chordata > Mammalia > Artiodactyla > Cervidae > Dama > Dama dama. Next base: position 1,395,805 of record NC_083701.1, on the reverse strand, counting down.
CCGGCCCCAAGCCCGTCTTGGTTTCTCCACCGGAGTTCCCTTCTGGGTCGCCCCAAGGGGCTGCTTCCGCGGAGTGAGATGCTGCCGGTAACCAAGCGCCGCGCGCGCCGGCCTCACCCCACCGTGGCCCTTCTCCACCTCCGCCTCCTGACTCGGGGGCCTCCAGCTGGCCAGGGGTGGTTCACACCCGCGCGCAAGCTCCTGTCACCTCCCGCAGCAGCCCCCTGCCCATCCCCTCTGCGGGCCCCGCCCCCCGCACGTTTCTCCTCCCCACCCGTTTCTGCTTCAACGCTCTGAGACCTTTCTGCCCGCAGCAAGGTTTCTATTTCTCTTCTCAGAGGCTTTTATTCAAGGTCTGAAACCTTTTTATTTGCCCCATAGGTTTCTGCTTTTAATATGTCGCTTTAAAAAAATACTTTTTGCTTGTACACAGATATGCAGGAACATCCTTGTGCGTCGTCTTTGGTGCATTAGCAAGAATTTCTAAAGGGCACGTACCTTCAATTTGGTTTCCTGTTCCAGGGCTTCGAAGAGTTTCAGCTCTGCCAGGTAGGGCCAGGTGGGTCTCCAGAGTGACTAGCAGACTGTCGCGGGACTCTGGGAGTCCCTGTTTCTCAGGCCTTCGTGTGATCAGTCTCCCAGTCGTGTCCTGACTCTTTGTGACCCTATAGACTGTAGCCCACCAGACTCTTCTGTCCATGGGATTTTCCAGGCAAGAATACTAGAGTGGGTTGCCATTTCCTTCTACAGGGGATCTTCCCCACCCAGGGATCAAACCTGCGTCTCCTGAGTCTCCTTCATTGCAGGCAGATTCTTTACCACTGAGCCATGGGGGGAAGCCCAGCGGTAGATATTGTGAAGCATTTTATATATTTTCCCTTATCTGTGATGATAAGTCTTGTTCTAATTTGCGTTTTCCTAATTCTTAATTACATTGACAATCTTCAGATGTTTATTGGACAGTTTGATTTCTTCATCTGATTTACTAGGTTTCATCCTGGCTTATTTTGTGTGTGTTGAATGGCCTTATTTTTTATTTTTAAATAATTATTTTTGGCAGCATCGGGTTTTCGTTGTGGCATGCATGATCTCTCAAGGGAGATCATGGGACCAGATCTCAAGGGACCAGCCGGCTTCTTTTTAGTTGAGGCGAGTGCTCAGTAGTTTTGGTGCTTGGCCTTAGTTGGGCAGCGAATGTGGGCTCTTAGTCCCTTGACCAGGGCCCGAATTGAACGCAGGCCCTCAGCGGTGAAAGCATAGTGAAACCACTGGATCACCAGGGAATTCTGGTTTAAATATTGATGTTTGCTTGTTTCTTTTTGTATTTTTAAATATATCCTATGTATATCTTTTATTGTTGCTGCTGTTTAGTTGCTTAGTTGTTTCTGGCTCTTTGTGACCTGGTAGACTGTAGCCTGGAAAATCCCATGGCAGAGGAACCTGGTGGGCTGCAGTCCATGGGGTGGCGAAGAGTGAGACACGACTGAGAGACTTCACTTTCACTTTTCATTTTCATGCATTGGAGAAGGAAATGGCAACCCACTCCAGTGTTCTTACCTGGAGAATCCCAGGGACGGCGGAGCCTCGTGGGCTGCCGTCTATGGGGTCGCACAGAGTTGGACATGAGTGAAGCGACTTAGCAGCAGCAGCAGCAGACTGTAGCTCATGAGGCTTCTCTGTCCGTGGGATTTCCCAGGCAAGAATACTGGAGTGGGTAGCCATGTCCTTCTCCAGAGGATCTTCCTGACCCAGATCAAACCTGCTATGTCCTGCACTGACAGGCAGGTTCTTTACTGCAGAGCCACCTGGGAAGCCCATAACTTTTATTATTAAGTATGTTTGAAAATATCTTCTCTCATCATGCCATTTGCTTTTAATTTTGTGGTGTCTCATACAGAAGTTTTTTTTGATAGAGTAAAATTAAGCAATTTTTTCTGTTTGGATAGTGTGTTTTCCATATTATTTTCTTATAATAGCTATAAACATTTTTAAGAACACAGGCCTTCAACCTGTCTGAAATACATTTTTGTGTGCTGTGGAACGCAGGATCTAATTTTACTTGCCTGTGGAAAATCAGTTGTGCCAGTCTCATTTATTGAATGGTGCACTGCTGTTAACATTGCAAGTGTGTTGTAGTATATGCATGGAGCTTATATTGTATTTTGTAGGAGATTATATTGTATTTTGATACCCAGTTGAGCATGATCCTGGAATCAGCTCCCTATGGACAGTTAGGGACAACTGTATTTCACTTTTATGACCACAGCCCTATGATAAGACTTGATATCTGGTAGGGCATGGCTCTGCCTGAGTTCTTCTTTGGCATTTCCTTGGTTAATCTTAGGTCATGACTCTCAAGATAGTTAGTCATTGTGCTCAGATATCATGATATGTTGTTTTTTATTTTGGCTGCACTGGGTCTTCCTTGCTGCTTGGACTTTCTCTAGTTGTGGTGTACAGTCTTCTTGCAGTGGCTTCTCTTGTGGAGCGTGGGCTCTAGGGCTGGTGGCCTCAGTAATTGCAGCTATTGGGTCTAGACTGAGCAGGCTCAGTAGTTGTGACACATGGGCTCAGTTGCCCCGTGGCACTTGGGATCTTCCCAGGCTAGGGATTGAACCCATGTCTCCTGGGATCACCAGGAAAGTCCTATTGCAATTTTGATTGTATAGAATTAATAGATTCATTTGGGGAGAACTGACATTTTTATATTGAGTCCTGTTTATGAACACTGTCTACTTTTCCATAGGTGTTTTTTTTTTGTTTTTTTTTTAGTGTCCTTCAGTAAAGTTTTGTTCATAAACATACATGTTTTTTGTTAGGTGCTGTGTAGTTTTCGTAGGTTTTGTAAAAGCTGTTTTTTGGTTGCTGATTACTAGTACACAGGAGTGATATTAACTAGTTTGTTGACCTTCTATGTGGCAGTCCTGTTGAACTTTATCATCCCAACACTTGGCTAATACGCTTGCATTTTTTATGTAGATGGTCTTATCATTCTCAAATAATGATGATTTTGTCTATTCTCTTCCAGTCTTTATGGCTTGTGTTTCTTTTCTTTTCTGGTTAAGCGATAGCATTCAGGATCTCAGTTCCCTGACCCAAGATCGGACCTGTGCTCCCTAACCACTGAACTATGGCATCTGCTTCTTTTTCTGTGACTTAATGCGTTGACTGGGGTCTTTGGTGCATTGTTACAGCAGCAGAGTGAGGAAGCAAGCATCCCCATCTTGTCACTGACCAGTGCAGACACTTCTCTTGTGTTACCTTAGGGTTGCTACCAACCAGACTCGAGTGCTGGGACTGCTAGGGGCTAGGCTTACACTCTGAAAACCACTGCTGTATGTGTTATATGTAGAGATGTGTTCCCTTTTTTGTTCTTAAAATACTGTGTCCTTTTCCATCTCTTCCCCTTCGCCACATTGGACTTGCCAGATGTTATTAGCATTTTCAAAGAACCAAGGTTGAGATTATTTTCTGTTTCTTTAAATCATGTTTATTTGCTTCATCTTCTTTCCTTGAGTTGCTTTCTTATTCTGTGTCTGGTTTCTTGTTTAATGCTTAGATTATTCTTTCAGTCCCTTCGTTAAAATAAATGTGTTAAGGATGCACATTTTTCCTCAGGTAGGCTTTATTTCCATTTTCCCTTCAGTCTCTGTTCTTACGTTTTTCTTGGAGGGGTACTTTTTTTTTTTTTTTTTTTTTAGTTCTACCACTTTATTGCTACCAACCCATTTCCCTCCACCCTCGTGCACACATGCTCAGTCATGTAATCCCATGGATTTCAGCCTGCCAGACTCCTCTGTCCATGGACTTTTCCAGGCAAGAATACTGGAGTGGGTTGCCATGAAGGGGTACTTTTAAAAAATTAATCGGATAGTAGAACCACAATATGAATGTTTGCCAAAAGATACCAGTCTTTGGAATTTTTTGAAACTTTCTTTTTTTGCTTGGTATGTGATATTTCTTATAATGTTCAGCGTACATTTTGAAAAAAGAATGTGTATGTATTCTTTATCCTTTAAGTAGGTATTCTCTCCTTGATCCACTCACTTCTGAGGAAAGTGTGTTAAAATCTCATTGCAGGGGAGGGTTTGTATGTTTATTTATATATTTATTTTTTTGGATTGTATGTTTCTTATTGGCACTGCACTTAGCTCTGACTATACTTTGAGGATTTGTTGGTAGACACATGTGTTTATAATTACAGCTTTTTGTTGGATTTTTCCTATTATTAAAATGCAGTGTCTGCTTTTATTCCTAATAATAATTATTGGTTTGAGTTTTGTTTTGATTAGTATAAATATTGCTAAACCACATGCAGCAATGCATATTAAGTTTGCAAATAGTGTGCTAAAGGGAGGAAGCCAGCGCAGAATGTAGAAGGCATAGCTAGTCTGATGGAGTCCCCAGGGCCCTGGTCTGTGCTGGAGAGAGGAGGGTAGCGGCTCTCCCTTGGGAGGTCAGGAAGCAGGCAGAGCCCACAGCTGCCAGAGGGCTGACGGCTGGTTCTGTGGGCTGAGCCCCTTGAGCGGTTGCCGGGGTCCAGCCTCAGCAGGATCCAGGGGATACCCTCAGGATGAACGGCGTCGGTGAGACAGAGAAGACACGTGAGATCAGCCTTGATAGGGCCAAATCTGCGAGGCAGAGAGAGAGAGAGAGAGAGTGACCAGACAGGGGTGCAGAGTCTGGCAGAGTCTGGCAGAGTCTGGCAATGCTTTATTTTTTACCGTGGCTTTTATACCTTAAATTAGTACATTTCTAAGGGGAAGATAGTTTAACATCACATCAGCTTGTTCTTCACGAAACCAGGGTGTTTTCTGCATACTTCTTTGTTTATAAGGGTCTTGTACATTATCTTCTGGCCTTGGGGCCTATTAACATTTTATGCAAGTCAGGTGAATGTAAACCTATTTTCTGTTTCTATGGTGACCTTAACTGAAAGATAGCAGTCTCATAGGGCAACAGTACAGAGTAGAAGTATAACCTTGTTAACGCAATAATTAATCCTTCCGCAGAACTTGTCAGTTGCATTTATGTAAGAAGTTTACCCCAGACTGACTCTGCGACTTTGGTGAGGCAGCCTCTGCGTAGCACTCCTGGCTGACAATTAACAACCATCTATCTCATTGTTACCACACTAGGGCTAAGCTCTTATTTCTCTAGATCTTTAACTATATTAACAATGGTTTCTATAACACAACCTTAGCACATTAAAAGCAAAAACACAGCAAGCAAAACACAGCAAGCAAATGTTCACCCAATAGCTACTTTTAGAATAATTTTTCTTGTGTTTTCTAATAGGGCTTCCTCACCCCCCGAAGAGCTCTATGTCTGTTAGGGCCTTTATATGATCAGGTTCTTAATGTTATTTTATGATTAGGGTATTATAAGCAATCATGCATATTAGTACCAAGGACATAAATGCATTTGCCAAACAAATACCAGCAAAGGAGTTTAAATTAAAACACTCCTTTCACCCTGGATAATCTCATAAAATACCACCACCTGGGAAACTTATTGATTAAAGTTCTAAATTGATTCTTATTTGGGAAGAGATCGGGGAAGGCCTTCTGCCTGTGTCACAGAAACTAGGGAGTATTCTATGGAGGCAGGCATCAGAAAGACAGATATCATCTTTAAGGTGAGTGCTGGGGGCAGCTTTTCGAAATCCCTGAAAACCTGATCTGCCTTGCCTGTCAGGCTTTCTCCCTCATGACCTTGTCATGGGTAGGGTCTCATGTGTTGGCTCCCAGCATCTCTCCCTTTTTTTTACTTTTTAAGACAGCCAGATGGATCTCAGTCACGAGCTTCTGAGTGCTCTGCTGGAGAGTTCTGACAATGCAAGGAAGGATTATAATGAGAAGTAAAACTAGGGCTGCTACAGCAGCGTAACTGAAGATAGTTGATAGGATGTTTTTTCCAGTAATAAAGTTAGAAAAAGTATGAAAAATATCATGAGCAGCTCCTGCAGCAGTAAAGTCCAGGCAGGAATGTTCTAAGGTTTTTATCTGACCGTGAAGCTTTCCAAGATCTAAAGTAATGCTGGAGCTATTCCATACACCTGAAATATGATTTTTAATCCTTTCCCAATTGTAATCTGTATCATTTACTTTCAGGGGCATTACACAGATCCACCCGATAGGCGTGACAGGATAACGCTAACTTTACCCTTAAAGCCTGCAACTCAGTTCCAGTATGCATGACTGCTTCTTCTAGGGCATCTATTTTTACTTCTAATTTCCTATCTGTAATCTCTTGCATAGCTAGAACTAAAGAAACATTTTTTGACACATCATTGACATATTGAGCAGTATGTACTTGTTGAATCAAGGATATCGCTGCCACAGTGACAGAGGTAATTGCTGTTATCAAAGCTGAAATCCCTAGAATAAGTAGTCCTACAAACTGTTGGGAATGCATTAAATCTTGTAGTTGTTGCAGAACGGCTAAACCGTAATTGTCATACCAATAGGCATTCACTGTGACAGGCACCATAAGGTAGGGCGGACGTTGCAGCACCACAAAAGAACAAATATTATATTGAGGGGTTAAACAGGATGAAAGCATGCATTGTTCACAGTAGACTATATTTGGTCCACCTGAATAATTCATTTGTATGTGAAGCCTTTTTGAATCATTAGTAAACAAAAAAAGTAAGGGGAGGGTAAACAAGCCAGCACAGAATAGGTGGAATCATTCTTTGGCCGAGATAGAGTAACAAAGGAGGTGGCAGCAAGGGCTCTCCAAATTTCTGGTTGCCAGAAAGTTTTACCCTTAGTTGTATAGGACAACATGGGGGGAACAAGTTGATTATAATGCCATCTGCTGGATACCAATGGCCAAGGGAGGGAATCACCTTTCCAATTGCTAAACCTGCTGACATGGTCAGAAACAGATCCTGGATTCTGACTTGCATTTGGATTGCTCCAGTCTTGTACCGAATAGTTTCCGCCTCCCGGTATTCTATAATCTATTTTTGAATTATAAGTACAAGATTTCCATACTGGATATCCAAGGTGGTTGTCTATAGTTTTTCACATGACATCTGATGGAGCAACATCAATATAATTTGGATATTTTGGTGGAGCATTAAGGAACAAGGATTTATAGGGGTCAAGGACCCCGGGCATATGGGCCTGTAATATCCAAACCAGCCGATCTCCTGTTTCCTCTGAAAAATTTGATGCTGGAGAATCTGTCAGAAATGCTTTCTTGGAGGCTCCAACACACCCCTCCTTAGAGGGAGTGATAAGATCACTTGTATGACTATGGGCGAAGTTAAAGCATATATGGGGAAGGTCATCCATTAATCCCCTAAAAGTATAGTTAAAATTGATGGGGAAAAAAAAAAAATTGATGGTGTAGTGATCTTTATCATAAGAAGTATAGGATCCTCACAAGAGATGAAGCTGGTCTGTGTTGACCCGTATAGGGTCATTGTTCCAAGTAACTACTTGGAAGGTCAGGGGATCAGGGAAATATGCCCAGTATTTTTCTGATGTAGAAGAGGTAGCACTTGCCTGGCAGGACAGTAAAGCAAGCATAGCAATAAAAACCCTTTCAGGAGAGGCTGAAGATCCCTGTAGAGAAGCTATTCCCTGTGCTTGACAACACAGCGACTTCATTTGCCCCCATGTGGGTATGGAGACTTGTTGCCGTTTGTTCTTCCAGGATCTCTGCTGCCGGTTGTTTCAGAGTCTGCTGGACCTTCCAGGTGGGCGGCGGAGGCAGGGGCAGAGGAGTGTCCTTCTTCATTTGTGGTCGAAGCAATGGGGGAACCGGATGTCTGGGGGACTGCGACATGGCGAACCAGTCTGCCCAGGACCAAAATTGGCGACCCTGGGGAAAAATACAAGCATACCCTTGGCCGCTGGTTAGTAATGGGTCAGGACCCTTCCATTGTCCTGAAAGGTCTTTCTATTTAACCAGAGGTTTTGTACTCTGCTGCTCTGGACTCCAATGTCGGAGCATTGCAGTAACCCCAAATGAATCAGTGTTTAGATTATTTATCACAAAAGAGCGTGTTGTAAAATCTGGTGAGGGGAACTATACTTAAATCCACCTTTCTGTAGTTTTAAAATTTGAGTTTTTAGGGTCTGATGTGCTCTTTCTACGATGGCTTGTCCCTGTGGGTTATAAGGGATACCTGTGCTATGTTTTATATGAAACCTTGTACAAAAGTCTTGAAAAGATTTAGAAGTGTAAGCAGGGGCGTTGTCAGTTTTAAGACATTAGGATAGCACAAGTCTAACAGTGAGGGGTTATTTTTGGTAGAAGCAGAATGAGCTTTTACATGTATTTACTAAAGTAACAAAAGATTTTAAAAACAAATATAAATCACTTAAAGGCAAAGATATTCATAATCTGTTATTGAAAGATTCATTCTAAGAAAACTTTGTTCTCTTAACATAGAGAGTAGACTAAATTCCAGTCTGTTACCAATTTACCAGATAGCAGACAAACAATTTTTCAGTTAATCTTAGAAGTCTTTTTTAATAAATCTTGAAGAACTAGCAGTATTTTTCTAAAGGCATGAGAGTGAAACCATACAAGGCATGTTTAAAATCTAATTAAATTGTAATTGACAAAGTAGCCTGGTCATTGCTGTGACTTCTAACACTTTAACATGATAACTAAAATTATAACTGACAACATTTTACCAGCACATATCAGATTTTCATGAATTTTACATAATTTCTAGGATATCTATATAAGTAACATCAACCATACAATATAACCTGAGAAGATTTATCACTCCTCCAACAATAATTCCCATGCAATTTAACATGTCACATGAACTCAGGTAGTTTAATAGCTCTTTGGGATGTCTCAGGGGCCCTCTGAAGCATCCCAAAGTCAGCTAGAAGTCAAGCTATTTAGGCAGTTTTGTCAATAAATATCAAAAGGGTTTATAGTACTCTTTCAGGTAGAATCATATAGATCACTGTGAAATAATATATTTACTTAGCCAAAGTAAAAAAGAAGATTTTAAAAATAAACATAGAACAGATCACTTCAGAGGTAAAGAAACTTAAAATCCATTATCAAAGGCATTTCAACGTCTCAAGAAAACTTGTATTTATGCACAAAACTCTTCCCTTGGAGTGCACTTACCATCAAACCTTCTTAACACTTTCTGTACCCATTACTTTGTTCTCCCATCCTGAAACAGCCACCTGTAAGTCAGACTTACTTCCTTTTTTTTTTTTTAAATAAAATGTAACTTCATTTTTCATACCTTCTTTACTGAACACACACATCCTACTTTCTTTAAGCAACCAAGAATTTACTTTTATATTAGCATTCTATAGATTGGTGAACATAAATACCAGTGATAATTTCTAAAAAAATTAGCGAACATCTCAGGATGGCATCAAACATTATTTATTTGTAGTCCCAAATCTCTTTAATTTTTCTGTAAAGGGAAATCAGTGTTTAGTAGTAAATGTTTCAAAATCTTATTTTATTTGGAAAAGACCTAATTATTCAATAGACTTCCAATACTTAAAGGTAGTTTAGCACAACCCTTAGAAATTTAGGTTACCAAAATGTAGAGAAACTGTTTTAGACAGACATTTTTAATCTTAATAAAGTTCAAAAGCTCATATCTCATTTACTTTTTTTTTTTTTTTTTGTAGTTTCTTTACTTGAGGTACTTTCCTTGTTGACAAACTTGTAACAGATATTACAATATAACAATATTTAACTTATAATAAACCTAGGCATAATGAAAATATTTTACTTGATGTTAATTACTCTAAGACATGTCTATATTAGATAGGTCAACAAACAAACATTAATATCAGGTATTTAATACTGAATATTTTCCAGTTTACCTGAATCTGAAATTTATTGTTTAATTTAGAATTATTTGATTTGTAAGCACTTACCTTTTTTTTAAGCCAATTAAATAGAGCTTATTTACCAATTAACCTAAAAAATATCACCCAGAGACAAAGACATACCAAGACATATTTAGACAGACACAATGCAAGATCTAGCTTCATTTTTTAAGTTTGGTCATGAATTAGATATTACAATATAAAATTTACTAGTTTATAAAAAAGTTGAAATAAATAAAAATTTTAAAGGCTTTTCCCCTTTTCCCCTCAGTCTGAGGATTTAGAGATGGTCTAGATAAGTGTTCCTGAGAGCCCTGGTCTCAAGGCACAGGGAAAGAAAATCAAGTTCTAACAAAAAGCAAAATGGCCATCAAAAATCACAACACAGAACACAGAGTTAAAACACACAGATATAAACCTGGCAGTCCTCATCAGACACTCCCTTAAATACAAGAATACAGTCTTTCAGAAAACCTTCTATAGAGACAGAACTTCAGATGTCTTCAAAGATTTTAAGAGGAGGTAAGGAAAAGAGGAAGGAGGAAGAGGCGGGAAAGGGGGGTAAAAGGGGTGGCCTTACAGACATCTCCTGCCACCTGCAGACACCCAGGCGTTACAGGACTTTTCCCTGGGCTTCCAGAGAAGGGAGGGCTGGAACTGGGCCCTACCGGAATTCGAGTTCTCTGCCAAGAGGAGGTGATCAGTCTCCAATCCTCAGCTCAAGCTGAGGCCCTTCAACCAAATTCCTGCGTCCAGGACCAGGGAATTAGAAAAACGGGAAGGATAGGAAGGGCTAAGGAGAGGACAGAGAGAGGGAAGGGGAGGGAGGTCAATAAAGTCTCTTGTTCCTTACTAGTCAGGGCACTCTGGCCAGTTGTCTGCATCAGGAGGAGACCAGGGACAAAAGGGTCCCAGTTGCGGCTGCTGGATCTGGTCCATTGGCAGGCAAGCTGGCCTCTGAGTATCCCGAGTGGTCAGGATGTCAGTCTCAGCAAAGAAGAGTCCCCACCAGTTGCAGGAAGGGGGACCCTTTCCAGGGCCTGTAACTGGGCTTTTATAAATGAACTGTCCGAGGAGATACATGTGCTGACAAAGCAAGAGATCTCATCGGAAAGGGCACCTGGGTGGAGGGCAGGAGGGTAAGGGAACTCAGGAGAACTGCTCTTTTCTGGAAAACAAGGACATTGCTCTTGGACAAATGTAGAAAGGGACCGAACACTGGTCTTTTTAACTTTAATTCCTCTGCTGTTAAGGAGTTGCATATTCCAATAAAAAGCTGTCTTTCTTTTGACTCACTGTTACCCATTTTTGTTACTAATTAGAAGAAGAAAAAAAGAGGGAAAAAAAGGATGAGGCTTAATTTTAGAGAAGAAAGAAAGAACCTGAAACGTACCCACCTTTCTTACCCTACCTTTCTTATGTAGGGGGGCCTGTAGCGCCCTAGTGGGGTTCTAAAACCTGAAGCCTACCCACTTTCCTTACCCTGCCTATCTTATGCAGGGGGGCCCGCGGCGCCCTAGTGGGGTCCTAGCTGTCCCGAAGACTGAACAATGGGGGGGGATTACCCTCGGGTTCCCTGTTCGTGGTGCCACTTGCTGGGGTCCAGCCTTGGCAGGATCCAGGGGGTACCTTCAGGATGAACGGCGTCGGCGAGAGAGAGAAGACACGTGAGACCAGCCTTGATAGGGCCAAGTCTGCGAGGCAGAGAGAGAGTGAGAGTGACCAGACGGGGGGTGCAGAGTCTGGCAGAGTCTGGCAATGCTTTAGTTTTTACCGTGGCTTTTATACCCTAAATTAGTACATTTCTAAGGGGAAGATAGTTTAACATCACATCAGCTTGTTCTTCACGAAACAGGGTGTTTTCTGCATACTTCTTTGTTTATGAGGGTCTTGTACATTATCTTCTGGCCTTGGGGCCTATTAACATTTTATGCAAGTCAGGTGAATGTAAACCTATTTTCTGTTTCTATGGTGTCCTTACTGAAAGGTAGCAGTCTCATAGGGCAACAGTACAGAGTAGAAGTATAACCTTGTTAACGCAATAATTAATCCTTCCGCAGAAGTTGTCAGTTGCATTTATGTAAGAAGTTTACCCCAGACTGACTCTGCGACTTTGGTGAGGCAGCCTCTGCGTAGCACTCCTGGCTGACAATTAACAACCATCTCATTGTTACCACACTAGGGCTAAGCTCTTATTTCTCTAGATCTTTATATTATCAGTGGTTTCTATAACACAACCTTAGCACATTAAAAGCAAAAACACAGCAAGCAAAACACAGCAAGCAAATGTTCACCCAATAGCTACTTTCAGAATAATTTTTCTTTTCTTTTTTTTTTTTTTTTTGGTGGAGATGCGGGGGAATGAACCCAGGGGCCTCATACAAAAGTCACTCAGTCGTGTCCAACTCTTTGCAACCCCTTGGACTGTATAGTCCATGGAATTCTGCAGGCCAGAATATTGCAGAGGGTAGCCTTTCTTTTTTTTTTTTTTTTTAGTGGGTAACCTTTCCATTCTCCAGGGGATCTTCCCAACCCAGGGGTCGAACACAGGTCTCCTGCATTGCAGGCAGATTCTTTACCAGCTGAGCTACAAGGAAAGCCCTCTTGTGTTTTCTAATAGGGCTTCCTCACCCCTCGAAGAGCTCTATGTCTGTTAGGGCCTTTATATGATCAGGTTCTTTATGTAATTTTATGATTAGGGTATTATAAGCAATCATGCATATTAGTACCAAGGACATAAATGCATTTGCCAAACAAATACCAGCAAAGGAGTTTAAATTAAAACACTCCTTTCACCCTGGATAATCTCATAAAATACCACCACCTGGGAAACTTATTGATTAAAGTTCTAAATTGATTCTTATTTGGGAAGAGATCGGGGAAGGCCTTCGGCCTGTGTCACAGAAACTAGGGAGTATTCTATTGAGGCAGGCATCAGAAAGACAGATAGCATCTTTAAGGTGAGTGCTGGGGGCAGCTTTTCGAAATCCCTGAAAACCTGATCTGCCTTGCCTGTCAGGCTTTCTCCCTCATGACCTTGTCATGGGTGGGATCTCGTGAGCTGGCCTTTTCGAAACCCCTGAAAACCTGATCTGCCTTGCCTGTCAGGCTTTCTCCTCATGACCTTGTCATGGGTAGGGTCTCGTGTGTTGGCTCCCAGCAAGCGGTGTGGTCAGGATTTATTGACCTTGCTGTATAAATGGTTTACTCCAACAAAGAGCTTTAAAAATACAGAGAAGGTAAATATAGCTATTGTAGCTTTATTTGAATTACTGTTTCTTTGGTCCGCCTTATGTTTAGCCTTTCTGTGTATTTTATTTTAGGTTATATAGGTGCACTTTGTGTATCTACTTGGGGAGTTTTTTGCATCCAGTAGGTGAGTTTAGTCCGTTTGCTTCAGTTACCCATCCATTGGACTTACTTCTGCTCATTTTGTATCTTTTGGCTCCTAATCTTTGTCTTTGCTTTTCGCCTTCTGTTGATTTTTTTTTAACTTCCCTTTCCTTCTCAGCCCTTGATGTGTTATCTTTATTCTTTCATATAAAGTGAATGAGTCGCCATTCTCCACCTGAATGAGACAACTCTGTGCCTGGGAGGAGGTAGAGGGGCAGATGATCTGAAATGTTGCCCATGTCTGTAGGGAACAGAGTCTACCTGGGAGGCCAAGTGCTGAGGCCAACTGCGGGAGGGGCCGGCCAGTGACTGGCTCCTGCATCCATCCCAGGAAGCCCAGGGTACCAGGGGATGGCAGCTTTGCATCTGTGTGCCCTGCCTCAGGTGAGCATCTGTCTTCCCTGGGAAGGGTGAGGTCTTCTCCCAGGGCTTCCCTGTCTGCGCGGCCTTAGCAAACTGTCAGGCTTCTCTGGTATGGGATGTTGAGGGGTGCTGAGCAGAGGGAGGCTGACCTTGAGGTTGCCTAGCCTCCCTGAATGGGTTGACTCAGAAGCTAAAGGGTCAGGGCCCACCCCTCCCTTCACTACTCCTGGCCACACATGCAGGGTCAGGCCTGTGGTCACCCCTGTGCTACTTCTCTAGCCCAGGGCCCAGCCTGAGCCACGCCTGGGTCTCAGCAGCTCCTGTTGTTACAGGCTGAAGTGACCTTCGAGGACGTGGCCGTGCTTCTTTCGCAGGAGGAGTGGGGCCTTCTGGGCCCTTCTCAGAAGGGCCTCTACAGGGAAGTGATGCTGGAGACTTACAGGAACCTGCTATCGCTAGGTGAGGCCCCTCGCTGGGATACAACTCAAGGAACAATCCTGGGGGCTGAGGACTGAGCAGGGGCTGGGCTGGGGGCCTCATCCCTTGAGTTCAGAGACATATCACTGACTCTGGTCCCGGGCAGGCCTGGTCTGCACAGCAGAGGGCCCCAGATGAGACTGCCTCCCTTCCCCAGGCCCAAGGCAGATGCGCCCCTTGGTGGAGAGAGCCCTTGTGCTCAGATCTTCAACTGCATGCCCACACCCACCCCTCCAGGGAGTATCCAGACTTCCTGTCACCCCCGCACGTGTATGTCCTCTCCCTTGGCAGTTCTGGGTGAGCCCGCACTGTGTCTGTGGCACCCACCCCAGGCCCCGTCTCCTTCCCAGGAGCTGGACTCGCAGATCCCAAGCCGGAGGTGATTGTACAGTTGGAGCGAGGGGATGAGCTGTGGGTGCTGGACATGCATGGGGCAGAGCAACCAAGCGTGGATGGCTCAGGTGCGTGGGGGGCTGCCACCCCAACTCACCTGCTGAATAAGCATGTGTGGGGGCCCACAGAATGTGGTACCAAACTGACTCATGGGTTTGGAGGAAGATGGTCAGTGCAGTGGCCCTGGGAATGGCCTCTGCCAAACCTGGGTGCTCTTTCTTTTAATTGAAATATAGTTGATTTACAGCATTGTGTTAGTTTCAGGTGTACAATTTAGTGATTCAGTATTTTTACAGATTATATGTCTTTTATTTATTTATTTTTTTTTAGATTATATGCCTTTTAAAATGATTACAAAATAATGACTGTTTCCCCCATGTGGCACAGTATCTTTGTTGTTTAGTTATGGGGTAATTCTTGAGCTGAATCTTGTAGAAGGGTAAGAGGGGGCTGTGTTGATGGAGCAGAAGAGGGGAGGACACTTGGGCACGCCCTGAGGGACCCCGTGGAGCCCTGCCCTCCAGAGTCCTGCCTTCCAAGGAACATCAGGTGGTTAGACGGGGCCACAGTGAAGAACATCACTTCGTCACCCTCCTCTAAGTTAACCTACTGGATGGTTATAGACTTTTACAGGAAAGGGAGGGGGCACACATCACCCTGGATTTCAGCACCCAGATACAGATGTGTGCTGGTGTGCGCCTGCTGTCCCTTTTCCAGTAGAGTCTAGTCCACGCCAGCACACAGTCGTCACTTCCTAGCAGGAATGCAGTGATCTGTGTGCATTGCTGGGCTGCTGATTTTTCACTGAACGTGTTTCTGTTTCTGTGTCCCTGTGCTCACTGGAGGTACTTGGGAAGGGTGTTCTCTAGACTCACTGCTGTGGATGACCTGAGAGTGTTATCCTGCAGGTGTCTTCCTAGTGTCCCTGGAAAGAACTGTTGGCTCAAAGGACTTGAATTTCTCTTTTGTAAATTTGTTTCTTCAGATCTAAATACTTACAGAAGTGAGACAAATCCTATTTACAGCTCAGTGAATTTATACAAACAGTCCACTCACCAGATCAAAATAGAGAACATTACTAGTTCCCTGGGAGACCACAGGGCCTCTGTCATCTCCCATAGCTCCCCTGGGCCTTCTCTCTGACTCCTGCAGGGCAGGGCTGCTGTGTTGCATGGAGTTTGTTTGGTCTCATTACCATTTGCTGTTCTGTCATGAACACACCGCAGGGTATTTGGTTGTCCCCAAATCTCGGGCCTGTTGTGTGTGTGTGTGTGTGTCTTGGCTCACAGAGAACAAGTTTCTGATGAGCATGTTCCCACATGTGGAGTCACTGTGTGTCTTGTCAGGGAAGGAAAGGTGGAGACAGGGCCTCAGATGAGGGCATCCTCTGTGGTGTCTGGAGTGTAAGTGCTGGTGGCTCATGGGTGGTCTCTCAGGACCCTGGGGGGAGCCCTGAGAACGGACGTGGCCTGTGTGCTTGTCCCCCTCATCCTCAGTTAGCACAAGCTGTGCTCTCTGTGCTCCTGGGGAGGCAGCCAGTTTCCCCCCATGGATGTTGGGGTGGATCAGCTGCTGTCAGGCAGCTGTAGACTTGTTCAGCTTTCACTTCTTCATCAGATATCCTTAGTGTCCTCTGGGGCCCCTCCTTGCTCTGGTTTTGGTGATGCTGTGAAGGTTCCATCTTCCTTCCTTTTGGGACGAGGACGGGTATCCTGCAGTCTCACCCAGTAGGCTCTGTGTGCAGGAAAGGTTGGGTATTAAGAATTGGATGGATGCTTGCACTGCCCTGTGATTGCAGCCCCGGGCAAGGCTTTTAGCATCTGACTGCCAGGCTCTCGTGTCTGCATGACATTGGAGATGGTGGAGCTGGTAGTCCACAGGTGGTTGGCAGCATCTTCTACCTTCCTTCCAGAGTCGGAACAGGTGACCCCAAGGTGTTCTGTTGTTTCAGCTCATGGGACCAGGACTGAGAACCAGGAGGTGACTTCAGGCGAAATGCTGTTTGGGAGAGAACTGGACGCACTCAGGGGGAGTGTTCTCCAGGGACCTGAGCCAGGAGAAGTCCATGAGCGTGTCGGGGAGCCAGAGGGGTGCCTGGACAGGCCTGGGGAGCAGAGAGGCCCCAGGCTAGTCACACTGGCCAATGAGGAATGTGGCCTGGAGTCTGGAGGAAACCTCAGGTCGGGGTCAAGGCCTATCCCTGATCAAAGACCTCACAAATGTGATATATGTGAGCAGAGTTTTGAACAGAGATCATACCTTAATAACCATAAACGTGTACACAGGTGCAAAAAAACAAATATAGTTCACGTTTCAGGGGAAATTTTCCCTGTGAATTTAGTTGTTAAAGAAGATCAGAAAATTCCTGTTGGGAAAAGATTGCATTATTGCGGTTGTTGTGGGAAGGCCTTCAGGTACAGTGCTAACCTTATCAAGCACCAGCGACTACACAGTGAAGAGAAGCCCTACAAGTGTGAAGAGTGCGGGAAGGCCTTCCGCCAGAGCTGTGAGCTCATCAGTCACCGGAGGATGCACTCTGGAGAGATCCCCTACCGTTGCAATGAGTGCGGGAAGACATTCAACCAGAGGCCCAACCTCATGAAGCATCAGAGGATCCACACTGGGGAGAAGCCCTACAAGTGCGGCGAGTGCGGGAAGCACTTCAGTGCCTATTCCTCCCTCATTTACCACCAGAGGATCCACACAGGGGAGAAGCCCTACAAGTGCAGTGACTGCGGGAAGGCCTTCAGCGATGGCTCAATCCTCATCAGGCACCGTCGGACCCATACTGGAGAGAAGCCATATGAGTGCAAAGAGTGTGGCAAAGGCTTTACCCAGAGCTCCAATCTGATCCAGCATCAAAGAATTCACACTGGGGAAAAACCCTATAAATGTAATGAATGTGAGAAAGCCTTCATCCAAAAAACCAAACTTGTTGAACATCAGAGAAGCCACACTGGAGAGAAGCCCTATGAGTGTAATGACTGTGGCAAAGTCTTCAGCCAGAGCACCCACCTCATCCAGCACCAGAGGATCCACACAGGAGAGAAACCCTATAAGTGCAGTGATTGTGGGAAGGCTTTCCATAACAGTTCCAGACTCATTCACCATCAGAGGTCACACCACGGAGAGAAGCCATATAAGTGTGCTGATTGTAAGAAGGCCTTCAGCCAGGGCACATACCTCCTGCAGCACCGGAGGATCCACACTGGGGAGAAGCCTTACACGTGTGGCGAGTGTGGCAAGGCCTTCCGGCACAGCTCCAACATGTCCCAGCACCAGAGGATTCACCTCCGGGAAGACTTCTCCCTGTGACTGTCTGTGACGTGCTTCCCCCGTGTGACCGCCCTCTCTTTACTTACTGTTCACATGGTGTCACAGGTGAACAGGCACTTCTAATTTTAAAAAGCCTCTTTTCTTAAAAGCAGTGCATGTTCATTTTAGAGAAGTTGAGTAGAAAAAGGTAAGCAAAAGGGAGAAGCCCTGTGGCCTACCCTTAGAAAGAGAACTCACCACTATTGCGATCAGTGTAGGTTGTGTCCAGACACTCAAACAACATCCACAAGAGAAGTACTGTGGAACTTGTGAGTGCAGCTCCTGTTTCCTCAGTCCTGGAAAACTCACACTGGAGAGTTCTATGTGTTTATGTGGTTTTACACCTTGTAAATTTAAAAACAGCATGTTGTTCATACTTTCCTATGTCACTTAATAGAGTCGATACTGCCTTTTTTATTGTGGTAATAACATTGTATGTTAGTCACTCAGTCGTGTCTGACTCTTTGTGACCCCATGGATTGTAGCCCATCAGGCTCCTCTGTCTATGGGATTCTCCAGGCAAGAATACTGGAGTGGGTTGCCATTTCCTTCCCAAGTGAAAACATTACATTTACCATTTTAACCATTTTTAAGTGTACAACTCAGTGGTACTAGATACATTCACAGTGTTGTATGACCATCAGCAAATCTGTTTCCAAAACTTTTTTAATACAGACAGAAACTCTGCACTCTTCCCCTTTTCCTTATTCTCGCTCTTAAGAATTTGCTTACTCTAAAGGACCTCGTGTAAGTGAGGTCACACATTAGCCTTTGTGTCCTGGCTCATTTCACTTAGCGTAAGGTCTCTTCATGGCTGAAGCGTACTCCATTGTTTGCAGACACCATGTTTTGTTCACCCGTGGTCATCTGTTGATGGGTTATGGGTGTTTCTGCTTGTTGACTTTGTGCATAATGCTGCTGTGAACATTGGTGTACAAATCTGTGCTTGTACTTTCCATCCTTCCAATACTTTGGGATATAATCCCAGGAATAAAGTTGATGGATCATATGGTAATTCTTTTAAGTTTTTGAAGAATGACCAAACTTTCCCACAATGGCAGTGTCATTTTACATCCCCACTGTCAGTTCGTGAAGGTTCCAGTTTCTCCATCTCTTCCTCAGTACTTGTTTTCCATTGTTTTGATATTAGTCATTCTGATGAGTGTGAAGTGGTATCTCATTTGCTTTTGGTTTGCATTTCCCTGATGACTAATGATATTGAGCATCTTTTCATGTGCTTATTGACTATTTATTTTTATGTCTTCTTTGGAGAAGTGCCCATTTTTGAATTGGGCTGTTTTTGTTGTTGAGGTTCTTTATGGAGTTCTTTATGTATTTTGAAGGGTAATCTTTTTAATTTTCCCTTTAAAAAAATATTTTATTGAAGTATAGTTGACTTACAGTGTTTCAGGTGTACAGCATGGTGATTCAGTTATACAGATACACATATTATTTTTGAAATTATTTTCCATCAGAGGTTATACAAGATGTTGACTAGTTTCCTATGCAGTAAACCTTTGTTGCTTGTTGCATGTGTATTTTTTAATTAAAAATCTAGCATTCTATTCAAATGAAAGGGGTAATCTTTATCAGACTAATAATACTTGCAAATATTTTCTCATTCTGAGTTTTCTGTCTACTCTCTTGATAGTGTCCTTTCATTCACAAAAGTTTTTAATGTTTATGAAGTTCAGCTTATCTAGAGCATCTCTGGTGGCTCAGTAGTAAAGAATCTGCCTGTCAGTGGAGGAGACGTGAGTTCAATCCCTGATCCGGGAACATGCCCACATGCCCTGGAGCACCCAAGCCTGTGCGCCGAACTCAGAGCTTGTGCTCTGGAGCTCACTAGCCCTAGAGCCCCTGCTCTTCGACAAGAGAAGCAATGAGAGATGCCTGTGCACAGCTGCTCGCTCCAACTAGAGAAAAAGCCCACACAGCAGTGAAGAGCCAGCACAGCCAAAACAAAAACACTTACCTGTTTTTTCTCTTGTTGCCTGTGCTTAGGGTGTCATGTTCAGGAAATCATTTATTAAATCCAATATTATGAAGATGGGTCTCTCTTTTCTTCAAAGAGATTTATAGTTTTAGGTCTTATGGTTTGGTCTTTGATCTGTTTTGAGCTAATTTTTTATATATCTTAACAGGTACAGGTCCAACTTTATAATCGTTTGCAGGTGGATATAGTTTTCCCTATAACATTTCTTGAAAAGCTTTTTCTCCCCCCCACCCACTGAATGGTGTGTTAGCTCAGGCTGCCATAATGAAATATCACAGACCAGGTGGTTTAAAATCCAGAAGTTTATTTCTCACATTTCTGGAGGCTGGGAAGTCCAAGACCAGTGTGCTGGCTGATTGAGCTCCTGGTCAGGGTTCTTTCCCAGGTCTAAATACAGCCACCTCAGTGTGTCCTCACTTGGTGGAGAGAATTGTCAGGTGTTACTTTGCTGGCAGGAGAATGAAGCCTGTGGTTAGAGGGTTAAAAACTTCCACCTCTAGGGAGCGGGGACGGGCTGGAGGTTGAACTGATGGTGTCTGTGAAGGAAGCCTCTATAGAAACCAACAGCGCTTCTGGGTGGTGAGCATGGAGTTCCATGCCTTTCCTCATGCCTGGCACTCTGTATCTCATCTGCCTGTTATTCACATCCTAGTGATAAACTGATAATCTGGTGAGTAAACAAGTTTTCCTGTGTTCTGGGACCCACTGTAGCAAGTTAACTGAACCCAAGAAGTGGGTCACGGGAAGCTGATTTGTAGTCAGTTGGTCAGAAATACAGGTAACAACCTGGACTTGCAACTGGTGCGTGAAGCAGAGCTGGGTCTTGTGAGGTTGAGCACTTTCCTGTGGAATCTGACTCTGGGTAGATAGCGTCATAACTGGGTTGAATTTTGGACATGCTGCCGACATCCAAGAATTGCTGTTGGTGTGAGGAAGCCAAGGTGCGCACACATACACAGACACACACTCACTCACTCTCTGGAACTGGATCGAGGAATTCCTTTTGCCGAGATGACATAGATTTTGGGCCTAATCAACTCAGTGGGCAGTAGTGCCATTCACTGGAAAGTAGAAGACAGATTTAGGGACTAATCAGATGTTGTGGACATGTCAAGTATGAAATATCTGTGAAACACCAAAGCAGAGATGCAGGCAGGTGGGCTCTGGGTATCTGTCTAGTCAGTTTGGGAGACACTACCAAAGATGGCATCACAGTCACAAGGGAATTAAGCCATCGTGAAAACCCAACTTAATGCAGAAGTCCTGGGACTATCACCTGGAGCAGCTGACATCAGAGCTTGCCCAGAGATTCAGTGCTGGTGTTTGGCTGGGATTCTTAGGGCAGGAAGCTACCTGCTCCTCAGAACAAAGCCTGGGCTGCTGGGGGATACACTGGCTCCTTGAGGATGACACCTGCTCGGGAATGAAGGCAATACAAAGGACCAAGCCCTGGGATGAGAGCCTGGACCCAGCAGCGCCTGACACCACCTCATCTACATTTCCTGTAACAGCATAGTTAGCACACGCTTTTGCTTATCCACGTTTATAAGAAACAGTTTTATTACAGCAATGGGACTAAATGGTATGGAGCGCCATACCCCTTGAGGACATCCTTCCATAAGTGAGCACCAATGTACAACTGTACAGCTTCCCCACTAACCCTTATTAACAACACCTACTTAGTCTGCTCCTGAGACTGTTGAGAATCTTCTATAACAGGGGTCCCCAACCCCTGGGCCAGTACTGGTCTATGGCCTGTTAGGAACCAGGCCACACAGCAGGAGATGAAAAGACAGTGAACAAGGGAAGATTCATCTGTATTTATATCCACTCCCCATTGCTTGCATTATGACCTGAATTTCACCTCCCACCCTCTCTGTGGAAAAACTGTTTTTCATTAAATCTGTCCCTGGTGTCAAAAAGGTTGGGAACAGCTGTTTTACAACACACTGTGAACACTCACTTCAGTCTACTGTAGAACCATCTAAAGGAATCTCCCTCTTCTGGCAGGAGGGACATCTCTGCTGAAAACCTGCAAATGGGGTCCTGGGCTTGTCAGCACCAAACATGCAGGTCTCCCATCTGCCCCACAGCATTCCTGGAAAAGTGCTGCACTCCAGAGAAACCCTGCACCACTGCAGAGGTGGCCACTCTAGAATAGGGAAGAGGCTAAAAGAAATTAAACCTAAACTCTTCATCACGAGTATCCAAGGTGCCCTTAGACCTTCCTTCTGGACGAAGTCTGCAGACCCTTCGGCTCTTCTTTCTGGCCGCCTCACCTACAGGCTGCACCTGGGCTGAGTGGGCAGCTGTAAGGGAAGAGAAGGACAGTATCAGAATTGAATAATAATAGCAAACATTAACTGCCCTGACAACTCTAAGCTCACTGTAAAAATTAACTTACTGGCTTCTCAAAATTATAAGGTAAGTACTATCATCACACACCCTTAAGAATCACAGATTCACTAACTCTGCCCCTCCTTGCCTCCCTAGTCCAAGCCGGAGTTCTGTGATCGGCCCCCCACGCTTTCTCCCCGTGGCTTTCCTGAGCCCCCTCCTACTGTGGCAGCCCCGCTGCTCAAGGCTTCCCCCTTTCACTGCCCAAGCTTTTCCTCCTGCCCCCCTGAACTAGGGAGTTCTTCATCAACCAGTTCTCAGCTTCTCACCAGTCCTGAGAGCCTGCAGGGCCTCGCGCCACTCGGCTTCTATCTGAGCCCTGTAGTCCCCAAACAAAGAGCGCATCAGCTGCCTCTTCCGGGGTAGGGGTGTTCTCTGGCTGCGCAGGGTTCGGATTGCCCCAAGAGCTTGTTCTTCTGCAGATGAAAACAAAGGAGTAACCTCTATCCTCACTTCCAACTGTCCTACCGCAAAGGCAACAATTCCATCCCTTGGCAGCATCTGAGGCCATAGGACTGTCACCGTTTCCCTCCCCCAACTCTACAGACGGGCCCTCACTCTGCTTAGGGGTGGGTCTCTGCATCTTCAGTCCCAGCTCCAGCTTTTCCACGCACCAGGCCAGTTCCCGAGCCAGCTGCTCAGCCTGTGATGGATTGTGGATAGTGACTGTGAGCGGGCATAGGGGCGCTGGGGCCTCCAGCCTCATCCCACAGGAACCCAAAACGCCGCATCTCATCCACTTCCGGCTGTAAATCCGGGACCACACCACAGGCGGGCTCCCGTCCAGAAAGCGCCCGGGACTTCACCCTTCCCGACTGAAGCCCGCCCTTGCCTGGGCCTCTGCGCTTAGGGGGGCTTCCTCGGGGGCCTGCTTTTCTGGGGTCTTCCCGCCTCCATTGGCAACAGACGCTCCATCCCGGGTTTTCTTCTTTTGCTTCTTGGTCCTCGAGTTAGCGTCACGGCACGTAGAGCGCCCTAAGCAGACGGATTGGATGAGGCCTTCCAGTGAGTGGAAGGACTCGGGGCTTTAGGAAGCAGCCTGGGGAACCAGGGGCTGCAGGGTGCACGGGCAGTACCTGGGCCTGGGGCTGCCGCTGTCTCCTGAGCAGGATGTCCTGGAGCCTGGGGAAAGAGGGAAAGAACGAGGGTCATGAGGAGACGCCGAACGCCCAAAGCCCCGCCACGCGCTCCCCGCCTGCACACAGCTCACCGCCATTCGCTGCCGCCGGGACCGAGGAGGGCTGCGGTCCCATGCCGAATGCGCTCCCAGGGAAACGAGTCTGCGTCGTCCTCGCCGAATGCGCTCCCAGGGAAACGAGTCTGCGTCGCAGAGTTCCGCGGGGCGCGGGCGCTCGGAGCACCGCCTGGACGAGACCCACTCAGTACCTCCTAGGTTGAAGGTGGTCGTGGTGGGTTAGTCGCTCAGTCGTGTCTGACTCTTGCGACCCCGTGGACTGTAGCCCGCCAGCTCCTCTGTCCCTGGGATTCCCCGGGCAAGATACTGGAGAGGTTGCACGTACTGCTCTGGATGAAGGGACGCTACTCAAGGGAATGTACCTTTAAGGCTCACCTGCTAGTGGGGCGGGAACAGTGGGAAAACTGGAGGCTTCCCTGGAGGCCCAGCGGTTAAGAACTTGCCTGCCAACACGGGGGACACGGGTTGGATCCCTGGTCTGGGAAGAGCCCGCGTGCCTGGGCAGCAGAGCCCCCAGTTGGCAACTGCTGAAGGCGCGGAGCCTAGACCCTGAATCTGCAACAGAAGAAGCCTCCGCAGCGAGAGGCCTGCGGCTGCAACTCGAGAGTAGCCCTTGCTGGCCATAAGTAGAGAAAGCCCGTGTGCAGCAACAAAGACCCGGGGCGGCCAAAAATACATAAATAATAAAATAAAGAAGAGCCGTAAACAGACATGAATAACTGTCATTGACAGCGACGCTGTAACTGGCCCCAGCACGGCGGGGAGTGGTCAGCAAAGTCCTCCGAGGAGCTGCAGCCCTGACGGGGCTGGTCTGGCAGCAGGAAGGAGGGCGGGGGCGAGCAGCTCGGCGAGGTGGGCGGGTCGCGGGGCCTCGGACCGCAAAGCAGGCGGCTGCTGTTTCAAGAGAAGTGGAAGAGGGGTGGGAGGGGGTCCGGGGGTTGAGGGAACCCCCTCACCCCTCGGAGGAGTGTCGCAGTGTCGCAGTTTCGCGGCCTTCCCCGGAGGCTGCTGTGTGGTCGGCACCATCTCCGTGCGCTTCGAGGCTCCCGGCCCAGGGCCACCCTACTGCACAGCCGCTGTTGGCCCCGCACGACAGGAGTCAGGGACTTCCCTGTGGCTCAGGCGGTAAAAGCGTCTGCCTACAATGCTGGAGACCCGGGTTAGATCCCTGAGTTGGGAAGGTCCCCTGGAGAAGGAAATGGCAACCCACTCCAGTATTCTTCTTGCCTGGAAAATCCCATGGACAGAGGAGCCTGGTAGGCTACACTCCATGGGGTCACAAGGGTCGGACACCACAGAGCGACTTCACTTTCTCTTTCTTTCACAGGGGTCAGGAGGATGGGAGTACGCGGTGCAGTTCATCATTCCTGTCAGTGAAATGTGGGTCGCTTCCTGAGGCAAGAGGATGGGCGGTATCAGAAAGTTGAGTTTGCTCATCCCGATAGTTCCTTCAGTTTTTTTTTTTTTTTTTTTTTTTTTTTTACCATTTTTTAATTTATTTTTGGCTGTGCTGGGTCTTCATTGCTGCAGGGGCTTGTCTCCAATGGTGCTGAGTGGGGACTACTCTCTAGTTGTGGTTCATGGGCTTCTTATTGTGGTGGCTCCTCTTGTTGTGGACCATGGGCTTTAATAGTTCCGGCTCCTGGGCTCTAGAGCACAGGCTCAATAGCTGTGGTGCGCCGGGTTAGTTGCCCCAGCGCAGGTGGGATCTTCGTGGATCAGGGATTGAACCTGTGTCTCCTGTGTTGGCAGGCAGATTCTTTACCACTGAGCCACCAGGGAAGCCCGTTTCTTTAGTTTTTAAGCAAAAATAAAAGACACATTTTCCATTTTCACCGAGAACTTTATTGAACAATTTATTCAACGTTTTGTTCCACTACCGTCTGCCATTTTTCAGGCAACTTCATAATTTCATCTTTCTGAACATTTTATGTTTTGGAGCAAAGAATTGTTCCAGGTGACTTTTTTTTTTTCCAGGTGACTTTTACAGTCTTCCAAGGAATAGAAATTTTTTTCCATGAAGAGAATATTGTACATCTGTATACCTATGACTGATTCATGTTGATGTATTGCAGAAAACAACACATTGTAAAGCAATTATCTTCCAATTAAAAATAATAAAAAAAAATAATTTTGTAAAGACCAAAATAAATGGAAATCTGAAGGTGCAATGTCTGGTGAACACGGCAGATGAATCAGAATGTCCCAGCCAAGCTCTAACAGTTTTTTCCTGGTCATCAAAGAAACATGCAGTTTTGAATTATCCTGATGGAAGATTTTGCATTTTCTGTTGACTAATTCTGGACACTTTCTGTCAAGTGCTGCCTTCAGTTGATCTAATTGGGAGCAGTACTTGTTGGAATTAATTGTTTGGTTTTCTGGAAAAATCTCATAGCAGATGACTCCCTTCCACTCCCATCACATACACAACATTACCTTCTTTGGATGAAGACTGGCCTTTGGTGTGGTTGGTGTTGGTTCATTTTTCTTGCCCCAAGATCTCTTCCATTCCACATTAAAGTATAGTATCCACTTTTAATTGCCTGTCACAATTTGTTTAAAAACAGAAAGTTTTCATTATGTTTAAGTAGAGAATCACATGTGGAAATATCGTCAAGGTTTTTTCACTTATGTGGAACCCAAACATCAAAGTGATGAACATAACCAAGCTGTTGTAACTGATTTTCAATGCTTGATTCGGATATTTTGAATATGTTGGCTATCTCCCCCATGCTGTAATTTGCTTGTTCTCAATTAATGTTCTTAATTTGATTGCTGTCAACTTCAACTTGTCTACCCTACTGTGGAGCATCATCCAGAAAGAAATCTCCAGCACGAAACTTCACAAACCACTTTTGACACATTCAATCAGTCCCAGTACCTTCTTCATAAACTGCAAACAAATCTTTTTTTTTTTTTTTTGTATTTCAGTTGTATTTTTACCTTTCTTGAAATTATAAAGCATAATAGGCCAAAAATGGTGCTTTTCCCCTAACATCTCTAATATTAAAATGGTTACACAAAAAGTTACCGACTTCCCTAGTTGTCCAGTGGTTAAGACACCATGTTTCCACTGCAGGAAGCACAGGTTTGATCCCTGGTCAAGGAAGTAAGATCCTACATTCTGCTCACAGTGGTTGAATAGAAAAAAGAAAAATTTACGGATTTTGGTAAGTTGTTTTAAATGCACACCAATACAACAGCTGTCACAATGCAATCTAACAAAATTGCTTACAATGAAGTTAAAGACAACTAAGCACTACTAGAGCCATCTTATGGAAAAAACTGAATGAACTTTTTGGCCAGCTCAAAAAGCTAGCATATTAGGTATTTATTGAGGGGTAACGAATTACCAGGAAACGTAGCAGATTGAAAATATCAAACATTCATTAACTCATAGTGTCTGAGAATCAGGAATCTAGCAAAGCATAGCTGGTTGGTTCTAGCTCAGTCTTTCTCTTCAGGGAGTAATACCAAAGATGTTTTAGGTGTTTTTTATTTTAATTTATTTTTTGGTAGACATATTATAAAATAACCACAGTTAGGATGTCTTTAAGTTCTGGGAAACGAGAGTTTTGGAGGTGAGTAAATTCCAGATCCTAAGGGGGTTTCCCCTGCTTTCTTTGGCTGTGAACTCTCTTTATGACTTGGCCAGGACTACTTCCTGCAGAAGCCTTCTTAGCCCAGACATGTGTGCCTGAACTTGAGCCTCACTCCAGATGATGATGCTTTTTTTTTTTTTCCATTTGTTTTTATTAGTTGGAGGCTAAATACTTTACAAGATTGTAGTGGTTTTTGCCATACATTGACATGAATCAGCCATGGATTTACATGTATTCCCCATCCCGATCCCCACTCCCACCTCGCTCCCCACCCCATCCCTCTGGGTCTTCCCAGTGCACCAGCCCCGAGCACTTGTCTCATGCATCCAACCTTGGCTGGTGGTCTGTTTCACCCTTGATAATATACATGTTTCGACGCTGTTCTCTCAAAACATCCCACCCTCGCCTTCTCCCACAGAGTCCAAGAGTCTATTCTGTACATCTGTGTCTCTTTTTCTGTTTTGCATATAGGGTTATCATTACCATCTTTCTAAATTCCATCTATATGCGTTATTATACTGTATTGGTCTTTATCTTTCTGGCTTACTTCACTCTGTATAACAGGCTCCAGTTTCATCCATCTCATTAGAACTGATTCAAATGAATTCTTTTTAATGGCTGAGTAATATTCCATGGTGTATATGTACCACAGCTTCCTTATCCATTCGTCTGCTAATGGGCATCTAGGTTGCTTCCATGTCCTGGCTATTATAAATAGTGCTGCGATGAACATTGGGGTGCACGTATCTCTTTCAGATCTGGTTTCCTTGGTGTGTATGCCTAGAAGTGGGATTGCTGGGTCATATGGCAGTTCTATTTCCAGTTTTTTAAGAAATCTCCACACTGTTCTCCATAGTGGCTGTACTAGTTTGCATTCCCACCAACAGTGTAAGAGGGTTCCCTTTTCTCCACACCCTCTCCAGCATTTATTGCTTGTAGACTTTTGGATAGCAGCCATCCTGACTGGTGTGTAATGGCACCTCATTGTGGTTTTGATTTGCATTTCTCTGATAATGAGTGATGTGGAGCATCTTTTCATATGTTTGTTAGCCATCTGTATGTCTTCTTTGGAGAAATGTCTGTTGAGTTCTTTGGCCCATTTTTTGATTGGGTCATTTATTTTTCTGGAATTGAGCTGCAGGAGTTGCTTGTATATTTTTGAGATTAATCCTTTGTCTGTTGCTTCATTTGCTATTATTTTCTCCCATTCTGAGGGCTGTCTTTTCACCTTGCTTATAGTTTCCTTTGTTGTGCAAAAGCTTTTAAGTTTAATTAGGCCCCATTTGTTTATTTTTGCTTTTATTTCCAATATTCTGGGAGGTGGGTCATAGAGGATCCTGCTGTGATTTATGTAGGAGAGTGTTTTGCCTATGTTCTCCTCTAGGGGTTTTATAGTTTCTGGTCTTACATTTAGATCTTTAATCCATTTTGAGTTTATTTTTGTGTATTGTGTTAGAAAGTGTTCTAGTTTCATTCTTTTACAAGTGGTTGACCAGTTTTCCCAGCACCACTTGTTAAAGAGGTTGTCTTTTTTCCACTGTATATCCTTGTCTCCTTTGTTGAAGATAAGGTGTCCATAGGTACATGGATTTATCTCTGGGCTTTCTATTCTGTTCCATTGATCTATATTTCTGTCTTTGTGCCAATACCATACTGTTTTGATGACTGTGGCTTTGTAGTATAGTCTGAAGTCAGGCAGGTTGATTCCTCCAGTTCCATTCTTCTTTCTCAAGATTACTTTGGCTATTCGAGGTTTTTTGTATTTCCATACAAATTGTGAAATTATTTGTTCTAGTTCTGTGAAAAATACCATTGGTAGCTTGATAGGGATTGCATTGAATTTATAGATTGCTTTGGGTAGTATAGCCATTTTGACAATATTGATTCTTCCAATCCATGAACAGGGTATATTTCTCCATCTGTTTGTGTTCTCTTTGATTTCTTTCATCAGTGTTTTATAGTTTTCTATGTATAGGTCTTTTGTTTCTTTAGGCAGATATACTCCTAAGTATTTTATTCTTGTTGTTGCAGTGGTGAATGGTATTGTTCCTTAATTGTTTTCTCATTGTTAGTGTATAGGAATGCAAGGGATTTCTGTGTGTTAATTTTATAATCTGCAACTTTACTATATTCATTGATTAGCTCTAGTAATCTTCTGGTAGAGTGTTTAGGGTTTTCTATGTAGAGGATCATGTCATCTGCAACAACTCTGCAGAAAGCAGGAATAGAAGGAACATACCTCAACATAATAAAAGCTATTATGACAAACCCACAGCAAACATTATCCTCAATGGTGAAAAATTGAAAGCATTTCCCTTAAAATCAGGAACAAGACAAGGGTGCCCACTCTCAACACTGCTATTCAACATAGTTTTGGAAGTTTTGGCCACAGCAATCAGAGCAGAAAAAGAAGTAAAAGGAATCCAGATAGGAAAAGAAGAAGTGAAACTCTCACTGTTTGCAGATGCTTCTTCTTCCACAACCATTACTCCCAGTCAGTCACTGAGTCCTATTAATTAGCTGTTGGTCAGTCACTAAGTCATGTCTGACTCTTTGTGACCCCATGGACTGCAGCACACCAGGCTTCCCTGTCCTTCACCATCTCCCAGGGCTTGCTTAAACTCATGTCCATTGAGTCAGTGATGCCATTCAAGCATCTCACCCTCTGTCATCCCCTTCTCCTGCCTTCAATCTTTCCCAGCATCAGGGTGTTTTATAACAAGTTGGCACTTCACCTCAGGTGGCCAAAGTATTGGAGCTTCAGCTTCAGCATCAGTCCTTCCAATGAATATTCATGATTTATTTGCTTTAGGATGACAGGTTTGATCTCCTTGCAGTCGAAGGGACTCTCGAGAGTCTTCTCCAACACGACAGTTCAAAAACATCAGTTTTTCAGCGCTCAGCCTTCTTTATGGTCCAACTCTCATATCCATACATGACTACTGGAAAAACCAGAGTTTTGATGGTACAAACCTTTGTTTGCCGTCTCTGCTTTTTAATACGCTATCTAGGTTGGTCATAGCTTTTCTTCTAAGGAGCAAGCATCTTTTATTTCATGGCTGCAGTCACCATCTGCAGTGATTTTGGAGCCTAAGAAAACAGTCTGTCACTGTTACCATTGTTTCCCCATCTATTTGTCATGAAATGATGGGACCGGGTGTCATGACCTTAGATTTTTGAATATTGAGCTTTAAACCAACATTTTCACTCTCCTCTTTCACCTTCATCAAGAGGCTCTTTAGTTTCTCTTCACTTTCTTGCATATTTCTCCCAGCAATTGCCATATTTCTCCCAGCAATCTTTATTCCAGTTTGTGCTTCATCCAGCCCAGCATTTTGCATGATATACTCTTCATGTAAGTTCAATAAGCAGGGCGACCATATACAACCTTGACGTACTCCTTTCCCAATTTGGAACCAGTCCATTGTTCTATGTCCAGTTCTAACTGTTACTTCTTGACCTGCATCCAAGTTTCTCAGGAGACAGGTCACGTGGTCTGGTATTCCCATCTCTTGAAGAATTTTTCACAGTTTGTTGTGATCCACATTGTCAAAGGCTTTGGTGTAGTCAATAAAGCAGAAGTAGATGTTTCTCTGGGATTCTCTTGCTTTTTCTATGATCCAACGGATGTTGGTAGGTTCCTCTGCCTTTTCTAAATCCAGCTTGAACATCTGGATGTTCACGGTTCATGTACTGTTGAAGCCTAACTTGGAGAATTTTGAGCATTACTTTGTTGGCATGTGAAATGAGTGCAATTGTGCGGTAGTTTGATCATTCTTTAACATTGTCTTTCTTTAGGATTGGAATGAAAACTGATCTTTTCCAGTCCTGTGGCCACTGCTGAGTTTTCCAAATTTGCTGGCATATTGAGTGCAGCACTTTCACAGTGTTATCGTTTAGGATTTGAAATAGCTCAACTGGAATTCCATCACCTCCACTAGCTTTGTTCATAGTGGTGCTTCCTAAAGCCCACCTGACTTCACATTCCAGGATGTCTGGCTCTAGGTGAGTGATCACACCATCATGGTTATCTGGATCATGAAGATCCTTTTTGTATAGTTCTTCTGTGTATTCTAGCCACCTTTTCTTAATATTTTCTGCTTCTGTTAGGTCCATACCATTTCTGTCCTTTATTGTGTTCATCTTTGCATGAAATGTTCCCTTGGTATCTCTAATTTTCTTGAAGAGATCTCTAGTCTTTCCCATTCTATTGTTTTCCTCTATTTCTTTGCACTGATCACTGAGGAAGGCTTTCTTATCTCTCCTTGCTATTCTTCAGAACTCTGCATTCAAATGGGGATATCTTTCCTTTTCTCCTTTGCCTTTTGATTCTCTTCTTTTCTCAGCTATTTGTAAGCTCTCCTCAGACAACCATTTTGCCTTTTTGCATTTCTTTTTCTCGTGGATGGTTTTGATAACACCCTCCTGTACAATGTTGTGAACCTCCATCCATAGTTCTTCAGGCACTCTGTCTATCAGATCTAATCCCTTGAATCTATTTGTCACTTCCACTGTATAATAGTAAGGGATTTGATTTCAGTCATACCTGAATGGCCTAGTGGTTTTCCCTACTTTTTTCAATTTAAGCCTGAATTTTGCAATAAGGAGTTCATGACTTGAGCCACAGTTAGCTCCTGGTCTTGTTTTTGCTGACTGTATAGAGCTTCTCCATCTTCAGTTGCAAAGAATATAATCAATATTATTTCACTATTGACCATCTGGTCATGTCCATGTGTAGAGTCGTCTCTTATGTTGCTGGAAGAGGGTGGTTGCTATAACCAATGTGTTCTCTTGGCAAAACTCTATTAGCCTTTGCCCTGCTTAATTTTGTACTCCAAGGCCAAATTTGCCTACTATTCCGGTATCTCTTGACTTCCTACTTTTGCATTCCAGTCCCCTATGATGAAAAGAACATCTTTTTTTGGTATTAGTTCTAGAAGGTCATGTAGGTCTTCATAGAATGGTTCAACTTCAGCTTCTTTGGCATTAGTGGTTGAGGCACAGACTTGGATTACTGTGATGTTGAATGGTTTGCCTTGGAAACAAACAGAGATCACTCTGTCATTTTTGAGATTTGACCTAGGTACTGCATTTTGGACTCTTTTGTTGACAATGAGGGCTACTCCCTTTCTTATAAGGGATTCTTTCCCACAGTAGTAGATAGAATAGTCATCTGAATTAAATTCACCCATTCTGGTCCATTTTAGTTCACTGATTCCTTAAATGTCGATGTTCACTCTTGCCATCTCCTGTTTAACCACTTCCAATTTACCTTGATTCATGGACCTAACATTCCAGGTTCCTACGCAATATTGTTCTTTACAGCATCAGACTTTGTTTTACAGGAAGAGAAGGGGATGATAGAGGATGAGACAGTTGGATGGCATCACTAACTCGGTGGGTATGAGTTTGAACAAGCCTCAGGAGTTGGTGATGGACAGGGAAGACTGGTGTGCTGCAGTCCATGGCGTTGCAAAGATTCGGACACGACTGAGCAACTGAAATGGACTGAACTGAACTTTACTTTAACCACCTATCAGTTTATCTGCTAACTAATCTCCACCCCTCTCCACCATGCAACACACACTGTCTCTGACCTGAACTGCATTTGAGTTCTTGTTCATCTCTCTGGCTGCATTTTGCCTCCCTCCTGTCTTTTCTGAACCACCATGTGGTGGGGGTAGTCTTTAGAAAACAAAACTGTGATGCTCTCCTGCCTAGAAATCTTCTATTTCTTCCAGCATAAAGTCCAAGCTCCTGACTTCTAACCAGCACATGCCCCATAAATCATGCAGAGGCAACTATTTCCAGACCTCACTGCTCTGGCCCTGCTGATCTGCCAGCCTTCTGAGCCTCACCCCCCACCTCTCCTTACAGGCCCCTGCAACCCCCACTGCCCTCTGCTTGACCAGCCACCTCATTTTTCTTCCCTGACAATATGAGCACCTGTTCAAACCCCCAGAATCAGGCAGTAGGTGTTAGCAGAACTTTAGCAAGGAAGAAGTAGAAAGTCTAGTCTTCCATGTCATCAAATCTCTTCTTCATTGCCTCCCACCCTGGTATGTTATAAAGGCTCAGAAAATGGAAGGCATCATCTAGCTGTGCCTGGCTGTATGCACCCCCTCAGCCACTCCAGAAACCACTCCTAACGTTTCACTCTCAACCATCAAGACTCTTCCTGTCTCCTGAGACACACTTGTATCACTAACACAATCTTTCCTTGGCACATTCGCCTAGCCTGTTTAAGATATAAATATTTAAGTACAGTCCATTCTCATCATTCCTGGTAGTTCTATAAAGTAGCTGAGAACAGTGAATTAGGAAATAACAAACTACTGCTCCTGCAAGAAATGCAGTTAGGATTCTAGGAGCCTCTGGTCACAACATCTTCATTAACCAATCAATACATGACCTTCTTTTATGCGTGTTTCTCTCTAAAGACAGCTTATTTGCTATATACTGTTGATTCCTAAACATTGAACTCAGCCAACAGCACTATGACTTGTACTGAGTGAAGTTCATGTAGCACATTTTTCTCTCCAGAACGACATCACATCACAGTTCTCTTGCTCTTAGGGATGTTAGATAGCACTTCAGCCCTATGCTTGAGGCAATTTTAAACAGTGAAACCCCCAACATAGAGCATAAAGATAAAAAAAAAGTATGGCAATTAAAATACAGGTTCATCTTGGAGATATGACACGTTCAGTTCCGGAGTACCACAATAAAATGAGTGACACAATAAAAGTCACATGTATTTTTTAGTTTTCAGTGAATATAAAAGTTATTAGTTTGTTAAGTGTGCAATAGCATTATGTCTAAAAAACAATGTACGTACATTAATAAAAATAGTGCTAAAAATGCCAACCATAATCTGAGTCTTTAGCAAGTCATGTAGTATTAAAAACATCAAATATCATTGACTGTGCATTATCATAACAAATATAATAATGATAGGTTTGAAATATTGCAAAATACAAAAATCTGACACCCAAACAGGACGTGAACAAATGCTGTTGGTAACTGTGCTGTATTATCAGTTTCTGTCTCAGGTATTTGATGTTCTGTTGTTAGGTGCACACATGGCGAGGTGCCTTGTGTTTTCTTGTAGACATGATCCCTTTGTCATATTTAATACCCCCTCTTTGTCCCTGATAACTTTATTTGCTCCAATGTCAGAAATCAATATAGATACTCCAACTTTCTTTTCGTTAGTGTTAGCATGGTATGCCTTTCTCCTCCCTTTATTTTTAATCTGTATTTTTGTATTTAAAGTGGGTTTCTTACAGACAATGTGTAATTAGGTCTTCTTTTTTATCTGCTTTGGCAGTCTCTGTCTTTCAATTGGTGTAGCTAGACATTCACTGTTATAATGATTATTAATATGGTAGTTACTGTTTTTTATTCACTACACTTGATTTCTTTTTAGAAATCTTGCCCTCTTCTCCTGTCTTCTCTGGTTTAACTGAGCATTTTATCGAATTCAATTTTTCCTACTACTTAGCATATCAATGATACTTTTAAAGAATTTTAAGGTTTGTTTTAGAGTGTGCAGTGTGTATTAGAACTAATCTAAGTCTACCTCCAAATAATACTGCATTGCCTCACAGGCAGCACAGGTACTTACAACCCAGTCCCGACTTCCCTCCTGTCCTCAGGACACTGCTACCATCCACCTTACACAGGCAACAGTTACCCAATACACTGTCAAGACTATTACTCTGAAAGCCAGTGACCTTTCATTTTAATTAGGAATAAGACAAATAAAAGATTTTCTTTTACCTTCACTTGTTTCTTCTCAGATCTTCTTCCTTCTGTAGGTAGATCCAGGTTTCCTGCATCACTCGTGGTCTCTCTTGTTGTTCTTCAGTTGTTAAGTCATGTCTGGCTCTTTGTGACCCCATGGATGGCAGCACCCCTGTTCTTGTCTATCTCCTGGAGTGTGATCAAATTCATGTCCACTGAGTTGGTGATGCTATCTAACCATCTCATCCTCTGCCACCCCGCCTCTCCTTTTGCTTTCAATCCTTCCCAGCATTATGGTCTTTTCCAATAAGTCGGCTCCTTGCATCAGGTGGCCAAAGTATTGGAGCTTCAGCATCAGTCCTTCCAATGAATATTCAGGGCTGATTTCCTTTAGGATTGACTGGTTTGATCTTGCCATCTAAGAGACTCTTAAGAGTCTTCTCCAGCATCACAATAAAAAAATCAGTTCTTCAGTGCTCAGCCTCCTTTATGGTCCAACTCTCACATCTGTACATGACTACTGGAAAAACCATAGCTGTGACTATATGGACCTTTGTTGGCAAGGTGATATTTTTGCTTTTTAACATACTGTCTAGATATATCATAGCTTTCCTTCCAAGGAGCAAGTGTCTTTTAATTTTGTGGCTGCAGTCACCATTCACTGTGATTTTAGAGCCCAAGAAAATAAAATCTGTCACTGCTCCCACCTTTCCCCCCTCCTATTTGCCATGATGTGATGGGACTGGATGCCATGATCTTAGTTCTTTTGGATGTTGAGTTGCAAGCCAGCTTTTGCACTCTCCTTTTTCACCCTTATCAAGAGACTCTTTAGTTCCTCTTCACTTTCTGCCATTAAAATGGTATCATCTGCATGAGGTTGTTGGTGCTTCTCCCGGCAATCTTGATTCCACCTGATTCATCCAATCTGGCATTTCACATGATATGCTCTGCATATAAGTTAAATAAGCAGGGTGACAATATACAGCCTTGATGTACTCCTTTCCCAGTTTTGAACCAGCCCATTGTTTCGTGCCCAGTTCTAACTGTTGCTTCTTGATGCACACACAGGCTTCCCCAGAGACAGGTAAGGTGATCTGGCACTCTCGTCTCTTTAGGAACCCCCACAGTTTATTGTGACCCACACAGTCAGAGGCTTCGGTGCAGGAGTAGAAGTGGATGGATCAGAAGCAGGAGTTTCCAGGAGTCTCTCGCCTTCCTCATGACCCAGCGAGTGTCAGCACATAGAGCTCTGCTTCCTCTGCCTCTTTGAAATCTAGTTTTTACATTTGGAAGTTCTCAGTTCATGTATGGCTGAAGCCTACCTTGAGAATTTTGAGCATAACCTTCCTAGCATGTGAAATGAGCACAACTGTACAGTACTTTGAGCATTCTTTGGCATTGCCTTTCTTTGGGACTGGGAAAATTGGCCTTTTCCAGTCCTGTGACCATGGTTGAATTTTCCAAATTTGCTGACATACTGAGTGCAGCACTTGGATGGCATCATCTTTTAGGATTTGAAACAGCTCAAGTGGAATTCCAGCCTCTTCACTAGCTCTATTTGTAGTAATACTTCCTAAGGCCCACTTGACTTCGTATTCCAGGATGTCTGACTCTAGGTGAGTGACCACACCATCATGGTTATCCAGGTATTTAAAACCTTTTTTGTATAGGTCTTCTGCATTGCTCACTTAAGAAGGCTTTCTTTCTTCTTTTTTTTTCTTTTCTTTTTTTTTCTTTTAAGAAGGCTTTCTTATCTCTCACTGCTCTTCTCTGGAATTCTGCATTCAGTTGGGTGTATCTTTCCCTTTCTCCTTTGCCTTTTGCTTCTCTTCTTTCCTCAGCTATTATAAAGCCTCCTCAGATAACCACTTGTCTTCTTATATTTCTTTTTCCTTGAAATGGATTTGGTCACTGCTTCCTGTACAATGTTACGAACCTCCATCTATAGCTCTTCAGGCACTCTGTCTACCTGATATAATCCCATGAATCTGTTTGTCACCTCCACTGTATAATCATAAGAGATTTAATTTAGGTCGTATCTGAATGGCCTAGTGGTTTTCCCTACTTTCTTCAATTTAAGCCTGAATTTTGCAATAAGGAGATCATGATCTGAGCAACAGTCAGCTCCAGGTCTTATTTTTGATGACTGTATACAGTTTCTCCATCTTCAGCTGCAAAGAACACAATCGATCTGATTTCAGTGTTCACTATCTGGTGATGTCCATGGGTAGAGTCATTACATTAGCGACTGGGTCATAGACTTGGATTACTGTGATGTTGAATGGGTCACCTTGGAAGCAAACTGAGATCACTGTCATTTTTGAGATTGCACCCAAGTATTGCATTTTGGACTCTTCTGTTGACTATGAGGGCTATTACATTTCTTCCAAAGGTTTCTTGTCCACAGTAGTAGATAGAATGGTCATCTGAATTAAATTAGCCCATTCCCATTCATTTTCCAGTTTTCATTCCAATCCCCAAGTAAGACAATGCCAAAGAATGCTCAAAATACTGCACAATTGCACTCATCTCACAGGCTAGCAAAGTAATGCTCAAAATTCTCCAAGCCAAGCTTCAATGGTATGTGAACTGTGAACTTCCAGATGTTCAAGCTGGATTTAGAAAAGGCAGAGGAACCAGAGATCAAATTGCCAACATCCATTGGATTATTGAAAAAGCAAGAGAATTCCAGAAAAACATCTACTTCTGCTTTATTGACTTTTCCATAGCCTTTGACTGTGTGGATCACAATAAACTGTGGAAAATTATGAAAGAGATGGGAATACCAGACCACGTGACCTGCCTCCTGAGAAATCTGTATGCAGATTGGGAAGCTACAGTTAGAACTGGACATGGAACAACAGAATGGTTCCAAATTGGGAAAGGAGTACGTCAAGGCTGTATATTGTCACCCTGCTTATTTAACTTATATGCAGAGTACATCATGCAAAATGCCGGGCTAGATGAAGCACAAGCTGGAATCAAGATTGCCAGGAGAAATATCAATAACCTCAGATATTTAGATGACACCACCCTTATGGCAGAAATCGAAGAAGAACTAAATAACCTCTTGATGAAAGTGAAAGAAGAGAGTGAAAAAGTTGGCTTAAAACTCAACATTCAGAAAACTAAGATCATGGTATCTGGTCCTATCACTTCAAGGCAAATATATGGGGAAACAATGGGAACAGTGACAGATTGTTTTCTTAGGCTCCAAAATCACTGCAGATGGTGACTGCAGCCATGAAATTAAAAGGTGTTTGCTCCTTGGAAGAAAAGTTATGACCAACCTAGACAGGATATTCACAAGCAGAGACATTACTTTGCCCACAAATGTCCACCTAATCAAAACTCTGTTTTTTCTGGTAGTCATGTATGGATGTGAGAGTTGGACCATAAAGAAGGCTGAGCACCGAAGAATTGATGCTTTTGAACTATGGAGTTGGAGAAGACTCTTGAGAGTCTCTTGGACTGCAAGGAGATCCAACCAATTCATCCTAAAGGAAATCAGTCCTGAATATTCACTGGAAGGACTGATGCTGAAGCTGAAACTCCAATATTTTGGCCACCTGATGCTAAGAACTGACTCATTGGAAAAGACCCTGATGCTGGGAAATATTGAAGGCAGGAGGAGAAGGGGACAACAGAGGATGAGATGGTTGGACGGCATCACCAATTCAATGGACATGAGTTTGAGTAAACTCTGGGAGTTGACAATGGACAGGGAGGCCTGGTGTGCTGCAGTCTATGGGGTCACAAAGGGTCAGATATGACTGAGTGACTGAACTGACTGATTTCCATTCATTTTAGTTCACTGATTCCTAAGATGTTGATGTTCACTCTTTCCACCTCCTGCTTAACTATGTCCAATTTACTTTGATTCACAGACCTAACATTTCAAGTTCCTATGCACTATTGTTCTTTACAGCATCAGACTACTTTCACCACCACACACATCCAGAACTGAGTGTTGTTTCTGCTTTGGCCCAGCTGCTTCATTCTTTTTTTTTTTTTTTTTGCTTCATTCTTTTGGGAGCTGTTAGTAATTGCCTTCTGCTCTTCCCCAGTAGCAACAGATCAACAGATGGACTTGGAGGGGGTGATAAATGCTGGCAGCCTAACCTGGTGAGATGTGGGCACTCTCCCTGGATGAGGAGCAGAGAGGAAGCCCCTTCAGTTACATCTCAGCAGAGCATCCGTCATGCTGAGCTGGGTGGGTGTGCAATGAGTCATGGTTCAGATGCCACACACTCATGCTTTTCTGACCAAGTTTTAGTAGATTTTGTTGAATAAACATTTCTTCATTTGCTATTCACCTTTAGTACAATTTCCAGAGACATTAAGAAGGTTGTTAGTTTGGGCTGGATTTTTTGTTTTGTTTTAATGACACTTGCCAGCTGTGTTCTGCTATGATATAGATTCACAGAGTTAATTCCACTGTTATCACAGTGTCCTGGCTTTCAATTTTGAATAGTTTTGCTGAACCTAAAATTCTAGGTTGGCAGTTATTTTCTTCAGTACATTAAAATTGTCCTTTTGTCTGCTATCTCCCACTTCTGAGGTTGAAAAGCCAGTTTGCAGTATTATTTTGCTTTGAAGATGATACATCTTTTTCCTCTTGCTACTTTTGATTTTTTTTTTCAGTTTTTGACAGTTTGACTATATTATACCCATGAGTGTGTTCTTTGCATTGACCTTACTTAGGGTTCATCAAACTTTTTGAATCTATGGCTTAATAGACACTAGTCAGTTGTGGAAAAATGTAGGCCAATATTTCTTTTTTAAAAATAATATCCTAGACCTTTTATTTATTTATTATTATGACTTATTTATTTATTATTTTGGGCTGCAGACAGATCCTTTTTTTAAATTAATTCATTTTTTCTTGGAGGATAATTGCTTTACAGAATTTTGCTGTTTTCTGTCAAACCTCAACATGAATCATCGAAAGGTATACATATAACCCCTCCCTTTTGAAGCCCCCTCCCATCTCCCTCCCCATCCCACCCCTCTAGCTTGATACAGAGCCCCTGTTTATGTTTCCTGAGGCATACAGCAAGTTCCCGTTGGCTGTCTATTTTACATATGGTGATGTAAGTTTTCATGTGACTCTTTCCATACATCTCACCCTCTCCTCCCCTCTCCCCATGTCCAAAAGTCTATTTATTCTCTTTGTCTGTTTCCCCATTGTTGCCCAGTAAGTAAATTCTTCAGTACCATTTTTCTAGATTCCGTATATATGTGTTAGAATATAGTATTTATCTTTCTCTTTCTGACTCATTTAACTCTGTATAATAGGTTCTAGGTTCATTCACCTCATTAGAATGGACTCAAATGCGTTCCTTTTTGTGGCTGAGTAATATTCCATTGTGTGTATGTACCACAACTTCTTTATCCATTCATCTGTCAATGGACATCTAGGTTGTCTTCATGATCTAGCTATTGTAAATAGTGCTGGCAGGCAGATTCTTAGCCACTGAATCACCTAGGCCAACATTTCTTAAACTATTTCTTTTACCTGTTCCTTTTCTCCTTTCTTTCCAGGACTGTGAGATACTCACAATATGCTTCCCGCCTGGTTGTGCCTACTCCTTACGCTCTTTTCTGTATTCTCCGTCCTGCTTTTTTCTCACTGTGTTTTAACCTGAATACTTTTGCTTATGTACTTTCCAGTTACCTAATCCTCTGTTTTGTTACCTGCTATCTGCCAATGAATTCTCTTGTCTATTGAACTCTGAATTTTAATTTTCATTTGACTTCTAGTGCATTCTGTAGCTCTTTGTTTTCTTACATATACTAATCATTGTTTTGTTTGTTTTAAACTGTTTCTTAATAATATCTGAATCACCTATGAAGTTGTTTCAGTTGTGTATTTTTTCTCCTGGTTTCTTGTCATTTAATTGTTAATTATTATAGATTAAAAGTTATAGAGACTTTATATGGTGTTACACTCTTGAAAGAGGATTAAGTCTCCTTCTGGTAGACAGATAAAATACCATTTGATCACCTTGTCACATCTAGGGGTTGGTCTTAGGGCTTGTTAGGGCTGGTCCAATACTCAGGGGAGAATTCCTGACTCACTGGTCCCCTTTGAGGAATGCTAGGGACTTGATTTGTTATTCTGAAAACTGGCAAATAAAATAATAAAGGATTGATTCTGCTTTTACTAAGTGTGTTATCCCTCAGGATAAGTAGACAATTGATGTGTTGTTCATAGAAGTTCTAGCCAAAAAAGAGTGAATGACCAAATTAGAAATTGTGTACGTGCTTAGTCACTCATCTTGTCAACTCTTTGTGACCTCAAAGGACTGTAGCCCGCCAGGCTCCTCTGTCCATGGGGACTCTCTAGGCAAGAATACTGGAGTGGGTTGCCATGCCCTTCTCCGGGATCTTCCTAACCCAGGGATTAAACGCAGGTCTACCTGCATTGTAGGTGGATTCTTTACCATCTGAGCCACCAGGGAAGTCCAAGAATACTGGAGTGGGTAGCCTATCCCTTCTCCAGGGGATCATCTAGACCCAGGAATCAAACCGGGGTGTCCTGCATGGCAGGTGGATTCTTTACCAGTTGAGCTACCAGCGAGGCCCAAATTAGAAATTAGTATTTTGCAACTCCAATTTTAAAAAATTTGCTTATTTTTTGACTGTGCTGCTTGAATTGTGACATCTCAGTTCCCCAACCAAGGACTGAATCCAGGCCCCAGTAGTGGAAGGGCTGAGTCCTAACCGCTAGACTGCCAGGAAATTCCTGCAATTCCAAATTTTCATTTTATATCTTTTTATTTATTTTGGTTGCACTGGGTCTTCATTTCTGTATGTAGACTTTTCTCTAGTTGTGGCAAGCAGCGGCTACTCTAGTTACGGTATTCAGGCTTCTCATGGCAGTGGCTTCTTGTTGCAGAGCACAGACTCTAGGCACATGGGCTTCAGTAGTTGCTGTATGTGGCTTCAGTAGTTGTGGCATGTGTCAATTTTTATTTTTATTTTTTCAATTTTTAAAATTAATATAAATTATAATTTTTATTGGCTACTAATATCACAAAAAGAGAGACAACCACATTTTACACCTCCTGATGAAAAATATTCTATCACTTATGAAGGATTAAAAAAAAAAAGTCAAACCTGAATCCTTAGATACCAACTAAAAAACTAAATATAGAAGACAGCTAAAAAAAAAAAAAAAAAAAAAAAAAGACAGCTGATCCTTCCATATCCTTCCTCTAGTCCTGCAAAAAGAACACCCAGCAATAAAATATCTTCTATGCAGGGCAAAAACAAGGGGATTGCTTCAAAAACCAAATAACTCTAGGTAAAGTCTTCCAAATTTTGACATTTAGGGGTGTCCTGGCCTTATAGCCACCATCTCACTCAAATGCATTTTTGGTTCATAAACACACTCATTCATAGAGTTCCCAAGTATTTTTTATTGCCTTAATTTAAAATATAAACAGGCATCAATTATACTTCAATGTTTTGAAAAGAGCTCAAGAAATAGTAAAATTTAAAATACATAAAATACAAACAGGCAACCAAAGACTCCCAACATCTGAGGCAGCATGAACTGGTGTGAGACACTGCTTCTCAACTGTTCTGTGGTTGCTTGTCTTGTCACAGCCTTCATTCTGGTTCCTAGTTGGTGAAATGACACCTCTAATCTGAGGATTATCTGAGGATTATCTTTTCAGACTCTAGTCCAAGAATGTGGAGGACTCTTAACTCCTCATATGCCCCTGACAGAAGCCACGAGAATTCAGGACCTTTACCATCTATGACCTGCCCCTTTAGGCTGCTCCTTTGTTTCTGGAATTAATTATTGTTTGCTTTTTACCTTCCAGACTTGAATAGTGGAATCAATGCCTTTGAAGTACTGGAAGAAGTTCTGCAAAGATGACTTGGCCCATATTAGAGCCTACCCTGTTAATATTTTCAGCCCAGTTTCTCCATTCTGACTAAACAGTCTGAAAGTCACAGCTCTAATAATAACCACTGTTTTCAAAAGAGAGTCCATTGTGCTTTCATGGTCTCTCAGAACAGGCCTCACTCTCACAGTTCTCACAAGGCTTATCTTCCCACAGGCTTTGCAGTCACATAGTTTAGTGCTTTTGGACGGATAGTTTTGTTTTTGGTAAATTCCCTTTCATTGAATCACAGAATTCTGTTGTGCCATAGTTTTTACAAATTTTCAGGTACTTTTACACATTGGAGACATGTGGTACGCACTGATGTACACGTTTGGCTTTGTCACCTCATGCTGCACCTGCTATTGAATGGGTAGATTGCTTCTTTCCGTTTTTTTTTTTTTTTTCTGT
Organism: Dama dama; assembly: GCF_033118175.1. NCBI lineage: Eukaryota > Metazoa > Chordata > Mammalia > Artiodactyla > Cervidae > Dama > Dama dama. Next base: position 1,352,780 of record NC_083701.1, on the reverse strand, counting down.
TTTCCATAATTTACTTCTGTGTAACCGAATTGTCTAGATCAAATAATTTTTCCCACTATTCATTACTCTGTATGCCCTTCATTCATTATAAGTTATTTTTGATACATTTATTTTTCAACTGTAGGGAATATACTATGCACAGGCCTGTACTATAATTAACAGGGCTTCTTTGAAAAATAAGAATGACTTTCTCATCACCCCCAGGTGAAGGGCTGGGAGCAGTAAAAAGTACATCATGGAAAAACATCTTGAAAATAAGATATTGAAGTACTGATGTGACTGATGGAAAACCATTAGTGACTGTTCTCATAATGAGAGCCTTGAGGGGGTTGCTGAGAAAGGTCATCCCTAGCTGAAGGGCTAAACAGAGTCATGAAAGGCCTGAAGGTTTGACATTGAGGACTATGAATTGTATATCTTTATCCCCGATCTGAAATTGTAAAAAACAGATATCTCTAGAGCACGTACAAGGAAGTAGATGTTAGCAATAAAAAGCATGCAAGGATTAGGATCTGGGTTTTTGCCTGTGAATGGCATCCCCTGATGCCATGTGAGCCCCCTGATCCCCACTTTATTTCTGAGTCCTTTTTTCTTTATTCTTCTATGGCACCGCTCCCTCAGGTCAGTTTGATGTTGGGCAGGTCCCGACATCAATAAATGTTTGAATGTCTGCTGAGTGTCAGCCATGAACAACCAAGTGTGCTAGTCTCCCTCCTCACTTTCCGAGGGCACCTCTCCCTCAGGTCACACCTGGAAGCTCCTGCCCCATCTGTGCCTGTTAGTCCATCTCAGAGGGAGGTCTTTGACCTTGGGTTTCTTCTCTCCCTCCCTCCCATGCCAGCTTTCATGGCTCTGAGCAATTGCTTCTCTGTCCTTGCCTTCTCTTTTCTCTTCCCAGTGAGGTCATTTTTTGGTTTTGTTTTCTGAGAATCCAAATCATCCTAGGAGATAATTGGTTCTTATAAGTGTTCCCACTTTATGCTTTTAAGTATTTCCTGCAATAAAACATGAGTAACTCTTTCTTCCATTCTTTTATGCTATGAATATAGGATGGAAAATACAGAATTGACTCCAAAGCAGGAAATTTCTGAAAAAGTGGACTTCCAGAGAACAAAATCAGGACATGTAAGGAGTATTTCCAAGGGATCTGATTTTGAAGAGATGTCTAAAATGGAGGGAGGGATACAGAATTTCTGGGAGAAACCTCCATTAGAGGGATTGAAGAAGGAATTCCCCCAGAAGACCCAGTTCCGGCCAATGACAGTGGCAGATGTGAAGACCTCCAGAGAGGAGAGAGGCCCAGAGCTCAGTGCTGCTGAGGAAGACTGCACTGCAAAGTGAATCCTGACAAAAACTGCAAGACATCTTCAGGGAGAGTCCCCCCCAGAGTGTGTCATGTGGAGAAAACTTGCAGGCAAGTGTGGACCTTCTTAACCTCCAGGGTTATGAGAATGAGCCTGTGTATGAGAATGAGCCTGTCATGCAGATGTGTTTGTGAAAGTGCCCAGGCAGAGTTCAGTTTTCAGTGAGAACCAGAGCATTAACAGTCAAGAAAACCCTTTGAAAACTGTGCTGTGTATGGAAAAGCTTTTGCTCAGAGCACCAGAGAATTCACTGTAACACTCACACTGGAGAAAGACTCCATGAGTGTGACACATGTGAGAAAACTCTTAGTACCCATCCATCTTACATTCAGTCTCATACAGTTCACTCTGGGGCAAAGCCCTGTGAGTACAGTCAGTGTGGAAAAGCCTTTAGTTATGTTTCCAACCTGATCCATCATCAGAGGGTGTGCAGTGCAGAGAAGCCACACACATGCGTGGAGTGTGGGGAGGCCTTCTGGAGACAGCATCAGAGAACCCATTCTGGAGAGAAGCCCCATGATTGTGGTGAGTGTGGTTAAGCCTTTAGCACATGATTTTCTCTTACCCAACAGCAGAGAACTCACATATGAAGAAAACCTATGACTGTAATGAATGTGGAAAATCCTTCAGTCAGCGCTTACAGGTTATTCAACATAAGAAGGTTCACACTGGAGAGAAGCCTTATGTCTGCAATGAGTGTAGGAACCTCTTCAGGGCTCACGTTTGCTTCATCCCACATCAGAGAATCCACATCGGGGAGAATCCTAACAGGTGTGATGAGTGTGTGAAAACCTTCAGTCACAAGGGACATCTTATTCAGCATCAGCAAATTCTCCCTGGATAGAAGCCCTATGAGTGTGATGAGTGTGGGAAAGCCTTCAACCAGAGTTGTAGTCTCATTCACCATCAGAGGACACACAGTGGCAAGAAGCCCTATAAATGCAGTGAGTGTGACAAAGACTTCAGTGTGCTCTCCTCCCTGGTGCAGCATCAGAGGGTTCACACTGGAGAGAGGCCCCACGACTGTGACAAGTATGGGAAGACCTTTGGAAAGATAATCATGCTCATTAAGCATGAGAGGACACACAGAGGGGAAAAGCCCTATGAATATGGTGGAAAAGCCTTCAGCCTGAGCACACATCTCATCCACTATCAGAGAATACATGCTGTGGAGAGCCCGTATGCATGCAGTGAGTGTGGGAAAGCCTTCAATGTCTTCTCCTCCCTCATTCAGCATCTCAAAGTCCACACTGATGAGAAGCCTTACTGATGCAGCAAGTGCAGCAAGGCTTTCAGCCAGCATTCTCAGGTTACTCATCAGCAGATGGTTCACAATGGAGGGAAGCCCTATATGTGCACCAAGTATGGGAGAGCGTTCGGGGCACACCTATCCTTCCTTCAGCATCAGAGAATCCACACTGGAGAGAAGCCCTACAAATGCACTGAATGTGGGAGATCCTCCCAACAAAGCTGTCACCTCACTCAACATCAGAGAACCTTACATGTGTAGCAGATGTGGGGAAACCTTCTGTCTGAGAAGAGGTCTTATTAATCATAGGGAAGCTCACAGACTCTACAGTGGAGAGCAAGGCCATCTGTATGATGACTGTGGGAAACTGTTAGGTGCGCAGGCAGCATCTCTGCAGCAGCAGAAGTTGCACTGTGGACAGAGAGTAATTCTGTCATAAATTCTTCCTTATTTCACAGCAGCAGAGCCCTACTGATGAGAAAGCTCACTTTATGACTTACATTTTGGAAATTCAACCCTTAAGGAATTAAACTGTCAGTGTGCTGCTTACTGAAGGTAAGCTGCCAGATTACATGGTAAACATTCCAAGGCAGCTTGCCTTCCTTCAGATTCAGAGGATAGCTCTCTGTTTGAGTGTTTTAAATGAACGCAATTCAACTCAAATATACTTTCTTAGATCATGTTTTTACAACAGCAGGCCTTAGTGTACAGTAAGGTGTTTTATTATCCGCTGCCTTTTTCTTTCAACTTCATCATCTATTTCAGCTTCAAGAAAAGAAACTGGGATCCATGGACTTTCAAGCATGATGGAACTGGATTGGGGTTTTCTTCTTTTTCTTTTTTGATGTGGACCATTTTTAAAGTCTTTGTTCAAGGTGTTAAAATATCGCTTCTGTTTTTGTTTTGTTTTTTCTTGCCTGGAGGTATGTGGGATCTTAGCTCCCAGACTAGAGATCCAACCCACACTGCCTGCATTGAAAGGCAAACTCTTAACCATTAGACCACAAGGGAAGTCCTGGGGTTTTCTTATTTGTTTGCTTTTAGGGCCTTTTCAAAATGTTTTGTTCTATTGTGAGGGATGTGATAACTTTAACTTCAAAGGGGTTGTCCCTTTTTGGTTGAGAAGCCTTAGGCACACTGCAAAGTTTGTTAAGAAATGAGGTGAAGCTTCTGTGTAGATTCAAACTGTTAACATCCTGCCGAGAAGTCAAGTGACTCCTGTAAACTGGGTTTTACTACAGGCTGAACTCTGGGGTGGACACTGGCTGGCAAGGGGCTGGGAGACAGCTGACAAATTGTGTTGGTGTGTTCTCCATCCACTTCTGGGGGGAGAGGAGGTGAGTGGGCAGAGCTGTCCCCATCACTGGGTGGCCTCTTACTGACAGACTCTGGTGGGGGAGGCAGGTCCTCCTGGTGAAGTCATGGCACCGGCTGGCTTCCCACGGGTTGGTTACGGTTACTGTGTGGGGAGTTTGTCGGCTTTGGATCCTGGCTGTGAGCTGCAGACATGCTTTCCTCCTCCCCCGGGCTATGTGGCCCAGAGGTGTCTCAGTGCCTGTGTTCTTGCCGCCCGGTGCTTGAGGTGCTGCTCGCTTCCTGGGAGCTAATTTCCTGGGCACAGTCTTCAGAGTTGCTGCCCTGGTTTCTCACATGAGTTCCCTCCCATGTCCTCAGAACCCTTCTCCAGAACTTTCTATGGTACTGCCTTCTAGTTTTTTTGTGGAGGAAAGATTAGCATCAAATTGGCTCGAATAGGCTATGAGAGATTCAGCAGAAACAGTCCTTGACAGGCAGCTCTGGAAACAAGTCTGGCAACTGAAAGTGGTTCTGGGAGTCTGATGAGAAGCTGGCACCACGTGTGCATACCCTTTGGAGGGGATGGATGAGTGGGACCTGGAGGCGGTACAGTGGGCAGTGCATTGTGAGTGAGACAGAGCGAGAATGCAGTTGAATGAGCAGTATGAGCTGTTCAGGCACTTTTCAGTAATAAGCTTATTCCACTTTCCCTGCTTTCAAAGAAACTTTCTCTTAGAAGTTAACAGACCTTCTTGCCTTACATTGACTTGACCTATGGCTCAGGCCTTATCTCCCAGGCTCTTGTATATCTGGAGGTTGTATTGATGTTTACTCAGAGAATTTTGAAAAGCTGGTAGGAAAGGCCACCTCTTGGTGATACTCTTCCTAAGCACACTTTACCACAAATAGCTTTGACATTTCTTTTTTTTTTTTTTTTTTAGTTCTACCACTTTATTGCTACCAACACATTTCCCTCCACCCTCGTGCACACATGCTCAGTCATGTAATCCCGTGGACTTCAGCCCGCCAGACTCCTCTGTCCATGGACTTTTCCAGGCAAGAATACTGGAGTGGGTTGCCATTTCCTTCTCCAAGCTTTGACATTTCTTAAAACTGTAATTAATACACAGAGATAATGATGGTTATCAATTGCTGAACAAAAGTGCTGATTCAGTCAACAGACCTTTACCTTTTACCTTAGCATCAGCCACATTCTATTCAAATGTCCTTTCGCTGGGCACATTTTTGTGGGTTTTGTCTTGGACATCTATCTGTTTTTCATCTTCTGTTTTCCTGTTGCTGCTGCCTGGATTTGTGTGAACCATGTTATTTTCCCTGTGGTGGATGTGGAGAGCCTGCTCATCTTCCTCACTGTGTTTTCATTCTCCCTGTCCTTTTCAGACTGGAATTTTACCTGACACTTGCACATCCAAGCAAAGGTGATGTTTCCAAGGGTAATGCTGTGAGATGTGGCATGTGGTCCACAGTGCATCTTCAGTGTCTCACCTTGTCCTGTTCCCACTGGCTGAAATGGTGACTGAGCTCTGGGCAGGGTAGAGCCCTCAGGTAGTAGGGCCCATGCTCCTCCCTCTTCAGGCATACAGCCCTGAAAAGGCACAAACAGCCCTCTGCCCCACTGAAGCCTCTTTACATCAGTTGAACTTTATTCTAACTAATCCAGTACTTGATACCTGAGAGTAGGTTGGTGCTGAAACAGAATCTACTCCATGTGCAGTTGGCTTAATGGTCAGACAGTGAGGGTAGTCAATCCTAAAGGAAATCAGTCCTGAATATTCATTGGAAGGACTGATGCTGAAGCTGAAGCTCCAGTACTTTGGCCACATGATGCGAAGAATTGACTCATTGGAAAAGACCCTGATGCTGGAAAAGACTGAAGGCAGGAGGAGAAGGGGATGACAGAGGATGAGATGGTTAGATGGCATCACCAGCTCCTCGGACACGAGTTTGAGTAAGCTCCGGGAGTTGGTGATGGACAGAGAAGCCTAGTGTGCTGCAGTCCGTGGGGTTGCAAAGAGTCAGACATGACTGAGCGACTGAACTGAACTGAACTGAACTGAAGTGACGGCAGAAGTGTTACAGGTGGAAGCTGGTGACCCTTGCTATGCATGGCACAACAGTTGATATGACCATTGCTTGAGATATATTAGGAGTAGACTAGTTACGACTGTAACTATCACCCTAGAGAAGTTGGTTCAGAATTGTTTGGACTGTTGGCAAGGATTGGTTCCTTCTTGCCACTTTCAGCAGAGCCCCCCTAGAGAGACTTAGGCTGCAGGAAGACAGATGTGGGCACAGGAGGAGGAGAGCACAGCTTGGCAGGGAGTTTCCCACTGCCTGTGGCCTGTGACTTGTGCTGACCGAGTGTCAGCACAGCCCAGCTTGGGTGCTTGGGTCAGCAAGCCCAGCGCTGCAGGTGGTCTCATGGTACCGTGAGCTGGAGAGAGACAGGAGGAGAGCAGGCATGTAGAAAGCAATGAACGCAAGACAGGGGACCCTGGGCTTTAATCCATGACTAGTTGGGGCCTTTGCATGTGGAACTAAATGGAAGCTAACCCAGCTCCCAGCTGTCAATCAGGGGCCCCTCTACATCTGGGCAGTCCTGGCCAGCGCAGCCTCTTGCCTCACTCCTCAGGTGGGTATGCGGATAGGTCATGGACAGTGAAGGCGCCAGAAAGCCAAGTCAGACCTGGTGAGGCGCAGGACCCATAGCTCTCCTCCTGGAGCTGAGTATGGGTACTGGGTGCCGTCCCGGGGAAGCCTCCCCACCAGGAGAGGGCCTCCAGCACTCATGTGGAGTTGCCCACAGGGGATGAAGCACATTCTTCACAGAGACAACGGCTCAGCTCACTTATGTGTGTGCAGTCACTGCATTTAAAGTATCCACACCATATGCACAGCAGCCCCACAACAGACTAACCCTTGGACATAGCAGGCAGCTTGGATGCTGCTGTTTGCCATCCTCCTCCTTCTCCACACTGCAAGTTGAGTGTAAGGTGCAGGCCAGGTCACCTTTAGTTAAAGGACCTGGTGGAGAAGCTGCACCTTGTCCAGAGGGATTCAGCTGAGCTGCTTCAGGGACTGGATGGGACTTGGTTTGTTCTCTTGGCAGGGGCTGCGTCCTGCTGCAGCGGAGACCACGTGGGAAGAGTGGAGAAGCAGCTCTTGATCCCTGTTACCCGTTCTCTTCCCTCTGAATTAGCCAGTGGAAAACCCTCAGGTGGGGAACACAGGTCCCTGATTACTGCCTAGGGGAAACTGCCATACAGACTTGTGACTTTCCATGAGAGAAGAGTATTTGAACTTCACGTGCTAACCAGCATTACCTGGGCTCCAAGCATTTCCAGCCCAGTCATATGAAGTGGTGTCAGAGCATCCCTTCCATCCTAGGGTCTGAAAAATATTTTCTTTGTGTTTTACTCATTCCGCTGTCCACTGGTAGGTTTGTAGTTCATTTAGAGACCACTGCTGTGTGTGTTGTTAGGTTAGGATATGCTTTTGCTTTTCTCCATTGAGGGAGGCCGTTTTCTCAACACTTCCCACTGAACAACCCGCCCTCTTGCCATTTATGGTGGAGCTACTGTTGCCATGTATTAAGTTCCATTTGAGCAATGTCGGACCTGAGCTCTTTGAGTGCTCTTTGAGTGTCTCGAGTGCTCTTTGTTAATTCCCAGTATTTTAGAGTGTCTTGCTGTCTGTGGAAGAGATTTCATTTTTTTGTTACATTATCTGATTGCTTATTGCCAAAGAAGAGAAATGTTCCTTTTTCTAAGTTTTAAGATAAATGCTTTTGCCTTCTTTAATAGAGAAAAAGTATTTAAGGTGATATACTTATATATTTTTGTCTGAAAAATACTCAGTGGATATTTTATATTTTATACTTTACACTGAGTTCCATAAGTGTGAGAATAAAGTGTTTTGCTTTCATTGCTTTACAAATAGTCTGTAATTTTCCAGCTGGTATCACTTTTCATCCAAAGGTTTTGTAGACAGTGTTTCATAAACCCCAACAGTTAGAGTTTTGGGAGTCAACTTTTTATTACATATTTCTAGTCTAATTTTGATAGTTTAAAAGGCATACTTTAAAATATTTGTATTCTTTGTGTTGTCATCTACAAATCTGCACTTGCCATCTAGCTCTACAAGGATTAAACCATTTGTTGCTGCAGCTGCTGGCTTTCAGCACCCCCTGAAATAAGATCAGGGTGGAGAGCAGAAAAGAGGTGCTCTGTGGTCTGGGAAAAAATGGCAGAAAGGGCTTTCTTGGTGGCTCGGTGCTAAAGAATTTGCCTGCCAATGCAGGAAACACAGTTTTGATCCCAGATCCAGGAAGAGCCCACATGCCACAGAGCAACCAAGCCTGTGCACCACAGCTGTTGACCCTGTGCCCTGCAGCCTGGTAACTGCAACCATTGAACTCACGTGCCACAACTACTGAAGCCCGAGTGCCCTAGAGCCTGTGCTCCACAAGAGAAGCCACTGCAATGAGAAGCCTGTGCATGGCAACTAGAGAGCAGTCCCTGCTTGCCACAACTAGACAAAGTCTGCATAGCAACAAAGACCCAGCACAGACAAAAATAAATAAATAAAATTGGTTAAAAAAAGGGCAGAACAGTCTTCAGATAGTTAGATATTTTTAGGAGCCAATTTTTTGAGCCCAATTCTTATATCTCCTCATAGCTAGGAAAGCAGTAAAATCCTTCATGGTGACCAACGCTCGTCATGACTAGCAGAAACCTTCTGCAAAAGATATGTGCTTGACTACATGTACTCCCTCTTCACCAGAGTCACACATCTAATGACCTCCCCCCTAACTCTTTGGAACAGTTTCTTAGAGCTATCTGAAGTGCTGTCTCCCAGGCTATGGTCTTCAGTTCAGTTCAGTTCAGTCGCTCAATCGAATCTGACTCTTTGTGACCCCATGGACTGCAGCACGCCGGGCCTCACTGTCCAACACCAACTCCTGGAGTTTACTCAAACTCACGTCCATGGAGTCGGTGATGCCATCCAACCATCTCATCCTCTGTCGTCCCCTCCTCCAAATAAAACTTAACTCAGGGACTTTTCTGGTGGTCCGGTGACTAAGTTTCTGCGCTCCCAATGCAGGGGGCCCAGGTTCGACCCCTGGTCAGGGAACTAGATTCCACATACTGCAACTAAGACCCAGAGCAGCCAAATAAAAATAATTATTAAAAAACAAAACAAAACTTAATTCACAACTCTCACCTGCATGTCTTTTGTCGGCAAGGTCTAACTGTATGGTCAATTTATGTAGATGTTCCATGGATAGTCCCACATCTATGTAACTAATGTGACACCTAGGCGATCATTTACTGATGGAAGGATTGTTCCTCCTCAAGCAGCAGCATGTTTTTATCAACCAAAACCTGTTTTGATTGCAGGCACCTGTGTATCTAAGTCCCTAGTCCTTCCTGCATTTATAATCGCTTGTTGCACCAAGCCACTGATCCGCGGGGCTCCCAGCACCTCGCGGAGGCGTGGGGAGGGCTGGTCCCGGGTCAGGAGTGGAGCCGCCGAGTCGCTTCTCCTCCCTCAGCCTAGAGCAGCCACATTGGGCGGGGGTGGGCGGGTCCGCAGGCCGGAAGTCGAGGCGGGACTTCCGGAGCACAGTCTGGAGGCCGAGCCGCTTGGGTATCTCTGCGTTGCGCTCTTCCCCGAGCAGCTGTGTGTGGCGGGTGTTCGCGCGGTGGCGTCTTTGCGTTGCTGATAGCGCTACCGATGACTCCGATGCACCGGCGGTGGGTGCTGGCCCCGGGAGGCCTGTTTCGGGTGCGCGTGGGGCCGTGGAAGCGTGGGCGGTTTGCAGCCTCGGAGGGCCCTTGACGGGAGGGCGTGTGAGGGGCGCCCTGTGGACGCTACGTGACAGAGCCGAGCACTCCCTGCCCTGGAGCCGGGCGGCGGGACCGCTCGGCAAGGCAGCCGCAGAGCGACCGGCAGGTGTGCGCGAAGAGTGTCTGACGCGTGTGGTTGGGGCGGAGGAAGGGCCTCAGGAATTGGTGCGAATGTTAGAGCTGTTCGGAGCCGGGGGAGAAATGAATGGGGTTGCCGCTTGGCGCCCGGTCCTGCCTGGAGGCCCAGTCGGTGGTGCATTCGCCCTCCGGGTGGAGAAGGGGCTCGTGGAACGGGGACAGATTTATTCTCCCCCAGGGGAGTGGGACTGAGGATGGGTCAGGCCCATCCTGTGGCTGTATGCCGTGGAGTAGTGGCTGGTGATCCTCACAGTTGTGTATTTGCTTAGTAGCACCAGGTTGAGCATTTAGCCAGACGAATCAGCTTCCAAGCTCATTGGTAGAATCCACCTCCTGAGGTTGCTTTTTCCTTGCTGACTGTCCTTATCTCCTGGAGACCCCACTCCTTGCACACGATCTATGCATCTGAGTCAGCAATGGCTCGCGTGATTAGATTGGGTCCACCAGGTAATCCAGGTCTATAGCCTTAATTTTCTCTGCAAAATCTCTCTTGCTGGGTAGTGTAGGTCCCAGGGATTAGGATGTGGACATGGATGGGGAGGAGCATCCTGTTACCTCTTGGACAGGATCCCACAAATACTAAAGTGAGGAGAACAAGATGTAAAATGACATAGTTTGGTGTAATTTATAATAAAAAGACAAAGAAAAAAACACTCATATTTGCTTGTGTAAGCTTAGAGTAATCAGAATGGGCATGTTGGAAACTGGGGATGGGCACTGTGGCAGGCTGGGAGATGTTTCACCTTATGTTCTCTTTAACCTTTTGAATTTTGAGCCATGTGACTGTGCCCCTGTTCAGAGGCAGTGATAATAATTTCAAGGTTTTAAAATGAACTGAATAAATGCTGCAAAGGATGGACTCTTCCCCTGGGAGAGAGAGTGAGTGAAGCTTCCCCCTGCTCTGTTCTGTTGCTTCATGGATGAGTGCCTTGAGTCAGTGTTCTCCCTACTTGTGCACCGTCTCTCCAAGTGGCCACGCCAGGTGAATCTTCCTGAGATGTTTCATTAATTCTGCCTCCCTGTGGAGAAATGCGGCTGGTGCCTCACTTTCCTCAGGCAGTCAAAGCCTCTTCCAGTCTGTGCACCCCGCCTTCCCCAGGAACTGCCTCTGAGCTGGGTTCACACCACCGTCCTGTCTCCTGCCTTCTTCTGCCTTTCCAGCCAGGACCTGGTTTAAATGCCCACCTGCCCCAGGCTCTGACCCTTCTCTGCTACCTGTGCCCAGTGCACCTGCCCATCTCACTGATGTGTTTGCTGTTATCTGTCTCCCCAGTGAAATCCATGAGGGTGATGGTCACACTGACCACTGTCCTCAGAATACCTTAGCGTATAGTGGGTGTTTTGGAAACACTGAAAGCATGAGTCCAAGAGGAGAAAGTCAGTCCAAGGGTTGGGAGGCAGTGTCTGCCAACATTTCCTGCCTTGTCTTCATTACTGAAGGACAAAGTGGTCAGTGGTACCTGCTTATGGTGCAGTGTGAATCAGGGGCCAAGGGATGTTGCCCCCTCCTAGGTGGGATGCTGGCCAGTGCATGGTGCATTTGCTCAGAGACAGGACAGTCGGGAGGGGGAGAAAATCAGTAACTTGTCCATATAGGGTCCCATCCTGTGCCTGATTGGGCATGCCTCCCTACTTGTAGATACCAGTTAGAGCTGGAGATGAGCCCCAGTCTTTAGAGTCTTCGTGGGGTAAAGGATGTTGGTACCTCAGGACTGGACAGATTAGCCAGGGAATTTGATGTGGATGCAGAAGTGAATCCTGGGACACCAGCATGAAGAGGGAGCTAAGGAGGAGTCTGGGAGGGAGCCAGTCACTGGTGCAGTGGGAGGACAGCCCAGGAGGGTGGGATGGGGACAACCACTGCAGATGCTGCTGGGCGGCAGAACTCAGGCTGGCCAGTAGAGTGGCACTGTGATGACTCCATGCATGTCTGCAGTGAGGCTCGCTTGGCAGCCTGGCCTCTGAAGCTGCTGCTCCCTGTGAAGGTCAGTTGGTCCACTTTCAGGGCATTGTGTCAGGACCAGGGTGGCCCCCAGCAGGTGCAGGCACCATGAGAGCTGCTGCCTCTTACCATGGCACTCTTGGGCCCTTACAGGTGTGCTCATAGGCCCTGTAGGTCACCTTGCTCTGTGGTCAGCATCTCGTTCCTTCCCGCCTGTGGCCCTGGCTTGTGAGTCTGTGTCTCCTTGGCTGGCTGGCCTCCATTGGTTCCAGGATCAGGGAATGTGGTATCAATCATCAGGCCTTCCTGAGGTCTCAGGGTGAGGGGTGGAGGGAGTGACCCCTGCCTGGTGTACCAGTGAACCCCTGGAGTTACCCCCTCTGCACACTCACCTGTGTCCTTGCTTGTCTCCAGGTCTCAGCCATGCCCAGCCTCAGAGTATGCTCTGAAGAGGCAGCAGTGGAGCTCTCAGTTCCTGGACCATCCCCTTGGACCCCTAGAGCCCAGGCCTGTGTGGAGTGATGCTCCTGCCAAGACCCACCCTGGATCTGCACTTCACGGTTCCCTCTGTTGTGGTGACGCTGAGCCAGGAGCCACCTCCCCTCACCATCAGCAGCCAGGTACTGGGTGTGCATTCCCCACTGATGCACTTGTTCTGGGGAGACTTGGCCTACATTCCCCTGCACTTACCTCTGGAGGTGTCCTGTCAGCATTTGGGGCAGAGAGCCTTGTGGACTTGCGGGGCCAAGGCTGGAGGTTGGAGAGAAAGTTGGTCTGGCGCCGGCTGCCCTGGTGCCCTGAGCAGGACTCTGGTTTCTTCACCTGAAATAGAGGGTGTGACATGATGATCACCAGCTGAGCCCTGCCTAACTTCCTCGCCAGACTGGTGGTAGTCAGACTGCCGTCAGGTCTCTGCCCTAATCCAGGCCTTGGCTCTGTTCCCTCCTGGCTGCATTCATACTGCCCACCTGCTCCCATCCCTGTTAGATACCAGACAGTCCTTCCTGGAGACACCTCACCAAGTTGCCTCTTCCGTGGCCCTTTCAGCAGGGATCAGGGGTTACTCACTGTTAGCTTTCCTTACTGGGATCTGATGATGGCTGTTTTACAAGAATACACCTACCAGGGAAGTATTGTACTGAGGACATGTGGGCAGAGTATCCTGGGCAGACTCTGTGGCCAGAGAAGTTTGGGCTAAGTGCAGAGATGGTCATAGGTATGTTGGAAGGATGAGATGGGTAGAGGATGTGAGGCATGATGGGGCCAAGAAGTGGCCCTGAGGGAAAAACTTGCTGCTAGATGACCAAGGGTATGCCAAGCAGAGAATGGCAAGTTAGGTCAAGACCCTTGCTCCAGGGAAAACACAGGTTGATGGTAGCTCATGTTTTAAAAGCCACTATAGGGCAAAATAGTGGAGTAGGCAGCTCCAGACACCCAGTTCTTCACATAAACTATTAAAACAAAAACAAGAAGAAGCTATCAGGACCAACATAGTCAGAAGTCTAGAAAACAGGTTTACAGCAACCAAGCAAATGCTGAATCAAGAAAAAGGCAACTTAAAAAGGAAAGCTTCACAGATACTTCCTGGTTCAGCAGCATATTGAAAGTGAGCATCCTGTGTTCCCAGTGTGGGACTTGGTGCTTGCTTCCAGAGGGAGCAGAGCAGAACTTATTCAGAAATCACTTTGTTCTTCCCTGTGTGGGGTTGGAAAAAGAATTGAATCAAAGTGTTTGTCTCTGTGTTGCCTAACTCAGAATTACTTGGTGGAAATTGCTGGGCTCAAAACATAGAAACATGAACTGAACTCCCTCAGGCACTTGGGACATCACTTAATAGTACAGTCAACCTCCTAAAGCCCAGGAGGGAAGGGCGGAGAAATGAGGGCATTCTAAAGCACCCTTGTATGTCAGGGAGTTTAGAAAGCCATGTATAGACCCAGGATAGAAGGTATACTCAGAAAAGACTTATGAAGATTGTAGTGTCACCTCCAGCTGATCTCTGTGATCTATGGAAGCAGGAGCCATGCAGAGTAATAATTAGTGCTGAAGTAGTGTCCCAGCGGAGCACAGTAAATATTGTCAAATGTCCAGTTTTTGACAAAAAAATCATGAAGAATACAAATAAACCGAAAATACAGCTGGCCCACTCAAGGGAAAAAAATTAATTGACAGAAGTATCCCTGAAAAAGCACAGATACTTAAACAGCTTATAAATAAGCTGTCTTAAATGTGCTCGAAGATCTGAAAGAAACCATGGACTAAAATCTATGTATGAATGAACTGAAAAAGTCAGTAGAGATAGTTGTAAATATACAATTCACATTTTATTTATTATAAAAAGAAACAGAGTGGAAGTCCTAGAGCTGGGACTTCCTGGTGTGCAGTGGTTAAGGCTCTGCTTCTCACTGCATGGAGCACAGGTTCGATCCCTGGCCAGGGAACTAAGATCTCACATACCTCATGGTGCAGTCAGAATAAAGAAGTCGTGGAGGGGGAACTGAAGTAACTGAAGTGAAGAGTTTTCTGGAGGATTTCAATAGCAGGTTTGAGCAGGTTATAGAACTGCTGAACTTGAAGTTACCCAGTCTGAGTAGCAGAAAGAAAAAAGGTTGAAGAAAAGTGAACAGAGCCAAACAGACCCATGGTGAAAGGCTGTTGCTGAGCCCTGAAAGGTGCTGGGATTCTTGGCCTCTGGAGGAGAGGAATTCAATCCACGGTCAGTGACGGGGCTTGACTGCTCAGAGCTTTTGTGTAATAAAGTTTTATTAAAGTATAAAAGAGAGAAGGCTTCTAACATAGACATCAGAAGGGGCCAGAAAAAGTGCTTCCTTGCTAGTTTTCAGCAAGAAGTTAATTACCTATTAGCAAGTTGCTAAAAGAAAATGTCTCAAAACTCAGAGAGTAGCACCAGGCCCCTCACCCACAACATGCATTTTGAGATAACTTTGGCACAAGGTGAGTCATCCTGGGCCATAAAACAATTGACATGAATCTTGAAGAAAGGCAGATTTCCAAGCAAATACATAGTCTCATTAACATAGCTTAAGAGAACATTTCTGTGAGTAAAACATACTGGTTTATTGAGCCATTATCAGTTCTGATAGGTGGAACCGACTTGAAGAAAGGTAGAGTCTAGGGTAAATACATAGTTCATTAACATAGCTTAAGAAAAACATTTCCATAAGAAAAACTCATTGGTTAGCTCAAGGTTTGAGAAAAGTTAAGTTCAGGTGGAACCAGGTGTCCTCATGGCAACACAGAATTTTATAAGAAACTTTCTTTTAATTTTATATAGAGAAGGGAAAAAAATCTGACAATTGTAGTTTGTTTCCTCTTGCTGCTTAAGAGAGAGAGAAACAACGTCAGATACTTGCAGCCTATTTCCTCTGTTGGGGGTCCCTAGCCTGCCTGCCTGTTACCCTCTCAGTGGGATATCATCAAGGAAACCAGCACACACATGGGAGTCCAAGAAAGAGGCGAGACAGAAAGGGATGGAAAACATGTTAAATTTGATGAAAGATGCAAAAAAGCTTTGAACCTACATGTCCAGAAAGCTCAGTAAGCTCCCAGTAGAACAGATTGAAAGAGATCCACACTAGGACCATTATAATCAAATTGTTGGAAGATTGAATCTTGAAATCAACAAGAGAGAAGCAAACCATCTTGTATAAGGGATCCTCAATAAGATGAACAGCTAGCTTCTCATCAGCCCTTGGAGGTTGGAAGGCAGTGGGATGACATATTTAAACTGCTTAGAGAATGAAACTGCCATCTAAGAATTCTACATCTGGCAAAATTATCTTTCAGAGTAAAGGCAAAGTTAAGGTATTCTTGGATAAACAAAAGCTTAGGGTGTTTATCACCAACAGACGTGCCCTGTAAGAAGTGTCAGAGGAAGTGTTACAGGCTAAGAGGAAAGGGTATTAGGCAAAAGCTCAAAGCTATACAGAAAACCAAGGATTTCTGATAGAATTAATCACATAGGTAAGGATAAGAGCTAGTATTGTTGTATTGGTTTATAACCTCACTTTTTTTCTCCTATATGATTTAAAAGACAAATGTGTGAAATGATCATAAACCTATACTACTAAACATATAACATGTAAGGGTACATTTGTGACTGCAACAACATAAAGGTAGCAACATATCTGTATAGGAGCGGAGTTTCTGTATGATACTGTGGCTACTTTGGTTAACAGTTCAAACTTGGAGAGTTTATTCTGAGGATTCAACATACAGCATGGTGACTGTAGTTAATAATGTGTAGTGTACTTGGCAACTGCCGGGAGAGTCAATCTTGAAAGTTCTCACAACACACACACACGGTGGTTACTGTGCAAGGTGATGGATATGTCAGTTAACCTTATGGTATTCATCATTTGCATATATATGTGTATCAACTCATCCCATTGTGCACTTTAAACTTAATATGATGGACTTTCCTGGTGGTCCAGAAGTTAAGAATCCACCTGCCAATTCAGGGTACACAGGTTCAATCCCTGCTCCAGGAGGATCCCACGTGCCGCAATGCAGCTAAGCCTGTGTACCACAGCTACTGTGTCAGTGCTCCAGAACCCGTGAGCTGTAACTGCTGAGGCCCATGTGCCCCTAGAGCCCATACTTTGCAATAAGAGAAGCCACCACAATGAGAAGCCTGTGCACTGCAACTAGAGAGTAGTGCACCCCCCCACCCCTGCAACTAAAGAAAGATGATGCAAAACAGTGAAGACCCAGCACAGCCATAAATAAATAAATTTCTTTATTAAAAAAAAAGATAACAACTTACATGATGTTATATGGCAATTTATTTCGATAAAGATGGGGAAGGGACCAAAAAAGCTGAAGGGGGAGGACCAAATTAGATTGTTTTAGGATGTTAGAATATTAATTATAATCACCATGGTACAACTAAGAAAGTATCTTTAAAATATACCCAAAAGGAATAAAGAAGAAAATCAAATGATATGCTACAAAAAATAAACTGAACACAAAGGAAGATAGTAATAGATCAAATGAGGAACACAAAGGTCAAAGACACTGAAAAGATTCAAGAAACAAAGTGGTAGAAGTCAGTCCTTCTTTGTCAGTAGTTAAATGTTAATGGTTTAAACTCTTGTCAACAGGCAGATATGGGCAGAATGGATTTAAAAAAGTATGACCCAACTATGTACTGTCTATAGGAGGCTTACTTCAGGAGGCTTTCAAAGGAAAAAACAAGCTTAAAGTGAAAGGTAAAAAAGATATATTCCATGCAAATAGTAAGAAAAGAGACCTGGGGTTACTATACTAATATCAGACAAAGTAAACTATGTCAAATAATTGTTACAAGAGAAAAGAAGGGTATTATATATTGATAAAGGAGTTAATTAATCAGGAAGATTGTTGTTCAGTCTCTTAGTCATGTCTGACTTTTTGTGACCCCATGTATTGTAGCCTGCCAGGTTTCCCTGTCCTTCATTATCTCCCAGAGTTTGCTCAAACTGCTGTCTACTGAGTTGATGCCTTCCAACCATCTAAACTCTTGTCCCCTTCTCCTCATGCCCTCAGTCTTTCCCAGCATCAGGGTCTTTTCCAGTGAGTCGACTCTTCACATCACGTGGCCAAGGTATTGGAGCTTCAGCTTCAGCATCAGTCCTTCCAGTGAATATTCAGGGTTGATTTCCCTTAGGATGGACTGGTTTGTTCTCTGTGCTGTCCAGGGGACCCTGAAGAGTCTTCTCCACCACCACAGTTTGATGTATGTTGATAAACAAGTCAGTTAATCAAGAAGATAGAGCAATGATAAACACTAAAAAGAACCCCAAAACATATGAAGCAGGCATAGATTTGAGGGAAGAAAGAGATGCTTCTACAGTAGCAGTTGGAGCCTTTAATATCTCACTTCCAAAAGTCAAGAAAAACATCTAAACGGAAGCTTAGAAATGAAACAGGGAAATTGAGCAATACTATAATTAATAGACCTAATAGACATAGATATACCCTCTGCCTAAGGGAGCAGATACACAGTCTTCTTAAGTGCATGTGGAACATTCTTCAATGTAGACCATATATTAGACTACAAAATCAGTCTCAATCAATGTTGAAATAATATAAAGTATAATCTCCAAGCAGTAACTGCAGGAAAATTGGAAAATGGACAAATATATTGAAGTAAAACCACACACTCTTAACCAGTTGGTAGAAGAAGAAACCACAAGGGAAATTAGAACATACCTACAGACAAATGAAAACAAAGCCACAAACTACCAGAACTCACAGGATGCAGCGAAGCCCAGAGAGCAAATTTACAGTAGTAAATGCCTACATTAGGAGGAGGATAGATGGGTCTTACAGCAGTACATAACTTCACATCCTAGGGGTCTGTGAGAAGAGTAAACTAAACCCAGAGCTGATGGAAGGAAATAACATTGGAGCAGAAATAGAGACTGGAAAAGCAATAAGAGAATCAATGTAATTTAAAAGTTTTTTTAAAATGATCAACAAATGACAAAAACAACACACTGAAAATCAAGTGAAAATGGGATGGGGACATTATTACCGACTATACAAAAGTAAAAATGAGTAAAAAACAGTTGCACAGCAACAAATTAGATAACCTGCATGAAAGAGCTAAATTTCTCTTTTGAGACAAATTACCAAGAGTGACTTAAGAATAGGTAGAAAGTAAGAACAGACTTATAACAATTAAAGGTTGAATCTATAATTTTTAAAACTAACAAACCAGGGCCAAATGGCATCACAAGACATTTAAAGAAGGATTTATGCTAAGTTTTCTCAAGCTTGCAAACTATACAAGAGGAAGGATAATCAAAGACACCACAGGAGAAGAAAATTATACATTAAGACATTTTGTGACTGTATATACAAAACCCTCAACACAATGCTAGCAAACTGAATCCAGCAGTGTTAATAAAAGTGTTATATCCCATGACCAAGTGGGATATATCCCAGGAGCACAAGAGTGGTTCAACATAAGAACCAATCAGTGTCATTTACCACATTAATTGAATGAAGGGGAAAAGCTATAATCATCTCAGTTGATGCAAAAAAAAAAAAATGTATTTGACAAAACCAAATTCATTTTCACAATGAAAACACTGAGAACTCCATTCAAGGCAACTTCCTTAACATTATAAAGGGCATTCATGAAAAACCCACAGCTAACATCATGTACATTAGTTGCCAGGGTCCAGCCCCAGCAGGATCCAGGGGGTACCCTTAGGATGAAAGGCGTCAGCAAGAGAAGACACGTGAAACCAGCCTTGATAGGGCCAAGTCTGCGAGGGAGAGAGAGAGAAAGAGAGGGAGAGAGAGAGAGAGTGACCAGACGGGGGGTGCAGCAGAGTCTGGCAGAGTCTGGCAATCCTTTATTTTTTACCATAGCTTTTATACCCTAAGTTAGTACATTTCTAAGGGGAAGATAGTTTAACATTATGTCAGCTTGTCCTTCATGAAACCAGGGTGTTTTCTGCATACTTCTTTGTTTATGAGGGTCTTGTACATTATCTTCTGGCCTTGGGGCCTATTAACATTTTATGCAGGTCCGGTGAATGTAAACCTATTTTCTGTTTCTGTGGTGACCTTAACTGAAAGGTAGCAGTCTCATAGGGCAACAGTACAGAGTAGAAGTATAACCTTGTTAACACAAAAATTAATCCTTCTGCAAAAGTTGTCAGTTGCGTTTATCTGAGAAGTTTACCGCACACAGACTCTGCGGCTTCAGTGAGGCAGCCTCTGCCTAGCACTCCTGGCTGACAGTTAGCAACCATCTCATTGTTAACACACTAGGGCTAAGCTCTTATTTTTCTAGATCTATAACTATATTAACAATGGTTTCTATAACACAACCTTAGCACATTAAAAGCAAAAACACAGCAAGCAAATGTTAACCCAATAGCTACTTTTAGAATAATTTTTCTTGTGTTTTCTAATAGGACTTCCTCACCCCCTGAAGGGCTCTATGTCTATTAGGGCCTTTATATGATCAGGTTCTTTGTGTTATTTTATGATTAGGGTATTATAAGCAATCATGCATATTAGTACCAAGGGCATAAAAGCATTTGCCAAACAAACTAAAATACCAGTAAAGGAGTTTAAATTAAAACACTCCTTTCACCCTGGATAATCTCATAAAATACCACCACCCGGGAAACTTACTGATTAAAGTTCTAAATTGATTCTTATTTGGAAAGAGATCGGGGAAGGCCTTCTGCCTGTGTCACAGAAATTAGGGAGTATTCTATTGAGGCAGGCATCAGAAAGACAGATATCATCTTTAAGTTGAGTGCCAGGGGCAGCTTTTCGGAATCCCTGAAAACCTGATCCGCCTTGCCTGTCAGGTTTTCTCCTCATGACCTTGTCATGGGTGGGATCTCATAAGCTGGCCTTTTCGAAACCCCTGAAAACCTTATCTGCCTTGCCCGTCAGGTTTTCTCCCTCATGACCTTGTCATGGGTGGGATCTCGTGTGCCGGCTCCCGGCAATTAGTGAAATATTAAAAGGTTTTCCCCATAAATCAGGAAAATATGCCAGCTTTCACCTCTGCTCTTCAGTATTATATTGGAAGTTCTAACCAGAGCAATCAGGCCAGGAAAAAAAATAAACAAAAGGCATTCAAATTGGGAAGGAAGAAATAAAACTGCCTCTGCTACGTATAAGGCACAGTCCTATATATATAATAGGATATCTCAAAGAATCCATTAAAAACCTGCTAGAGCTAATATTAAATGAATTCAGCAAAATTGCAGAGTACAGGTCAGCACACAAAATCAGTTGTGTTTCTATACACCAACCATGGTGGGAATGTAGAATGGTATAGCCATGGTGGAGTACAGTTTGGCAGTTCCTCAGAGTTTAAATATAGCATTACCATGCATGCATGCTCAGTCACTTCAGTTGTGTCTGACTCTTTGCAACCCTATGGAATGTAGCCCGCCAGGCTCCTCTGTCTGTTGGATTATCCAGGCAGGAATACTGAAGTGGGTTGCCATCCCCTCCTCCAGGGGATCTTCCCAACCCAGAGATTGAACACATGTCTCCTGCATTGGCAGGCAGTGGTTCTATACCATTAGCACCACCCGAGAAGCCCTGGCATTACCATGTGACCCAGTAATTCCCTGCGGAATTCAAGGCAAATACTCATCAAGTACACATACGTCATGTTCATAGCACTGTTCACAGTAGTCAAGAGGTGTAAGCAGCCCAGATGTCCCTCAGTGAATGGATGCAGAAACCAGATGTGTTGTGTCTGTACCGTGGAATATTATCCCTTATCGGCCATAAGGGAGTGAAGCACTGGTACATGCTGCAGTGACTGAACCTGCAGATACATTAGGTTGAGAGGAAGAGTCCAGACATCAAAAGTTGTGTATCATGATTCCATTCACATGCGAGGTCAGGAATGAGGTAAATCCATGGAGACAAAATGCGGGTGGGTGGTCACCAGGCACTGGGGGCCAGGAGATATGGACTAATGCACTGGGGCTTTGAGGTGATGGAAATGAAATGTCTTGGAACAAGATACAGATTTTGATTGCACAACATTGTAAATGTACTGAACGCCACTGAAGTGTTCATTTAAAACAGTTATTTTGTTTGTGAACTTCACCTTAATACATAACAGTAAAATGAAAACAGAGCCCCTGTGGGGATGGAGAGGGGTGGAGCCCCCGGCCGAGGCTGTGGTGCCGCTGGGGGCTTGTGTGGTGGGGCAGGTGCTGCTAAGTCTCTGCTGGGCCCCTCGACAGCCACAGCCATGCGAGGACTCGTGAGCATGGCTCCGATGGGGCACTTTTCACAAACCTGGGAGCAGCCAATCATACAGGCCTCCATTGTTTCCTCTTGGGAAGTCTAATAGGTTTGCTGTGTGCTGGCTGGCCAGTCGGTGCCACACTTGCAGAGGCAGTGTGGCAAACAAGTGCATTTGTTTACATATCTTTTCCTTCTCCATTAAACCCAGTGTTTTTAATGAAAATTTTTCTTAAAGCGTATTTCTGATTTTATATTTCCTTTGAAAAAAAAAGAACTTTCATTATTGTTTCCAGTAATTCTTATGTTGCAGAGAATTGTATCCAGTCTAGCAAATAAAAAATGCCATCACCCTCACCCATAGGACTCACTCTTGTTTCCTGTCTCAGTAAAATCCTTCCAGGCCAATAGTCTCTCTGGCCCCCAAAGCTGTTCCCATTTCCACTCCCTCAGAAGCCATACCAATGACCTTGTCTCAGTCAGGGGTCAGTGAGCCATGGCCCACAGGCCAGATCCAGCTCACCAGTTGTTTATGACCTGCAAGCAAAGAACAGTTCACAGTTTTTTAAGGATTGTAACAGAGCAGACCTTATGACAGAGACTGCAGCCACAGAGCCCGGAATGGGATCTCTCTGACCCTTCATGGAAAAGCTATGTCCCTTCTTGTGCAGCCAGGAGAGGGCAGGGCTCCCTGGGCCACCCTGTCTAGACCCTTGTTTCCTGCAGTGACCGCCCTGTATGTCCCTGCAGCCCTCACTGTGCCCCAGTCACACATGGGAGCCCCGCAGGTGCCCCGCAGCTGGGGCCCTGGGAGAAGATGGTAGCCCACCTGCAGGTGTGATGACAGGTCTGCCTCAGGGTCAGCAGGAGGGTGAAGCAGGTTGCCTCATTGTGTGTAGCCACATGGTCAAGCTCCATGGAGGGGGTCTTGGCACAGACTCTGTGCAGGGCCTTCTAGATGGGCCATGAGTCAGGTGGCCAGAATGCAAATTGTCACCACCAGACACATGGGCAGGGCAGTCAGGCTGAGCGTACAATTCGGTTGGGTCTGTGTTGGGGAGAATAGAAGACTCCAGGTGACACGGGGAGACAAAATGCTGTTGTGGGGGGAGACTCCAGAAGTTCCAGTAGGGGAATGGTAATCATTCCTGAACTGAGGGGCAGGTCAGAGGGCAACAGGCCCAAGGAGGCTGAGACTACCGTGGGGTGCCCTTCACCCACCCACTCAGCACCCCTGGGTGGCCCCAGCCTTGGGATACGGAGTCATGTTGGGAACAGTGGTCAGAGAAGTCCTCTTCTGTGAGGTATTTCAGCTGAGATGGGCTAAAGGGAAGGAGAGAGCATGAAGACCATTGGGGAGGGGGCGCCATGTGACTTTCTGTTTGTCATTTCAGGCTGGGACACCAGGACTAAGGGCCAGGAGTTTGTTCAGAAGGAAGACACTTCTGAGGAGTTGGAATCACAGGTTGAAATATCAGACAGCTCTGGCAGTGATGCTCCCCAGACACCTGAGCTTGGAGGACTCCGTGGTGGTGCAGAAGAAAGAGACTGGGGGGTCCTTGAGGATGAGAGGCAGATGCACCGCCCTCACCAGGAGGGGGCGTTCACTCTAGTGCAGATGCTTCTCAGGAGCCCCTCAGGAGCGAGAGAGGTGGACTGTGATGAAATCAAGAGCAGCTGCAGCCGGAGCCCAAGCCCAGTGGAGTGTCAGGGGCCTCCTGCAGAGGGGAGGCCCCATCCATGTGGCATACAGAGCCTGCCCTGCAGCCTGGACCTGCCCAGCTGCACAGGACTTCACGTGGCCGAAAGCCCGTTCATATGCAGCGAGTGTGGGAAAACCTTCCAAGGAGACTCCGATCTTACTCAGCATCAGACAGTGCACCCTGGACACAAGTCCTTCATCTGTAACGAGTGTGGAAAGCTCTTTAGCACACACACAGTCTTCCTCCAGCACCAGCTCACCCACCCTGGGGAGAAGCTGCATGTGTCTTCTGAGTGTGGGAAGGCCTTCTGCCAGAGCCCCAGCCTTAAAAAGCACCAGAAGTCCCATGTGAGCGAGAAGCCCTATGAATGCAGTGAGTGCGGGAAGACCTTCAGGCGCAGCTCCAACCTCACCCAGCACCAGAGAATCCACTCTGGCGAGAAGCCGTACGTGTGTCATGCCTGTGGAAAGGCCTTCAGGCGCAGCTCCAACCTTGTCAAGCACCAGAGGGTCCACACAGGGGAGAAGCCCTTTGAGTGTACTGAGTGTGGGAGGGCCTTCAGCCAAAGCTCACACGTGAGGAAGCACCAGAGGGTCCATACCGGGGAGAGGCCTTACTCATGTAGTGAGTGTGGCAAGCCCTTCAGCCGGGTGTCCAACCTCATCAAACACCACAGGGTCCACACGGGGGAGAAGCCCTACAAGTGCAGTGACTGTGGGAAGGCCTTCAGCCAGAGCTCGAGCCTCATCCAGCACCGGAGGATCCACACCGGGGAGAAGCCTCATGTGTGTGCTGTGTGTGGCAAGGCCTTCAGCTATAGCTCGGTGCTCCGAAAGCACCAGATCATCCACACAGGGGAGAAGCCATATGCGTGCGGCGTCTGTGGGAAGGCCTTCAGCCACAGCTCTGCACTCGTGCAGCACCAGGGTGTGCACACGGGTGACAAGCCCTACGAGTGCCGCGAGTGTGGAAAGACCTTTGGCCGCAGCTCCAACCTCATCCTGCACCAGCGGGTCCACACGGGGGAGAAGCCCTATGAATGCACTGAGTGTGGGAAAACCTTCAGCCAGAGCTCAACTCTCATTCAGCATCAGAGGATCCATAACGGGTTGAAACCCCACGAGTGTAACCAGTGTGGCAAAGCCTTCAACCGGAGCTCCAACCTCATCCACCACCAGAAGGTCCACACTGGAGAGAAGCCCTACACCTGCGTCGCGTGTGGGAAGGGCTTTAGCCAGAGCTCGCACCTCATTCAGCACCAGATCATCCACACGGGCGAGAGGCCCTATCAGTGCGGTGAGTGTGGGAAGTCCTTCAGCCAGCGCTCCGTTCTCATCCAGCACCAGCGGATCCACACTGGGGTGAAGCCCTATGACTGCACGGCTTGTGGAAAAGCCTTCAGCCAGCGGTCAAAGTTGACCAAGCACCAGTTGATCCACACCAGGGAGTGAAGCCATCGCAGCTTCACCCTGACCCCCTGGCTGTGCCTCACTCTCCCTCCACAGACTTGAGGTGGACTCACTCACTTCGTCCACTTCATGGTCACCGCCCATGAGGCCACCGTCCACAGACTGGGGACCCTCTTGTGGGTCGTGCTCCTTCTCCCAAGTCCCCTGCCATCACCCTTGTCTCCTGTGAGCTCATTTCTCTTTGTTGTTTGTTTTTCCAGTTTGTTATGAGACAGCTGTACTTGTTAGAAGGGAAAGGATTATAGAGGCTGTGCACTCATCCATAGAGTTTATTACTGTAAAGGAACATAACCAAGAAAGTAAATGACATTTGGTTTGAGACAACCACAGACCTCCATGTGCTCACTAGTCAAGGAACTGAGTCCTTTGTCAGTGGTTGTGGCTGGTATCTGTTTTCATAATGTCAGGTTGAGAGTTTTCAGGTCTGGTTGCTGTCACTACCACCTGCCCCCACCCATCCTACCTGGTAATGGGACTTGACCCACCCTGCTCCCCCCTTTCCATGGTGTCCATCTGCAGTCTGTGGTTGTGTGTTCTTGCTCTTTGGTGACTCAGGCCCTGTGGCCCCACCCAGGCTGCAGCACAAATGTACATGAGGCAGTTCCTGAGCTCTGTAGGGGCCGCTCTACATGCTCCTCCCTTCCTCTCCTCAGGCTCCCGGATCCATCTCCAGACATTTACAGGGCATCTAGGTGCCCCTAAGAGGTGGGCATTGGCTCCCGACTCCCTGAACAGGGGAACTTAGCCTGGAAGCCACACTTCTGCCACCAGGGAGGTCCTGACCTGGGAATGTCCTGGGAAGGATGGGGGACCCTTCCTGCACTCTTCCAGGAGGAAAGGAGGCAGTGACTTGTAGTCATGAAGGGAAGAGAAGGTGTGGCTTCTGAGTCCTCAAGGAAGCAGAGGCAAGGCCAGCAGTTGCAAATGTGGAGGGAGAGATGGTTTGAGGCTGGAGAGAAGAGAGGGTGGAGGGGTGATTCGGATGCGCAGGCGAGTCCATGGGCTTGGGTGGCACAGGCTGCCCAGCCTCCCCTCCAAGGCCCCGTGAAGCAGCTGTCCCTGCTGCCCTGCAGAGGCCCTGTCATACCCACCCCTACACTTCGGGCACCATCCCACCCCCTCTCCCCAGGCAACACCTAATGGGATACAGTTTCCAGACTCGGCCTCAGCCTGAGGAGACTGCTCCTATTCTTACTGTCAGGCAGCTCCTCTGGCTTCACGCTCCTCCTCCGCCAGTCTGGCTTTGATTTATGATTCCTTTTTCAGTAAGTAGCTGTGTCCACTCTACTCCTGCTCTGTCGCTGATTGGCCCACTTGCTGCTGGCCTGCGTCACTCAGCCCTGCTGCCCGTGGTGCGCTGTCACATCCTCTGCTACGGAGTCGGAGACTCCTCCAACAAAAGAGGCTAAAACTGGTGCAGTGCCAAATTTGTGCAAGACTTCTCCACGGAAGGGGCTTCAGCCACCTCCTGCTAGGCCTCCTGGAGTCTCTGGACCACTCATGATGGCACTCAGTTGTCCAAGGGCTTCTGATGCAAGAAACTCCCCTCTTTTCCCCATACAATATGCCAGTAGAGCTGCAGTTACTGGAACTGGACCTCCTGAGCCCATGACCCTCTGTACCCAGCTGCTCATTACGCTCTGGGTCACAGAAGCAGTACCCAACATGCTTAGGGGCTGCGGAGCTGCCTTGGTGCAGGATGGAGCTGAACCTGGGCCTTTGGCTTGCTCCACCTGCAAGAGGAATAGCCTCACCTATCCTCAGCCCCTTTCCAGATGTCAGGCTGCTGGACCCTGTCCATCTGGGGAGCTCCAAGGTGGGATGAACTCGGGGGAACAGCAGTGGGAGTTCCAAGACTATAGGCAGAGTAGTGCCAACCTTCATGGAAGAGGGAGCTCAGAGGAGAGCTGCTCATTTTTAACCGGGACGACCCTGATACAGGGCCAGACTGGAGGGTCAGCATGACTGGCCAAACACCAGGCAGTTGTCTTAGCACCCAGTGACTTGACTCACAAACAGCTCCGTCTGCACATTTTTACAAACTTGTGCTGTCACCTAAGAATTGTGCCCTTTGGTGTAAAAAGCTCCAGGAATCTCTTGCCTCACAGATGCCCCAAATACCAATCAAGGTCTCTAGGTGGCTCTCCCTATACTTAAGCAGAACATGAGGCCTCCCCTGCAGGCCCTCATCCCCTCCGGAGTCCCAAGTTTTACTGAGAGTGGCCAAGGCACTCTTGTCAGTTTTACCTGCTTCAGGCTGCAGGCTGCAGAGTCCACACAGCTCATTTAAACAGGCTCTGAATTAGCTGAGTGAAACATGGTGTGTCTCTCATCAAACATCAGGGTGAGTGGTGACTAGCAAGCTGGCGCTTTGAGGCTTCATCCTCCTCGTCTTGTGCCCACATCTGGAAAAGCAGAAGAGCCAACCGAGTGCTCTGTCCTTTGATGCCAGCAAGAGACTGAAAGCATCCAGGCCCTCACCTGTGCTCAGGGACCTTCCCTCCAGCCATACCTGCTGACCTCAGTAGAGGCCCAGGCTGGTGACACTTCTTGCTCTCTCAAGCCATCTCAGATCTGTTCCAGAGGCCTTCTCTACCCTCCTGAGAGACCTCCTTTATGTAGATAATAAAGCTTTTCATACCTTCAAAAAACCAGAAGCCCTGCTTGGCCTCCACACCTTCTTCCACTCTGGTCTTTGGTTTATGGACATCAAGTTCCTCTCTACTGTGACTTCTCCCTCAACTCCTTGTTCTAACAAAAGCCTGGCTGCCGTGACTGCACAAGGTCCCTGGAGCCTTTCCCATGTACCTTGAGAATTAGAGATCAGGAGGACAATCTCCTGGCTCCTGATTTCCACCTCCATACACATCTGCCTTCAGCCAATAATGCCAGCTCCATTGAGAACAACAGAAAAGCAGCCCTAACAGCTCAAAGCTGCCCTGGTACCAACTGTGCCATGATATCCATGTGCTGGCAGAGCTCTGGGAGACTCCTCCATGGATCCCACAGCCCAGGCCTCACAAATGATGAATGTAGGGGAAAAACTGTCCCTTGACACCCAAGGGCCTCTCTGTGCAAGGAGAAGCAGGGAGACTGGAGTGGTGTGTGAGAGCAGGGCCAGGGTCCAGGACCATCCTGAAGTTTCCATGGCTTTGGAGGCAACTCAGGTCTGAGTGGAGAACAGAGCCTTGATGGCTGAGGACAGTGCAGGTCATGCCAGAGCAGCCAACCATGTTAGGATAAGGTTGTTCCTTTCCCCTGGGGCTTGGCAGACACTGGCCCCTGGGCTTCCCTGGAAGTAACACAAAGGCATGCGGGGAGGTGGAGCTGGCCTGACTGCAGGTACCCTGTGAGGCTTATTCTGTGTGCAGGCTCTTCTGTGCTCATGGGCCAGACTGTGAATCTTCCAGACATCAGAACATTGACTGGGGAGACCACTACCAACTGGAAATGTGATAGAAAGATGGCCTCAGATTTAGGGGAAAGGACCAATCTCATCCTATGTGGGAGCAGGGTAACAAGATAGCCTTTTGGAAAAAAGACAACTAGACTTACTCTTTAGAACTCTTAGAAACTAGACTTACTATTTACATCTCTTAGCAGAATAAAGTCCAAATGGAACAGAGATTTAAATGAAACAAAACCAAATGAGTACTGGGTGAAAACATGGGTGGATTCCTCCAGAACTGGTAAGTTAGGGAAATTTTACTGTAGCTTGAAATCAAGCAACAATAAGGGAAAACAAATGATAAATTTCATTACACAGAAATAAAGTTTTGCAGGACCAACACCTTTATATTCAAAGTAAAAAGACAAATGGTGAACTGGAGGAAGTGTTTACAACTTATGTTCTATATAGCACATATAAAATTAATGTACATAAGGTTATTTAAAATTAGGGTTTCATTTTCAACAAATGGTGTTGGAATTATTGCATAACCATATGCCAACAAAGTGAATCTCAATCCTTGCCCCACACCATCTAAAGAACTTAACTCAAAATGTATCATCAACCAAAATGTACAGCAGAAACTTCTAAAAGAAAACATAAGAGAAAACCTACTGACCTTCACTTTGGTCAAGATTTATTAAATAAATAATCTTTGGTGAAGATTTATTAAATAGGACACAAAGAGCAGGATCTTTTGAGGAAGGAATTCAGTGAATAGGAACTCATCAAGATTTAGAACATTTGTTCCTCAAAATTTAAGGAAAAGGCAAAGCATAAACTGGGAGAAAATATTTGCAAAACATACATATCCAAAAAAGGACTTGTACTCCATACTATAAAGAAGTCCTGGTGACTTCCCTGGTGGTTCAGTGGCTAAGACTCCATGTTCCCAATGCAGGGGACCCTGGTTTGACCCCTAGTTGGGGAACTAAGATACTGCAAACTGCAACTAAGCCTGTGAGTCAAAGCTACTGAGCCCACACACTGTAGAGAAGCCCGCACTACAGTGAAGACACGGTGCAGCCAAAAATAAAGTAATAATAAAATAATTCATTAAAAGTGATTTTGGAGTCTACGCTTTCTACCATCTCTCTGGTATCAAATTGATTGCTTATATAACTTGTCAGTTGCATCAAAAAAGACTGTACTGCTGCTAAGGCACTTCAGTCATGTCCGACTCTGTGCAACCCCACAGACTTGCAATTTTTAATCTTAGCATTAAGAACAAAGTTTTAAAAAATCTGCAACTTATGTCACAAAGGCTAACATAATCAGTTCAGTTCAGTTCAGTCACTCAGTTGTGTCTGACTCTTTGCAACCCCATGGACTGCAGCATACTTGTCCATCACCAACTCCCAGGGCTTGCTCAAACTCATGTCCATTGAGTCGGTGATGCCATCCAACCATCTCATCCTCTGTTGTCCCCTTCGCCTGCCTTCTATCTTTCCCAGCATCAGGGTCTTTTCCAGTGAGTCAGTTCTTCACATCAGGTGGCCAAAGTATTGGAGTTTCAGCTTCAGCATCAGTCCTTCCAATGAATATTCAGGACTGATTTCCTTTAGGATGGACTGGTTTGTTCTCCTTGCAGTCCAAGGGACTCTCAAGAGTCTTCTCTAACACCACAATTCAAAAGCATCAATTCTTTGGTGCTCAGTTTTCTTTACAGTCTAACTCTATAGTGCTTCTAAAATGAGAGGGAAGAGACCAACAACCAGGTTCACAGAAAAGTCAGTGAAAGTGGCTCTTAATCATATGAAGAGACGTTCAACCTCACCCCCAAGAAAGATGCAAAAGGAAATTACACCAAGATGCTATTTCTTGCTTGTCAGATTGCCAAAATACCAAATATTTGACAACATTGTTTGTTCAAAAGGAAACCTCACCAGCAGAAATGCAAGATCCTATAACCCTGTGGAAGGGAACTGGGCAACACACAGAAAAACAGATACAAATGCCCATTTCTAGGAATCTATCCTAAAATTAAATTGGCAAAACTGAAAAGACCTATCTAAAGCTACTTATTACAGCACTAATTTTAATGGCAACAGACGCCCAGTAATAGCAGACTGGCTGAATACACTGACAGCACATTCGCAAGGGAGGTGAAGGCAGCTGCATAAAGGAGAAAGGGATGTGCCCAGACACTGCCAAGGAGAGGTGGCTGGACACTGACAGGAAAATGCCAAAATGTGGGGCCAGTGGGAAAAAACTACTGTTCTCTGACGTTCACTCAGATTTTTTGAAATGGAGCCAGAAACCATAGCGTTGATAAATGGCTACCGACAGGGTAGCGCGGTAAGAGACTGGTGGGAACAGGGAGGGAAGCAACTTTCTGAATGTACTTTCTTTTGTATACTGGGCTTTGAAACCATATAGGGTTTCAGTTCAGTTCAGTTGCTCAGTCGTATCCAACTATTTGCGACCCCATGAACCACAGCACACCAGGCCTTCCTGTCCATCACCAACTCCCGGAGTCCCCCCAAACCCATGTCCATCAAGTTAGTGATGCCATCCAACCATCTCAT
This sequence comes from Dama dama, assembly GCF_033118175.1. NCBI lineage: Eukaryota > Metazoa > Chordata > Mammalia > Artiodactyla > Cervidae > Dama > Dama dama. The sequence continues at coordinate 1,322,026 of NC_083701.1, read as the reverse complement.
CCTCTGTCGTCCCCTTCTCCTCCTGCCCTCAATCTTTCCCACCATCAGGGCCTTTTCCAATGAGTCAGCTCTTCGCATCAGGTGGCCAAAGTATTGGAGTTTCAGCTTCAGCATCAGTCCTACCAATGAACACCCAGGACTGATCTTTAGGATGGACTGGTTGGATCTCCTTGCAGTCCAAGGGACTCTCAAGAGTCTTCTCCAACACCACAGTTCAAAAGCATCAATTCTTCCATGTTCAGCTTTCTTTATAGTCCAACTCTCATGTCTATACATGACCACTGGAAAAACCATAGCCTTGACTAGACGGAGCTTTGTTGGCAAGGTAGTGTCTCTGCTTTTTAATATGCTCTCTAGGTTGGTCATAACTTTCCTCCTAAGTTTAGATAATCATAAAACAAAGTTGTATCAAAATGTTAAAAACGTAACTTTAAAAAGCAAACAAGTGAAAGAGTAGAGTTAAGGTCATATCCCATATGGGATATATCTTAACAGCAAGAACTGCAAAACAAATCTAGACTATTTTCAATAATCATAGTGTTAATAATATTGACATTGTTATTCTGACATCATTACATATAACTAATAAATGTGTTTATATAATTACAACCCAGGATTTTAAATACAGGAAAAAAACTGCCTCCATCTGGACCTGGGGATGAGCCAGGGGACACTGTAAGTAGCAGTGGTGCCCACCTGGACCTTTAATGGCTCATACCACCTCTGGACACTCTGATTCACATATTGATTCTGTGTACCACCTGCTTTCCCCGCTCACAGGTAAAGCCTATGAGAAAGGGACTTATTGGGAATGTTGCTTATTTTACCTACTCATGTAGCCCCACCACTTAGAACACTGCCTAGCATGCAACAGGCACTCAATAAATACCATGCCTGTGAAGAGTGGCAGAGCTGGACACACACACAAAAGCTAGTTGTTGAATTGCTTAAAAAAAAAAGCAAAATGTTACTTGCTGAAACTAAGCAAAAGACATGCAGGTATTTCATTGTAATATACTTTCAATCTTTATGAATGAACGTTTTTAAAATAAGTTGTTGTTCAGTCCCTAAGTCGTGTCCAGCTCTTTGCAACCCCATGGACTGCAGCCAGGCTTCCCTCCTTCACTAGCTCCCAGAGTTTGCTCAAAGTCATATCCACCGAGTCAGTGATGTCATGCAAACATCCTGTTGCCTCCTCCCCTTGCCCTCAGTCTTTCCCAGCATCAGGGTCTTTTCTAATGAGTTGGCTCTTTGCATCAGGTGGCCAAAGTATTGGCGTTTCTTTATCCGTCCTTCCAATGAATATTCAGGATTGATTTCCCGTAGGATGACAGGTTTAACTTCCTCGCTGTCCAAGAGGCTCTCAAGAGGTCCCCAGTACCACAGCTCAAAAGGATCAATTTTCCAGCGCTCAGCCCTTCTTTATGGTCCAAATCTCACATCTGTACACGACTACTGGAAAAGTCACAGCTTTGACTATACAAACCTTTGTCGGCAAAGTGATGTCCCTGCTTTTATATATACGATCTAGGTTTGTCATAGCTTCCCCCCGCCCCCCCGCCAAGGAGCAAGCATCTTTTAATTTCATGGCTGTGGTGTTCAGTGATTTTGGAGGCTAACATAACTCAGCAGTGGAAAAACCACAGCTTTGATTATATGAACCTTGAAATAGTTGGGAAGAGAAAAAGAAAGCAGGGTGTGCTGAAAAGATCCTAGAAGCATCAGTTCTCTGCCGGGACCAATGTTGCTGGGCTCAAGCTCCTCATTGTTAAAAGGTAAACTGAGGCATATCAGAATTTGTGAAGAGCTTATGTGAGCAGACAGAGAATGGAATAGTGGTTAGGAGCGCTCTGCCAGCAGGAGTTATATTAATTTTTATAGACGGAAAAGCAAAGCAAGGGCTTTGACAGGCCACGACTTAAGCCATCAACTTAACTGGAAAGTCTAGCTGGGGGCTACCAAGGCAGCAGAGCCACCCCCAGCCTAATGGCCTCCTCGTTTAATTACGTTAATACCGGCAACTGGCCCAAACCATCCAGGATGGTCCAAAAGTAGGGCCAAATCGGACAACCTGGGTCCTGAGCGTCAGTCTCTTGGCAGAGAGGACCCTGCTTCACCGGGATGTGTGTGGCAGACGAGTTTCCTTTGGGAAGCTGACCTCACCTTCCCCGAGTGGAAACCCTGCCCCTGACGTCGGGGCCCGCTATCCACAGAATTACTGCCACATCCTCCCCCCACTTCCAGCCTCGGGCCTCTCCCCAGACCACCTTTCCTGCCCAAAAGTCGGGGCACCAGCTCGGCCTGGCCGGTCCTCCCAGCCAACGAGCCACCTGGAAGGACTCCTTGGGGTAGTCAGCGGGTGCGGCAAGCAGCAGAGACAGCCACCTCTTCCTCCTGCCCGCGCTGGTCCAGCCCTGCCGAAGTGCGCAAACACGTGTAGGGAGACAGGGAGGAGGTCGCCGCCACACACGACCACCACCAACAGCCAGCGCCAGGCCTCGCCTCGGCAGGCGTGACATCTGGAGGCAACCAGGCGAGGATCGGCCCGACTAGGGCTCGGGCTGTACCCGCAGGGCCGGAGGTACGAAGTACCCGCAGAAGCTTCCGCGAGGCCGCCGGATGTGCATCCGGTAGGAGACCCGGACGCGGCGTGGCCTATCTAGGCGCGGTGGAGGCTGTGTCTCTCGGTGGCTCTAGCGAGTGCGTCAGTCAGGAGAAAGGCGCAGGGCGGGGAGGGCGGGGCCCAAGGCGGACTGGGAAGTGTCGCGTCCTAGGAGTGGCGGCCTGGGAGGCGTGGGCGTGGCCCTTGGGGGCGTAGCGCCCTTCGATTGGCGGATATGCAGACGGGGCGGGGCGCCCCCTTTGTCTGAGTGCGGTGCGGGCGGGCGCCCCTGCGGGTGAGGCAGCTGCGGGGACGGTGAGTCCGGGCGCGGGCGGCACTAGCACCCTCTACCCGGGCGCTGGGTGGGGGGCCAGGACCCTCCACGCGATCGGGCGCTGCCTGCGAGTGCCCCTTGCCTTTCCCTGCCCACTCCGAGCCCCTACCCCGCTCTCGTCGCCCCCGGGCCCATCCCCGCTCCCGCGAACGGCGAACCCTACGTCGCCGGTATTCGCGGCCCCCGGAGCTCCGGCCTCGCGCGGGGCCCGGGTGCAGGCCGGGGGCGCGAACACTCATTCCACTGGGATCGCCGTCGGCATCTCTCCGGGGAGAGTACTTCGTCCCGAGTCCACTCCCGCCTCCATTTTTGTCGAGGCTCGTCTCGGTTATTTGTGAAAAACCCCTTTCGTGAGCGCGAGCAGCCATTCCCGGGGTCCGCGGGCGCCTGCCCAGCGCGACGCTTCAGGACTGGGAAGCCGGACCCTCGGTGTGCGCTGCCTGGCGTTTCCGTTCTTATCAGATTGGTTCTTAAACGGGTGTATCGAAGACTTTCTTCTCAGACTATCATCTGACTCCGGTTGTGATGTTTTGTTCTAAGATGGAAGATTTCGAGTGTTCAGTGGTTAAATATTTACCCTAGAGGCTTTTGGCTTTGTGCTGTGTCTTAAAGGGCTTTCCCTACTCCAAGTTTAGTTCTGAAATAAACTCGTTTTCTCTGGTACTTGTGAAACGTTGGCTCCATCTGGAATCATTTTGGTGTGGCGAAAGTTGGAAATCCAGCTTCAGTGTTTTCCCTAAACCCTGGTATTTTTGACACTACCTACTGAATAACTCATTTCTCGGTTGATTTGGAAAACCACCTTTGTCCAGTGTTAAATTCTCCCAAATCTTGGGCCCATTTCTGGCATTTGTGTTGTTTTAATGTGCGAAGGTTTTGATTTTCATGCAGATCTGTGTGTCTCTGCTCCCCAGAGTTTATTCAGGTTCTTTTTATCATCAATTTTAAAATTTAGCTCTTTTTCATTCATTAGCTGTGTGCTTTCAGTATATGATATGAAATGATCTCATTTAATTTCTGCCTTTTTTTAAAGCTCAGTTACAGCTCAGTTTTATTCAGCAAATAAAGGATAGTACACCCTTGAGGCTTGAGGGCAGGCTGCATGAGGGAGGCTCCTCCTCCTCAGAGGAGAGGCTAATTTCTGCTTTTGCTTAGTTTTCTGGGAGATTGGTTGAGCTTTGTGCAAAGGATTAGTTTTAGACCTGTTGTCTGGGTGAGGTTACTGGAACATCTTCCCCAGGAAAAATGCCTGGCCTGTCTTGTTTGTTTATAGATATGGCCCTACTCTGCCCTTTCTCGTCCAGGCCTGGGTGGCTCTCCGCATTAGGAGTTTGTGGATACAGGGGGCAACAGTAACATATTTCTAAGGTTTACTTTAACCTTGTTTCTTGCTATCTGTGACTACAACTGTTTTCCCTGAATATTTTCGACTCCCTGTTGCTGCTGGGTAGACAAGCTACCTGTGTGGATACATGTCTGTGATCATTTTCCTCTGAAGCATGCAGGGTTGTGGTTTGGGCTTACAGGTGGATCAGAACTGCCTCTTTGGAAGGTGCTTCCAGCCTGGAGGGCCAGGCTTCGAGCAGATGAAGAAAGAGAAGTGGGTCTTCCAGCTGGAAAACCTTGGGGTGAGGATGGTGAGGAAGAGTGGGGAGACCCTGGAGCTGTCCGGCCCAGACCAGGGACTGCAAGGTGGTGCCTGTCATGCCTGTCACTGTTGGCGGTGTCTTTGGGAGGAAGATCTTCAGCAGTTCCAGCAAGAGCTAGAAGTTACTAAAGCTTAGCTTACAGAACAAAATAACAGTAACGTTGAATCCTAAGCTCTCTCGTCTCTGCAGCCCCGTTTTCAGTTCCTGTCCCTTGGTCACCGCCCAAGCCAGAACTCACTTGGAAGAGTGTCTCACTGCAGTGTAATCACCGCTGCAGAGAACATTGGCCTGCTCTGCTTTGGTTTGGGTTATTCTCTGGGGCGTGGGTGGATGGGTCGCTGTTGTGGGCACCCCTTGGGCAGGTGCTTTTTGTACTTGTTTATGTGTTAGGGGTGGCATGGCTTCCCTGGGCAGCTCCTCAGAGCCAGTTTGACCCTCCATGGTGTTAATTCCGGCTTCAGGGACCATCTAAACAGGACTTGACCTGCTCACCTGTTCTCCCTTCCTCCCTGAACTCCTGTTGCCTTGAGCTATGGGCCCTGAGTAAAAGCCTGCTTCAGTGCCTGGGTGGCTCTGTTGTCATCCCTGCGGTGTCAGTTAGCAGCCTGCAGTGTTTTTTGCATGTCTTTTCATTCCACGCGCACTTGTTCTAGGAGACCCAGACCTTATCTACCAAAGTACAAGTAAAGAAAAATGAAAAACTAGTTAGTTCCACCTTTACATTTGTTTTCTTTCTCTTTTATCAGAATATAGAGTCTTATTCCATTTGGGCTGCTATAACAGAGCACCAGAGACTGGGCAGCCTGTAAAACAGCAAACGTCATTTTTCACAGTGTGGAGGCCAGACATCTGAGGTCGGGATCAGCAGGATCCAGGAGCCCTCATCCTGCCTGCAGACATTGTGTCCTCACGTAGAGGGAGGGGTCTCTTATCAAGGGGACTCCACTCTCAGGACCTGAGCACCCCTCCCCGCCCCCGCCCCACATTGAGCCTTAGGTCATTTGGAGGCATAGACATTCAGAGCAGAGCAACAGGCATACTTTATGATATACTGTTTTCCTTTGGTACTTAGAGATCATCCTGGGCAGAGCTCTTACGCTTTCTGTTTTCATGCTTCTCTGGAATTCACTGGGTGGGAATCTTGTCCCCTTCTCTGCCCCTCCGTGCCTCTCCGTGGCCGGGGGGTTTGAGTTAATCTCATCAGATGCTCTCTTTAACCTCGCCGTCCTCCTGAGGCCCTCAGAGGAACTGTGTCATCTCAGTCTGGTGTGTCTACTGCTGTGGATAGGGGCTCACATCCCCTCGTGGTCCTGGGGTCATTGTTTGTGCAACAGGAGCATCATGAACACCTCCTGCATATCCTATGCTTTTGCTGACCTGTCTGGCCATCTGGTGCAGCCTGAATCTTGGTCTTCGTGGTGTGGGACTGGTGTGTGGAAGGACTGGTGGATTTGGCGGTGGCACCATCCTGGTGCTGTTCCGAAACCACACAATTCATGTGGGGTTCGAACTCACAAGCTGAGCCTCGAACCCACTGTCTCTTAGCTGAAACCACGCACCTTTGCTCAGGACTTACTGAAGGTTCTGTGTGTCTCAATGCAGAAGGAATTCACAGTGATAGGTGACAAAGTGATAGGTGAGAAGTGGATTTATTTAGAGAGATACACATTCCTTAGACAGAATGGTGTCTGTCTCAAAAGGCCCTGAAATGTAAGGTGGTTAGTTTCTATGGGCTGTGTAGTTTCATAGGCTGCTGAATAGAAGGATTAATCTAGCCATTTCAGGGAGGGCCAGGGGCTTCCAGGAATTCAGGAATTGGGCCACTGCCCACTTTTCAGCCTTTCTGGTCGTCTGGCCTGGGAGCTGTGGGGTCTGTGGGTGTGTTGTCATTTAGCAGATGTATCGCAGTGAGCACATAATGAGGCTCAACCTCCACTGGAAGGCGAGCCTTCTGCCATTTTCAGCGGCCTAATTGGTTCTAACCAGTTTTTGTCTCATCTTTAAAGGTTGTGCTCAGTCCCCTTCCCTTCTGGTTTCAAGTCCACCCAAGGAAGGCGTGCGTTGCCCAGAGGTATGTCTACTACACCTAAATACGCCAGGTGACTTTCTCACCTGAGAGAGAGCTAGCAGATACTCCGCTTCCCCACTGCTGCTGGAGTAGGTGCTTCTCCGGCACTTGTTGCTGTCCTGAAGGGTGGAGTGTGGAGTCATTTCTCCTGTAACTTCATACGCTTGTTCAGCCATCCTTGAGCCACTGGCTGTTCCGCTGGGACTGGCAGGGGGTGTGAGAACGATGAGGCAGAGGCCCCCGAGGTGGGTCGGGAACGGTCTCAGTGAGAGGGTGACGGCTGAGCGCCAGCTGAGGGGCAGGAGGCGCCCGGCTGCGGGGAGGGGCGCTCAGAGCAGGGCTCTCAGCAGCCTCAGGAGCGGAGGTGGGGCTTGGAGCCGAGGAGGGGCTCTGCGTCCTGTGGGGGTGGGCAGGACTGTGCTGCTACTGGAGGGCGGGTCCAGTGGGCGTGAGAGGGTGAGCCGGAGGGCGACTTCTGGATCTGGATCGAATGCAGGTGCCAGACCAGGGGCAGACCAGGCCTGGGTAGGGGGTGGGTGTTGGGGCTGGATGGTAAGTGTCTGAGGTGCTCTAGGACACCCATGAGGAGATGGCCAGCTGGAGGGGATGGGGGTTGCCAGCTTAGCGCACCAACAGGAGCCCTGCACTCCACTGGACATTCAGGCCTGTGGGGCTGAAGCAGCTCAGGTCACAGACATGGGCTCAGGCAGGAGCCTGCCTGGCTGGAGGTCTCAGGCTGAATGATCCAGCAGCTCCTAGATTAGCTGTGCTGGCTGCCAGCATCCACGGGGAGCCTGCAAACGGGTGCTTATTGTTAGATCCTGCCCAGGTGTGGTCAGGTCATCGTGAAAATGACTGTCTACCTCCTCTGGGTTCCCAGAGGACCAGAGCTGCATGGTTCAGGGAGGCAGTATCTCATGCTGGTGAGGGTGGACAGGGGCCCCGTGGTGACTGACTTGATGGAGACTGGGGTTACGCACCACTGACAGCAGACAAGGATTTGGTCATATGGAGGTCAGAGGAGACCCTGACAGGGGCCACTTGGGGTGGAGGGGACGGAGACGACCTGAGGGAGTGGCCAGATACGGCCACAGGGAGGATGACTGTCCATGAGAGATGGTGAGTGTGGGCAGCCCATGAAGGGTTGGGGGAGCAGTACTGCTCTTCTAGTGGGTGTGGGCACTGGAGTAGCCACAGGAGGCAGCGGCTCCCCCACCGTCGGTTCTGAGAGCTGGCGAGGTGGGACCAGCCTTGTTGTTTCCAGTTCTTCATGCCTGGTGGCACCCTCATGCCTGTTTGTCCAACATCAGTGTTTGAGATGAATTCTGAGCTAACTTTATTCACTCCTTTCATTTTTCCCAGGTGATGGGCCTGCTGGGCTTGTGTCCTGCTGTCTGTCAGGGTGGGTGTGGCACACGCCTTAGCAGTGCTTGTCCCAGTGTCCCCAGAGCCCGCCCAGCCCCAGGCCCCCTGCCAGGTGCTCAGACCGAGTCTCTGGGTCACTCTGGATGCTCCACCAGAACCAGGCCCTCACTAGAGCCGCCAGGCAGGACCAGGCCTGCTCAGGGCATCAGTGGGCCCACGGGAGGGTTGTGGTCCCCACACCACAAGTGCAGCCTCTCCTCATGGGGGTTGTTTCTGGAGGCAGTCAGGCCTGGTGTTCCCCACTCCCCGTGATGCACTCACCCAGCCCTGTGTGTATACTGCAGGCCATGCTTGGTAAGCTGGGCAGTCCAACGGCCCTTGGGGCGCATGGCATCCCCAGGCATCTTGGGTGGGACCATCCTGGGCCCCTCATATGCTCCTTCCTCTTCCTCAGCCCCACTCGCTCCTCCGACACCATCTCCCTCAGACGTTCCATGGACCAGATGATGGCGGCGGCCCGGCTCCTGCCGCCACCAGCGGTGCCTCAGGTGAGTAGCCCCAAGGCCTTTGCGGCACCCCTGGCATCCTCACATCCTCCCACTCCCAGGGGCCTGGTGACATCCTGAGCATCATTGCATTTTGAACACTGTGGCCCCTTCCTGTCGCCCCCTGTCCAGGGGCGCGTCCCCACACCCCACACTGCTTGCACCCTCCTTGTCTGGGACATGGACTCTGAGTCCAACCTGCAGCACCCCCTGTTGTTCCAGGCCAAGGTGACCTTCGAGGATGTGGCCGTGTTCCTCTCCCAGGATGAGTGGGACCGCCTGGGCCCCGCCCAGCGTGGCCTCTACCGACACGTGATGATGGAGACCTACGGGAATGTGGTCTCCGTGGGTAAGGCCCCCTGCAGGCCTTGGGTGGGGCGAGGTGAGGGTGCTTGTGGATATTGTATAAACGAAAGGACTTCCCTCCCCATGAGCAGGAATTCCAGGATCCAAGCCCGAGGTAATCTCCCAGCTGGAGCGAGGAGAGGAGCCGTGGGTCCTGGACAAGCAGGGCAATGAGCAGCTCAGGGGCTGGGGCATCAGCCGCTCAGGTGAGCTCGGGGTGGCCTCTGTGCACTGAGGGTGGTGTACCTGCAGGTGCTCCTGGGGTCTGACCTGGCAGGGACCCCTGCGGGTGAGGGTGAGTGGGCAGCAGGCAGAGGCCCAGGGCAGGGAATGGGCAGGGAGGTATGTGCAGCCGGGTGTGGGTTGGGTGCCTTGAGGTGAGGTGAGCTCATGTGGCTTCCAGGCCCCTGACAGGTCCCTGCTCTGAATGGACATCAGAGGTTGAGGGACATGGGCTACTGACTCTTAGTGCGGCTAGAGCTGTTCGCGGTGAATCAAAGGAGCCCACCGTCCACAGCTGTCCTGGGGGTTCCATCTGAAATTTGGCAAGACCAGACACAATAGCACAAGTAAAGCTGTAAGAATTGGAAAGAAAGAGGAAGAGCATTGCTTGTAGTTCATGATATTGTCTATATGCGAAAAGATTGATCAGGATCTCCTTTGTGGCCCGGTGACTGGGAATCCACTTGCCAGTGCAGGGGTCACAGGTTTGATCCCTGGTCCGAGAAGACCCCATGTGCTGTGGGACAGCTAAGCCCATGTGACACAGCCACTGAGTCTACGCTTTAGAGCCCGGGAGCCAGAACTACTTAGCCCACGAGCCACAAGTGCTAGAGCCTGCCTGCCTAGAGCCCGTGCTGTGCAACAAGGGAAGCCACCCCAGTAAGAAGCCTGCATATCACAACTCGAGAGTAACCCTCAGTCACTGCAGCTAGAGAAAAGCTGTCACCGCAATGAAGACCCAGCACGGCCAAAAATAAAATAAATAAAATTATATTAAAAAAAAATGCAAACAAGAACATGTTGACCTCCTAGGCACAGACCCCTGCAGATGCTTCAGGCAGAGTCTCTCTTGGAAGTGCCTTTCCTGGTGTAGGGACTGCTTGGTTTTGGAGCCTGCTATTTTTCGGGGGCTCTCGTTGGGGTTTGAGGAAGTCCGTTGCACAGCACCTGTCCTAAGTTCTGAGTAAATTCAACAGTGAAGCTTACATCTCAGTAATACTGTTACCACCAAAAAAAGGGAAAATTGATGGGGCTTGAAAATATCCGTGTTACAGAAAAAGCAAAATTCAGTGAATGTGGCCAGTTGCCATTCAGTATGCTTCCTAATAAGAAACCCCAGAGAGACCCTAACCCCCCAGAATCACATAGGGAGGGCTTCTGGGTCTTGGCCATGAAGCAGAACGTGGGTCCCCTGGGCTGTGAAGGTCCAGCTCTCTCCCACTGGCTAAGCCTCCCCGCAGGTGTGCCCCCCTCAGGTCTTCCTCTGCCCGCTGGGCTTCTTGCTCTAGGACATCCCTCAAGGACCATTTTAACACTGTCCCCAGCCAGGCCTTGTGGGAACTGGAGGAAGCAGCAGAGGCGTTGCTGAGATGGGCCTGGAGGACTGCCTCTGTCCCGTCCCCGTCCCCTGCTGTCACGGCCCTGCCCGCCCGTCGAGTATCCTGGATGAGCATCGTCCTGAGTAGCCAGTCCTGGGACAGTCCTGTTTTCTGGTGACGTCTTGTCAATTCAGTGGCTCTGTCTTCAAGATTTAAAATCTGTCATCCTCAACATACCCTGCTCCACCCACTCCACCTGCAGTGCCCCTGACCTGAGTGTGGAAACACCCCCGCCTTCTTGGCCATCCTCACTGCCACCTGCAAGCCCCGTCTTGTTCCCCAGGTGGAGTCTGCAGGACGGGCTCTCAGGAGCTCGCGCTTTGCTCCAGCAGCCCCCTCCCTGCCCCGCACCGTAATAGGTGTAGTCCTGCCTCAGTTCCACCTCTCATGGCCTCTGGACCCTCCAGGGAGGGCAGGGTTGGGGCTGTGACCACATGTGCCCTTCACAGGCTCTCGAATTGGACCTGGCCCTTCTCCAGCCACACTGTCAGGTGGACACTTTCCTGTTTGTCACCTGCTGGTGACTTCTGGCCTGGGGCACTCGAGGGCCGCCCTGTAGCGGTGAAGCACCTGCAGGGTGGAATGTACTCTGCAGTCTCAGAGGGGGTGAACACACTCCCTTTGGTTTTGGTTTTGTTTCAGGATGTGAGCACAAGGATCAGGACCAGAACACAGACTCCAGCCTGAGGCCGCTCACTTCAGAGGAGATATCAATGATTCTGAGGAAAACGCCTGCCGAGTGGAGTGATCCAGGAAGTTACGAACCTGAGCAGAGTTTCTGTCTGAGTCCCAGCCCTGCCCGCCCCCCTGAAGGCCAGGCCGTGAGTCCCAGTGTGCCGGTCACCCAGCGCCCGGCTGTTCCTGGCGGGGAGAGGCCCTACCGGTGCGTGGAGTGTGGGAAGTGCTTTGGGCGGAGCTCCCACCTGCTGCAGCACCAGAGGACGCACACTGGGGAGAGGCCCTATGTGTGCGGTGTGTGTGGCAAGGCCTTCAGCCAGAGCTCAGTGCTCAGCAAGCACAAGAGGATCCACACGGGCGAGAAGCCCTACGCGTGCCATGAATGTGGAAAGGCCTTTCGAGTGAGTTCGGATCTCGCTCAGCATCACAAGATACACACAGGGGAGAAACCACACGAGTGTCTCGAGTGCCGCAAGGCCTTCACGCAGCTGTCGCACCTCCTGCAGCACCAGCGCATCCACACTGGCGAGCGGCCATACGTGTGCGGCGTGTGTGGCAAGGCCTTCAACCACAGCACCGTGCTGCGCAGCCACCGGCGGGTGCACACGGGGGAGAAGCCACATGAGTGTGCAGAGTGTGGCCGCGCCTTCAGCGTGAAGAGGACCCTGCTCCAGCACCAGCGGGTGCACACCGGGGAGAAGCCCTACGCTTGCGGCGAGTGTGGCCGCGCCTTCAGTGACCGCTCCGTCCTCATCCAGCACCACAGCGTGCACACCGGCGAGAAGCCGTACGAGTGTGGTGAGTGCGGCAAAGCCTTCCGGCACCGCTCCACTCTCCTGAACCACGAGCGCATCCACACGGAGGAGAAGCCCTATGGCTGCTACGCCTGCGGCAAGGCCTTCGTGCAGCACTCCCACCTGACCCAGCACCAGCGGGTCCACACCGGGGAGAAGCCCTACGTGTGCAGCGAGTGCGGCCACGCCTTCAGTGCCCGCAGGTCCCTGGTCCAGCACCAGCGGGTCCACACCGGCGAGCGGCCCTTCCGCTGCGCACAGTGTGGCAAGGCCTTCAGCTTGAAGGCCACGCTGATTGTGCACCTGAGGACCCACACGGGCGAGAGGCCTTACGAGTGCAGCCGTTGCGGCAAGGCCTTCAGCCAGTACTCGGTGCTCGTGCAGCACCAGCGCATCCACACGGGCGAGAGGCCTTACGAGTGTGGGGAGTGCGGCCGCGCCTTCAACCAGCACGGCCACCTCATCCAGCACCAGAAGGTGCACAGGAAGCTGTGACCTTGCCTGCATGTGAAGCCACACTTGGGAACTCGGGCTTCCAGCCCTGGGGAGCCTCCAGTCCGGGCGAAGCCCCTGCCAGTGACACCCAGTGTCACCCAGGAACTCACGGGCAGCACTGAAGCGTCTCTGGAAGAACTTCAGAGGACGCCTCCTTTGCTTCTCTCACCGTCTTGAAGTTACGTCGCAGAGTAGTCTCACAATGGTAGTGAGTTTTGGTAAAGACAGCTACGATTCATTAATGTTAGTTTGTTAGAAATGGGAAACTAAAGGAAGTTTCAGCATAAGGACCACTGTCCCAGCAAAACTTCCTCACACTCCAAATAAAGGTTTTTTTTCTTAGAATATTATATGCCTTTCCTGGAGAAGGAAATGGCAACCCACTCCAGTACTCTTGACTAGAAAATTCCATGGATGGAGGAGCCTGGTGGGCTACAGTCCATGGGGTTGCAAAGAGTCAGACACAACTGAGCGACTTTTCACTTTCACTCTCACTTCCTAAATACAATGGTGGTTCTGATTATTGCACTTAAAACTGGGATATTGGACTATATTTTCAGTATTCTGTTAAAGTACTGTGTAGATAAAATGATATTAAAAAATATTGTTACCAAGTGTCATCATATAATATTGGCTGAAAATCCTAACTGTGGAACTACTTCTTTTCTATGAAAATGGTCTAAAGCTTAATTAGTGAGAAGTGATATAAATTTAGAAAACCCTTCATCTGGTCCTTTAATTTTATTTAAGATCAGAAGGGATGTCCTAACTTATTAGTGAAAATTCAACTCAAAAATGGATCTTTTCCCCAAAACCTTTGCAGATTCATAGGATGTCTTAGGCTTCTGGGCCCATGTGGGCTTAGGAGGTGACTTTGTACTCAGAGCCCAGACCTCACAGCTGCTGTACCACCTGGGTGCCTCTTTTTTACACAGTATGATGTTTCCCAGAAATGTTACTAAAAAGTCTTTGGCACACACTTCCAAAACAAAATTCTCAAATAGCTTTTTGTTTACTATTTCTAATATTTCTATTCCTGTGATGAAGGGTTTTCTTCATTTTTTACTTCTGGTTCCAAGAGTCTAGTATCCGTTGTCATATCCTGCGATAAATCTAGTTTATTCATAAGTTTTGTTTTTTGGCCAAGCAATGCAGCATGTGGGATCTTAGTTCCTTGACCAGGGATCGAGGCTGTGTCCCCTGCACTGGGAACCCTGAGTCTTAACCACTGGACCACCAAAAGCCCCTGTTCATTATTTTTAAGAATTTTTTTTCCCCTTGATGTTGAGAGCATTATCACCTCAGGAAAAATTAAGCAGTAGAGTGTTGATCCTGAAGTCCATAGCAGTCACTGGTGAAGATGAAAGCGTCCCTTAGAGCTAGTCACAGTGTTCATGCTTCTTGCTGATATTTTTAGAATAGGTAAAAAGTATAAATTGTAAACAGTTCATAAAATTATGATAAGCTGCAGAATAATAAAAGGCAAAAATTACTTTTTAAAGTTTAAAATATAAATTTAAAAGTTTATAATTAAAGGTAAATCAAAATAACTGAAAGGAGATTCTAGAAATAGTTAAAATTATCATAAAGGAGCTTTTAAACAAAGTTTAGACAATAATTAGACTAAGAAAAAACTGAAAAGCTTACAGTTTGTTACAGACTTATCAGTAAGTAAATGGTGCAACAAGTAAAATGATACAGTTTGGTTAAAATTGGTAAATTTGGTGACAAGATGAAAGTTCTAGAGTAATTCTCTGAGAAGGGTGGGCATGGCGTAGCCTTTGTGGATACAGGAGCTGCAGCCCAGAATGGTCTGTGGTCCGAGTTCCCAAGCCCGTGTTTCCCAAGCCTTGTGTGTATGTCACCTGGGGGTAGTGTGCAGAGACAGTGATGCACTTGGGCTGTCTTCTTTCCTCTGCTGATTGCAGGTATTTGATGTGCAGAGGGAAATCACAAAAGAACCTGAGCACTGGTACAGGCCAGAGATTCCATGCATTGTGGTGGCCAGTAAAATCAACGGTGAGGCTACCCCTGCATCTCAGTTCAGTTCAGTCTCTCAGTCGTGTCCAACTCTTTGGAACCTTATGGACTGTAGCTCGCCAGGCTTCCCTGTCCATCGCCAACTCCCGGAGCTTGCTCAAACTCACGTCCATGGAGTTGGTGATGCCATCCAACCATCTCATCCTCTGTCCTCTTCTGCATACAATCTTTCCCAGCATTAGGGTCTTTTCCAATGAATCAGTTCTTCACGTCAGGTGACCAAAGTATTGGAGCTTCAGCTTCAGCATCAGTCCTTCCAATGAATATTCAGGACTGATTTCCTTTAGGATACACTGGTTTGATCTCCTTGGAGTCCAAGGGACTCAGGAGTCTTTTCCAACATCACAGTTCAAAAGCATCATTTCTTCGGCGCTCAGCTTTCTTTATGGTCCAACTCACATCCATATACATGACTACTGTAAAATCCATAGCTTTGACTAGACAGACCTTTTGTTGGCAAAGTAATGTCTGCTTTTACATCTGTGTCTTTGGTTTTTACATCTGGGTGCCAGCAATTCATAGGGGAACCCACTATCACACATGTCTTCCTCCTTTCCTGGGCCGTCGAACCATCAGTGATCTGTTCTTCCCAATATAGACCCCTTAGCTGCTTGCCATAACTTCCCATCCAGTAAGATCCACGTCAGCCAACCTGCCTCCTTGAGACACAGATCCCAGTTAAATGAGCTCCTTCTATGACATGTCTGCTAATTGTCCCTGGTTGTCCCACTTCCTAAAATGGGACCTCCAGTGACCAACCCTTCAAAACTCTCCTTTTTCCTTGGTAGACAGGCCAATGTCCTACCTTCTCTCTACAGCAGACATGAAGGTGACCCAAAACTTCAGTTTTGCCAGGAAGTTCTCCCTGCTCCTGTACTTGGTCTCAGCTGCTGATGATACCAATGTTGTGAAGGTAATAAGAGACTGCAGAGATGGTCTAGTAAGGTGCTGACGTTTCTGGGGAAGTGGTAGAGAAGTGGCTGACTGCAGGGCTGTTGGTGAGGACAGGCATTGTTGGGGGGTCCTGGTGAGCACGTGGTGACAGGAAGGGGTCATTGTGAGTGTCGACAGTAGGGGAGGTGATGGTTTGGGTCTGGTGAAGAAAACGCATACTGACCAGCATGGAGTCAGGGGATGGGGAAAAGGTGATGGTTTTAGGGTGGAGTATTGTGTGGATAAGTGATGACGATGGGCCAGTGGGTACAGGGCAGGCAGAGTCCCAGCCACTGGTGCCCATAGCCTTATTTTCCTCCCCACCACCCCAGCTCTTCAATGATGCACTTCGACTAGCTGTGTCTTACGAATAGAACTCCCGGGACCTCACGGACAAGGTTTTGCAGGAGCTTGAGGTAGGTCCAGCACAAATATCAGGTGGCATGGAGAAAATGGATTCTCTCCATAGGGGTGCAGTGCAGAAGCCAGTAGACTGACTTTGCAGGCAGAACATGCTCATTGTGGGCATGGCCCCTAGAGGTGTTGGAGCTACAACTGGGTAAATGCAAGGCCAGGCCTCACCTGCTGCCTTGTTCACAGAATACTGACTTGGAGCAGAAGGAGGAGGATGTGCCAGACAAAGCAGCATGGCTACATCCAGAGCCCTTCTCCCTCCTGAGCCACAGGAGGCCTCTCCACGGCCCACCTGGTGGAGAGGGGCCGTTCAGAAGACCCCTCCCTCGAGAATCCTTCAGCTCTCAGTTGAGGCAGACCTCCAGGCTGTCCCCTGCTATACCTCCTACAAACCCAGCTGTCCTATTTGCACTGCCGCCCCCCCCCCCCCCACTTCCATGGCCCGTGAAACCTGAGCCTTCCACGTGGTTCCCTGCCCTGTGGGTCGGCGTCAGAACATGCCACTAACAGGTGTAAGGCCCACACCAGACCCTGAAGCCAAATTAGGGATGGACCCTCCAGGCCTGTGGGACAGTAAAGAGAATCAGGGAATATTCTAAAAGGATATTTAGGTGTCTTATTTCTCCCCCTCTGAGAACTGTCAGGGCCTATTCATTGCATTTCCACCAAGGGGTTGGTTTCTGATTCCTGACTTTCTCCTTTTTAATCTCTCAACTAAGCCAGTCATTTAAAGAAAATGATTTTGAACGGAGAGCTGTTTGTTCCATAAGTTTTTGTAGAACTCTTCTGGATATGGCCAGTACATTGATGAACAGCGAGGCCAAGATCACAGGCCCAAGTTTGCTAGTGAAAGCAGGTTTCTGGTCTGGCCATACACAATAATATACAAACGTCATTGTGAACATCAAGGGTCAGTAAAGGCACATCACAGGCATTTGCATGATAAGAAACTGACTTTAGGAAAACTTATTTTAAAAACCCATATTTCAACATAAGAGGCTTTTCTTCATTTTTCTGAGGACTAGTGTGAACACTGTACCTCCTTGGGTGGCAGGGCTGCTAAGAACTGTCATGCTGCCTTTTCCATTTATCTCCAGGATTTGTCACTCACTAGAATGCTTTTACGATCATCTTGTACATCATTTCCATTAAAAAATTTTTTTTAATTTCTAATAAAGGTTGGATTACATAAACATTGAATTGATGTGCCTGCTTTGTGGGTATGGATTTTTTTAAACAAGAAGTCACAAGAGAACGAGTATATCAACAACTGCGTTAATGGGGGGAGACAGCTGTATTTGTCAAGCAGGGGTGACGAGGTTAACTTTGTTTATTGTCGCAGAGATCATTTCAGTGGAATTTAGGGTTTTAAAAGAATGGGCGTTTGGGAGTCAAGAACAAACATTTTTACCCTTTAAATTATTGATGCTCCCTAAAAAAAGAAAAAGAAGAAAAAAAAGAAAAATTATTGATGCTTACAATTTCAACTTAAGAAACAATCTGACTAGGGAATTCAGGAATGTGTTACCCTGGTGAGATGGGCTCTTAAAAACAAGAAAAGCAACAACAAAAAACCTTTATTATAAATGAATAATGTATTTTTAAAAAATAATGGCTTCGTTGAGATATGATTCAAATACGATAAAATTCACCATCAGTATTGGGCTTACATAACCATTTTGCATCAGTTCCCATAGAAAGAAAGCCTCAGACCACAAATCTTGCTCAGATGAATTATTGGGGCAGTTCTCTGTCTCAGCTTGCACCTGCCTCTCCCTGAGGGAGCTCTGGAGGGCAGCCTGTCCCGCAGGGTTGACTCCCCACCACCAGGGGGATTTTTGTGCCAGTTAGGGAAGTGTGTGAAGAGGAAGAGGTGCAAGGGATGACTTGTAGTGTCCAGGTTAAAGTGGCTCCTGTTTTAGCAAGGGCAGGTCTCTGGGGGAAAGGCAGCTATGAGTTCAACACTCGAAGCAGGTAGGGGAAAAGTGTTCAGGTTGGATGCCAGCAACATCTGTGGCCACATAGCCCTACATTGCTCAGATCCACCTGCTTCTTAAATGTCATTTCATTATGACACAGAGGAACACCACTTTGGAGTCTCTCTTAATACTTGTTGAGGTGAAACTACATAACAAAGTTATCCATGTTAAAGTACACAAAGCAGTGCCATTTAAACAATTACATTGTTGTGCAACTATCACTTCTCTCTAATCTAAAACATTTCCATCACGCTGAAGTAAAACATCTTCATTAAGTAGTTTCTTTCCAATATTCCCTCCCTTCAGCCCTTGCACATAATCTACATTCTGTCTCTATGGATTTTATCTATTCTGGATATTTTATATAAATGGAATAAAACATGATGTTACCTTTTGTATCTGTCTTATTCTTTCACTCCTTTTTATGGTTGAATAATGTTCCACTGTATTATATAACAAAAGTTGTTTGTCCATTCATCTGTTGGACATTTGTGGTGTCCGTCTTTCAGCTATTGTGTATAATGCTGCTGTGAATATGCTTATACATGTGCTTACATGCTCATCAGTGCTTATATGAGTAGTTTTCAATTCTTTTGGGCGTCAGAGTCTGTTGAGGCTGCTGTGACAAAATGCCACTGACTTCATGGCTTGTTGTTCAGTTGCTCAGCTGTGTGCAACTCTCTGCAACCCCATGGACTGCAGCATGCTAGGCTTCCCTGTCCTTCACTGTCTCCTGGATTTGCTCAAACTCATGTCCATTGAGTTGGTGATGCCATCCCACCATCTCACCCTCTGTCGTCTCCTTCTCCTCCTGCCTTCAATCTTTCTCAGCATCAGGGTCTTTTTCAATGAGTCAGTTCTTTGCACCAGGTGGCCAAAGTATTGGAGTTTCAGCTTCAGCATCAGTCCTTCCAATGAATATTCAGGGTTAATTTCCTTTAACATTTACTGGTTTGATCTCCTTGGAGTCCAAGGGACTCTAAAGAGTCTTCTCCAACACCACAGTTCAAAAGCATCAGTTCTTCGGCGCTCAGCCTTCTTTATGGTCCAACTCTCACATCCATACATGACTACTGGAAAAAACCATAGCTTTGACTATACAGACATTTGTCGACAAAGTAATGTCTCTGCTTTTTAATATGCTGTTGAGGTTGGTCATAGCTTTTCTCCCAAGGAGCAAGCATCTCTTAATTTCATGGCTACAGTCACCGTTCACAGTGATTATGGAGCATAAGAAAATAAAGTCCGTTACTGTTTCCATTGTTTCCCCATCTATTTGCCATGAAGTGATGGGACTGGATGTAATGATCTTAGTTTTCTGAATGTTGAGTTTTAAGCCAGCTTTTTCACTCTTCTCTTTCACCTTCAAGAGATTTAAAAGTTATTACAAAAAGTGACCACAAGGCGACAGCATTTCTTCGTGCCCAACTCTGGCTCATTCCGCAGGCAGGGACATAAGGAAGATCCTGTTCGCAGATGGTCAAGAGTGCAGCGCGCCAGAGGCAACGCTCAAGGCTTGTGTCTCATCTCATTCCTTCTTTCCCTTCCCCTTTATTGCCCAAAGCACATCCCAATTCCTGGAACACCACTCTGTGGAGGGTGCTATCACTCCTAGGTGGGACGACCATAAGGAAGGGGGCTGGCGGCAGCGGGGGGGCGGGGGAACCCCAGCCCAGAGGACACATGGAGCCTAGGGAACTTTTCAAAGCTCTTCCAGCCCAGAGGTTCCACCGTTCTTTCGATGCAGTAGGCTTGATTTCTCTGTTGGAGGGCCCTCCTGGATCCAGAGATTGGGGACTCAATCTGAAAGCAAGAGGCACTCCAGGTCCATTGTGGGGGCACATTTCCTGCCTCATCCTCCCAGCTCCCTCAGCTCCACAACACTCCAGCCTTGGTACCGAAGCCTGCTTTGTCTCCAGGGATGTGATACCAGCCCAGGTCACCATGGCCTAAAGGAATAGAGTTAGTATGTCTTGTGTCTTTTCTTCTTCTACTTTAAAAAAATTTGAATTGGAGTATATAGATGAAGTGATCAGTGAAGTGATCAGTGCAAAGAAACAGAGGAAAACAATAAAATGGAAAAGACGAGATGTCTTCAAGAAAATTAGAGCTACCAAGGGAACATTTCATGCAAAGATGGGTCAATAAAGGACAGAAATGCTATGGACCTAACAGAAGCAGAAGATATTAAGAAGAGGTGGCAAGAATACACAGAAGAACTATACAAAAAAGATCTTCCCAACCCAGATAATCATGATGGTGTGATCACTCACCTAGAGCCAGACATCCTGGAATGCAAAGTCAGGTGTGCCTTAGGAAACATCATTAAAAACAAAGCTAGTGGAGGTGATGCAATTCCAGTTGAACTATTTTAAATCTTAAAAGATGATGCTGAGAAAGAGTTGCACTCAATATGCCAGCAAATTTGGAAAACTCAGCAGTGGCCACAGGACTGGAAAAGGTCAGTTTTCATTCCAATCCCAAAGAAAGGCAATGCCAAAGAATGCACAAACTATTGCACAATTGCACTCATTTCACAGGCTAGCAAAGTAATGCTCAAAATTCTCCAAGCCCGGCTTCAATAATACGTGAACTGTGAACTTCCAGATGTTCAAGCTGGATTTAGAAAAGGCAGAGGAACCAGAGATCAAATTGCCAACATCCACTGGATCATAGAAAAAGCAAGAGAATTTCAGAAAAACATCTACTTCTGCTTTATTGACTATGCCAAAGCCTTTGACTGTGTGGATCACAACAAACTGTGGAAAATTCTTCAAGAGATGGGAATACCAGACCACTTTACCTGCCTCCTGAGAAATTTGTATGCAGGTAAGGAAGTACCAGTTAGACCTGTACATGAGACAAAAGACTGGTTCCAAATTGGGAAAAGAGTACGTCAAGGCTGTATATTGTCACCTGCTTATTTAACTTATATGCAGAGTACATCATGCAAAATGCTGGGTTGGATGAAGTATAAGCTGGAATCAAGATTGCTGGGAGAAATATCAATAATTTCAGATATCCTGATGACACCACCCTTATGGCAGAAAGCAAAGAAGAACTAAAGAGTCTCTTGATGGAAGTGAAAGAGGAGAGTGAAAGAAAACTCAACATTCAAAAAAATAAGATCATGACATCTGGTCCTATTACTTCATGTCAAATAGATGGAGAAACAATGGAAACAGTGACAGACTTCATTTTCTTGGGCTCCAAAAATCACTGCAGATGGTGACTGCAGCCATGAAATTAAAAGATGCTTACTCCTTGGAAGAAAAGCTATGACCAACCTAGACAGCATATTAAAAAGTGGAGACAGTACTTTGCCGACAAAGGTCAGTCTAATCAAAGCTATGGTTTTTCCAATAGTCATGTATGGATGTGAGAGTTGGACTATAAAGAAAGCTGAGTGCCCAAAAAGCTGATGCTTTTGAACTGTGGTGTTGGAGAAGACTCTTGAGAGTCCCTTGGACAGCAAGGAGATCAAACCAGTCCATCCTAAAGGAAATTAATCCTGAATATTCATTGGAAGGACTGATGCTGAAGCTGAAACTCCAATACTTTGGCCACCTGATGCGAAGAGCTGACTCATTGGAAAATACCCTGATGCTGGGGAAGACTGAAGGTGGGAGGAGGAGGGGACGACAGAGGATGAGACGGCATCACTGATTTGATGGATATAAGTGTGAGCAAGATCCGGGAGTTGGTGATGGACAGGTGATGGACAGGGAAGCCTGGCGTGCTGCAGTCCCTGGGGCCGCAAAGAGTTGGACACGACTGAGCAACTGAACTGAACTGAATTCTCATGTTGAAGAGGTGTATTTTGGGGTTGCGTTTGCACTTTGGATGTATCCCAGTTTGCTTACACAGTCATCTATGGAAGACATCCTGATATTTGAAAGTTTGTGGGTATTACAAGTAGAGCTGCTATGCATTATTGCATGATAGTTTTTATTTGGACACTTTTTCAAAGCTGTTTTCTAAATACTAGATGTGCAATGTTTGATCCTCGGGTGAGCCTTGTTTACTCTGGAAAAAAAAAACAGCTAAGTTGCTCTGTGGCACATGGGATCTTCCCAGATAAAGGATCATATTTGAGTCTCTTGCGTTGTCAGGTGGACTCTTTACCACTGAGCCACCAGGGAAGCCCCTGGGTTTTGTTTTTTTTTGAGTTTACAGATTCTAATAGGTGTGCGGTGCTACTTCACTGTAGTTTTAATTTGTGATTTCCTAATGATATGATTTTTGAGTATTTTTGTTATGTTTATTTACTATCTGTATGTTTTCTTTGGCCAGGTGTTCAGATTTATATATCTTTAATGAGGTTGTTTGTTCCAGATTTTTTGGTATTATTTGAGTATACAACCTTTTATCAGATATGTATTTTGTAGATGTATTTCTCTGTTTGTGACTTGTGTTTAGGTTTTCTGAATAAGGTCTTTTATGAGTTTAAATTTTTAATTTTTTAAAGGTCATGTTTTAAATTTTGTATCTTTTTTGGGATAGACTTAAGTTTTTTTTTGGTTAAAATTCATAAGCAAAACTGAAGTACTGTAGATACAGCTTTGCATTTTGTCTGTTGAGAAGTTTAAGTGAATTTGGTATAAATCATAAAATTTCTTTCTACTTTCATTTGATTGCATATGGATTCCAGTTATTTATACAACAGGTTTTGGAGATGTCTTGGGAAGTCAGTTTCCCCAGGTGAAACCGCATCCATGAAACATCAGCTCTTTTCAGCTCCTGTTCTGTCTTTGAATTTAACTTGCTTTGAGATGATTCCACTGTCTCATAGTAGCAGAATCACAGAATGTTTGTCCTTTTTTGGTCTGGTTTGTTTCACTTAGCATAATGACTGTAAGGTTCATCTACATTGTAGTATTGTCAGAATTACCTACTTTTAAAGGCTGAATCATATTCCATTGTATGTATATTACAGTTTGTTTATGAAATTGTCTGTTCATGGACACTTGGATTCCTTCCATTTGTTGGCCAATGTGACTAATGCTGTTGTGAATATGAGCGTAGAAATATGTTTATTTTTTCAGCCTGTTTTTTCAAAACTTTTGGGTACATAACCTGATTTGGAATTGACATATTGTCAAAATACATATCATGAATTTTAACAAAAAAAAAACCCTTGGACAGTGGCTGTACATTTTCACTATATTTTTTGTATGATAGAATATTGTTGAAGCCTTTGCATATACCCTATTTTCCATATTCATTCATCCACTGATGGACAGTTGAATGAGTTGTACCTTTGGGCTATTGTGAATAATGTTGCTATGAATGTTTGTGTACCAGTTGTTGTTTGAACAGCTGTTTTCAGTTCATTGACATGTATATCCAAGAGTGGAGTTGATGAAGTAAACAGTGAGTATATTTTTATCTTTCTGAGGAGATGCCAATCTATTGTACATATAGTCTGTACTATTTTCCATATCCACAAGCAAAGTGTAAAGTTTTCAATTTTGTACGTTGCTATTAATATTTTGATCTTCATTACAATCATTTAGTGAATATGAACAAATATTGCATTGTGATTTTAATCTGTATTTCCATCATTACAGAAAGGAAATATACCTAAGACAATTTTTAACTCAAACCTTAGCATTCTGCTTAGTAGCCATAGCTGTTGCATTACCAAAAACTACTAAGAATTACTCTATATAGTTAAAAAATTAATCCCCCAAATCACTCATCAAAAATTCATTAGGATAACACAACCAATTTTACCATGTTAATAAATCAGCCCCACTACAATTTATGAAGATTTGGAAGAAAAAACCTTATAAAACTGGCAACAGAATCCAATGAAGGTCATCAGTACTCATACATGGAATGGAAACATGGCAATGAAATGAAAAATCATCATTGTGTTTTGACTGTAAGATCAGAAATGGCCAACATTTGAAAATTCAAGATGTTGATCATAATTGAAAAAAAAAAGATGTTGATCATAATTGGCAACAGTGCACTTATTGATCTACCATCCCCATCAAATATTTCATCATAATGAAATTCCCATTATTTGTTTCATATTTTGCAAATGAAGTCACAACAGATTTATTTCTAGCAATTCATTATACATGAAGTACAAGTCATATGTACCAATATGTAAACAATCTATGGATTATTTGTTCAGTTCAGTTCAGTTCAGTCTCTCAGTCGTGTCCAGCTCTTTGCGACCCCATGAATCACAGCACACCAGGCCTCCCTGTCCATCACCAACTCCCGAAGTTCACTCAAACTCATGCCCATCGAGTCGGTGATGCCATCCAGCCATCTCATCCTCTGTCGTCCCCTTCTCCTCCTGCCCCCAATCCCTCCCAGCATCAGGGTCTTTCCCAATGAGTCAACTCTTCGCATGAGGTGGCCAAAGTACTGGAGTTTCAGCTTCAGCATCAGTCCTTCCAATGAACACCCAGGACTGATCTCCTTTAGGATGGACTGGTTGGATCTCCTTGCAGTCCAAGGGACTCTCAAGAGTCTTCTCCAACACCACAGTTCAAAAGCATCAATTTTTCAGTGCTTAGCTTTCTTCACAGTCCAACTCTCACATCCATACATGACCACTGGAAAAACCATAGCCTTGACTAGACGGACCTTTGTTGGCAAAGTAATGTCTCGGCTTTTAAATATGCTATCTAGTTTGGTCATAACTTTCCTTCCAAGGAGTAAGCGTCTTTTAATTTCATGGCTGCAATACCATCTGCAGTGATTTTGGAGCCCCCCAAAATAAAGTCTGACACTGTTTCTCCTGTTTCCCCATCTATTTCCCATGAAGTGATGGGACCAGATGCCATGATCTTAGTTTTCTGAATGTTGAGCTTTAAGCCAACTTTTTCACTCTCTTTCACTTTCATCAAGAGGGTTTTTAGTTCCTCTTCACTTTCTGCCATAAGGGTGGTGTCATCTGCATATCTGAGATTATTGATATTTCTCCCGGCAATCTTGATTCCAGCTTGTGCTTCTTTCACTCAGCCCAGCATTTCTCATGATGTACTCTGCGTATAAGTTAAACAAGCAGGGTGACAATATACAGCCTTGACGTACTCCTTTTCCTATTTGGAACCAGCCTGTTGTTCCATGTCCAGTTCTAACTGTTGCTTCCTGACCTGCATATAGGTTTCTCAAGAGGCAGGTCAGGTGGTCTGGTATTCCATCTCTTTCAAAATTTTCCACAGTCTATTGTGATCCACACAGTCAAAGGCTTTGGAATAGTCAATAAAGCAGAAGTAGATGTTTTTCTGGAACTCTCTTGCTTTTTCCTTGATCCAGTGGATGTTGGCAATTCGATCTCTGGTTCCTCTGCCTTTTCTAAAACCAGCTTGAACATCTGGAAGTTCACGGTTCACATATTGCTGAAGTCTGGCTTGGAGAATTTTGAGCATTAAGTTACTAGTGTGTGAGATGAGTGCAATTGTGCGGTAGTTTGAGCATTCTTTGGGATTGCCTTTCTTTGGGATTGGAATGAAAACCAACCTTTTCCAGTCCTGTGGCCACTGCTGAGTTTTCCAAATTTGCTGGCATCATGGTTAACAAAAGAGTCTGAAATGCAGTACTTGGATGCAATCTCAAAAATGACAGAATGAAAAAAAAAAAAGTGACAGAATGATCTCTGTTCGTTTCCAAGGCAAACCATTCAATATCACAGTAATCCAAACTTATGCCCCAACCAGTAACGCTGAAGAAGCTGAAGTTGAACAGTTCTATGAAAACCTACAAGACCTTTTAGAACTAACACCCAGTAAAGATGTCCTTTTCATTATAGGGAACTGGAATGCAAAAGTAGGAAGTCAAGAAACACCTGGAGTAACAGGCAAATTTGGCCTTGGAGTATGGAATGAAGCAGGGCAGAGGTTAATAGAGTTTTGCCAAGAGAACGCACTGGTCATAGCAAACACCCTCTTCCAACAACACAAGAGAAGACTCTACACATGGACATCACCAGATGGTCAGCCCTGAAATCATATTAATTATATTCTTTGCAGCCAAAGATGGAGAAGCTCTATACAGTCAGCAAAAACAAGACCGGGAGCTGACTGTGGCTCAGATCATGAACTCCTTATTGTCAAATTCAGACTTAAATTGAAGAAAGTAGGGAAAACCACTAGACCATTCAGGTATGACCTAAGTCAAATCCCTTATGATTCTACAGTGGAAGTGAGAAATAGATTTAAGGGACTAGATCTGATAGACAGAGTGCCTGATGAACTATGGACGGAGGTTCTTGACATTGTACAGGAGACAGGGATCAAGACCATCCCCGTGGAAAAGAAATGCAAAAGGGCAAAATGGTTGTTTGAGGAGGACTTACAAATAGCTGTGAAAAGAAAAGAAGTGAAAAGCAAAGGAGAAAAGGAAAGATATTCCCATTTGAATGCAGAGTTCCAAAGAATAGCAAGGAGAGATAAGAAAGCCTTCCTCAGTGATCAGTGCAAAGAAATAGAGGAAAACAACAGAATGGGAAAGACTAGAGATGGGTTATTTGTTACTTACATGAAAATAGAGGTTCCATGTTTTTTATTTATTTATTCATGTAACAGGATGCCTGCAGTGCGGATTTTACACCTTATTAGAATTATGAACTTTAGAATCAGCTTACTGTTTCTTTAATAACCGTAGCATTTATACATGACCTGTTACCATGAGGTTAAATGTCCTTTTGAGGAGAAACAGTTATGCCAAATTTTGTTTTAGCCATTCCTCCCATTGGCACTAAGTTAGTCAAAAGAATCAGAGGAGAATTCTGGTCCACATTCAATTCTTTGTCTTCCATTTTATCCTCCTATTTTTAAAATTACAGTTTTAGCAGTCAATTACCTACTGATCTTTCATGAAACAGAGTCTAGTAATCCAGCAGGAATCCCATCCAGTTATAGCAAAATCTCATTTTATCCAAACTACGAAGTTAAGGATCCCTTGGTTGCTTTGTTCTTATTAATAGTTTTGGTGTTGGAGAAGACTCTTGAGAGTCCCTTGGACTGCAAGGAGATCCAACCAGTCCATCCTAAAGGAGATCAGTCCTGGGTGTTCATTGGAAGGACTGATGCTGAAGCTGAAACTCCAATACTTCGGCCACCTCATGTGAAGAGTTGACTCATTGGAAAAGACCCTAATGCTGGGAAGGATTGGGGGCAGGAGGAGAAGGGGACGACAGAGGATGAGATGGCTGGATGGCATAACTGACTCGATGGACATGAGTTTGGGTAAACTCTGGGAGTTGGTGATGGACAGGGAGGCCTGGTGTGCTGCAATTCATGGGGTCGCAAAGAGTTGTACATGACTGAGCGACTGAACGGAACTGAACTGATCCATCATAACTGGAGGACTTGGAAACTGATTTGTCCCGGTAATAATTGGAGTACCCAGCATAGCATTTCCTTGACTAAATATCCGCTTGAGTACTTCTTCCAATGTTCTTACTCCTACTTCTGTCATGAAGAGTAGACGCTGATGATAGTGGTTCTTGAAATGTATCTTGATTCCTAGGTGGTGCAGTTGGTAAAAAAAAAAAATCTGCCTGCCGATTCAGGAGATGCAAGAGATCTGGGTTCGATCTCGGGTTGGGAAGATAACAATTCATACAATATTTTTATGTGAACAAGTTTTACACTAACGAATTTTTTTCTTCTGTACACATAAGAACAAATGGTATTCAAGGACACTTAAAGAATCCTAATATTGAAAATAAGATCTGTACTGTGAGGAATGCTCAGAAATTTGTGAGTCAAAACATAGTTTTGTGCCTATCATCATTGTAGTTGCCTCAGTGAAATATTTTGAGAAATGCTCTTTGTTCATGGTATAGATTCATGAAGAAGCTAAATAGCATTAATTATGTTGACAATTGAGAGTTTAAACCTCCTGTGAATCATATGCGACAACTACGTACGCCAGCATGATTTATTAGTATTATATCAATATTTTTAGCCCTATTGTATTTCAACTAAAAATGTCAATATACAATTGTACATGAAATCAAGACATAAAATCAAGGCAAATACAAAATATTTCATCCTTTGAGGAAGAAAGTAAATGAAAAATCTATGTGCTTTGCCTGATCCTATTTTATGAATTAGGTCTTTAAGTATTTTATTCACCACACCCAACTGAGTGATTAACAAATGTTTCAGAGAAGAAAGGATCATTTCTCTTTAACAATGAGTAGTTCAACTCCTCCCAAAGCAAATACTGGACATGAATAACTATAGAAGACAAAGTTGATTATTAATATTTATATTATTTATTAGCTTGACACACTTACTACATCTGTTGCCACATTCATGTATAGTCTCCACATAGCTCTCCATAAATTTGGATATAACAGTCTATTTGTGAACAGGACATGTCATAAGCAGCTTCTATGACAAAACAAAAGTGTATCTGTCAGACTGTCTTCTACAAGGACCAGTAACTGTAATTCTTGTGGTAGTAAACATTGAAAATATTAGCTTATTTTTCTAAGTGAGAGTTATAGTGATACAACTAATTGCTAATATCACAACTGGCCATGTATTTATGTACTTAATGGGAGAGGCAATCCTGGCCAAATAAGTAGTAGACTTCATGAAATTAGCCTTCATGCTGTTTTATTTGAGATTACATATTCTCCCTGTTAGTTAGTAAGCCTCTGCTTACATAACACTTAGTGACCCGTTAAACCGATGTGTATCGTGCAGTAAATCCCAGTCCCAGTGTCTTATAGGAGCCTCTCAAGCCGTTGTCATCAGTTAGTCTAACTGTGTGAGACCATGTAAACTCAATGATTTTATTATGCTTGTGTCTATGACGGGAGATCTGAGAAAGCACTTCTGAAGGCTATTTCATACCGGTTCTCATTTTTATTGACTTTTAAAAGGTTTAATCACTGAGGTGTTGCTTCTACACTTGTACTACGTAGTTGCTGAGTACCAACATGCCCTTTCTCCTTAAGTGCAGTAGAAGTAGTTACCGCTTCCCAACGTTTCTGTCTTCTGTCCTCAGGAGTCCTCCTGTCCTTGAGCTCACCACAGAATGGTGGATGGAAATTGTTAGAATACCCTTCAAACCCATTTTATTGCAGTCTCTTCAGGAGGTTACACTCCTGCAAGCCTGAGGATATTACAAAGCGGCTTTTACAACATCAGATGAAGGACCAAGGTTAACACTTGTGACACCCACAGGCTTGCATGGCCTCTATATGATCGCTGGCTTTGCTTTCATAATCATCAGCTTATTAAACCAACTAAAATTTAACTGTATTTCTTATCATCATTTTATCTTTGATGGTTTTTAGAGGTATTATGGGTTTTCCTATACATCTCTACTTATTGATGTGGATTTTAACTATTTAGTAGTACTTACTAAAATTGAATTCTAGTAGGTTAGTTTTGTTAGAATAGGAAGAATGATCAACTTTATATTATTAGCATTATTTATTGCTATATTATTAGTTTTATTGTTTGTATTCATCACATTGTAAGTTTCTGAAGTGAGCATTCAGAAAAATCAGGTTCTTTTGAATGACTGTCCATTTGACTGTATAGAACCATGACAATGTTATTACATAAAATTGTTTACAGTGTCCAGTATATTTCTCCTGTTTGATGCAAAAATTGCCCTTCCTTATATTCGAGATTACATATTCTTCCTGTTAGTAAGCATCAACTTACATAACACATAGTGACCCATTAAACCGATGTGTATCGTGCAGTAAATCCCAGTCCCGATGTCTTATAGGAGCCTCTCAAGCCATTGTCATCAGTTCGTCTAACCGTGTGAGATCATGTAAGCTCAATGATTTTATTATGCTTGTGTCTATGACGGGAGATCTGAGAAGGAACTTCTGAAGGCTATTTCATACCAGTTCTCATTTTTATCGACTTTCGAAAGGTTTAATCACTGAAGTGTTGCTTCTACACTTGTACTAGGCAGTCACTGAGTACTGCTAGCATTGCAAGGAAAAAAAAAATAACAATAGTAATTATAACTCCATTTGTAATTTTACTGTTAGCAATAATTATACCATACAAATGAACACAGAAGAGATTAGAGTGGACCAAATATAAAAATTAGTTTAAAGTAATATATATAATGTTGAATTATCACAGTAAAGTTAAAATTTGTAGTTATTAAGTTCCTTTGCTATAGACAAGTATTATTCTATCATTTCAGTTTTCTTTGTAAGGATGTTAATGTACAGATTCTGGTTAGTATCCTCTGTACTATGGCCAGAGTGAATAATATTATCCTTATTCATTAGAGCAACTCTATTAATTCTTAACAGTCATGTCACTCAAGGTATTTTAATATCCACTGTGTTAATATATTTGTAGTTTATGAAGTTGCATAAGTTGTATCCATTCAAGCAATAATATCAAACAGTTATGGCATTAATTATGTATACAAACATTTCTCTCTCCACGCATCCCCAGCCTTGGTGGATGCAGGGCTTGGGACAAGGTGGGGGCTGGGATTTCCAGGTCCTTCCAGGTGGAAGTAGTTGTATGCAAGTGGATTCTGCCTGATAACATCATGGAACCACATAACATGGCATTTACTCTCACATAGTAACTGCTTGCAAATAGGAATACCCACCAATGTTTAAACTCCCAAGTGACTTTCAAAATAACTGGCTCATTCCCAGTGAAAAAGCATCCTTCTGTCTTTAACTATAAACCGGTTCTAATGGTTATTATGTAAAATTAAAGGGTGAAGGACAGACACAGTGGAACCACCCCAAGAAAAGCAATTCCAGGGAATTCCCTTGTGGTTTTTCCCGTGCTTCCACTGCAGGGGGCATCAGTGTGATTCCTGGTCAGGTAACTAAAATCCCGCAAACCATACGGCAACACCAATAAATAAGTAAATATAAATAAAACCAGAAAAATAGCTTTCCAGAAAAAGAAGAAAAGAAGAGTAGTTCAGGACACAAATCAGAGTTGGTATATCGAACTGATGTGGTGTAGGTCTGAACCACCTGTGTTCCCACAGTAGCTCCTCAGGAGACCATGCGATGCCTGGGGGCTGCAGCGAGCTCTCCTAGCTCCACGTGTTGTGGGCTTTTAGGGGAGCACGAGTATGAATCCCCCTCGACAGAAGAGGCTTGAACCACCTTGGGCCACTCCAGCAGCTGAGCTCTAGCAAGCGACCAAGGGTTAGGCCTGCCCAGGGTGATGCGTGAGGGGAGACTGCACCCCACTCTGAAAGTCATCTCTGCAGCCGAGGGAAACAGAAGCAATTTTTCCCAAGATACTTACAGTGATTTTTGTAGGCATATTATATTCTGAAATATAACTGTAAGTTATTGTTTAAAAGAGCAAACTCTGCCAACAACTTCTTAAATGTATTTATTAAATAGTCACTGGTCACCAAGATTTTAATCTGTAAAGGTGGGGCTTAGGAAAAAAATGACATGGGGGTTCTTTTATGAGAGAATATCTGTTACAGATATATGTTTCCTAAGAAAACACTCTCTAAGATATGTTTTGTCTAGATAATAGGAAAGCATTACTGAAATATTTAACTCAGTTCGTGGTTGCATTTATAATGCATCCTAAGTTATTTTCTGGAGAAGATGAATTTATTTTAGAACTTCCTTTGCTTTGCAAATGCTGTTAAGATTAATTAGATACAAATTTTTAATTCTTGTTTTATTTTTGGTTATTGTAGGAAGTAGATCCGAAAAGAACTTGCTATGATTTACATCAAAGGATGTTCTCCCTATATTTCCTCAAGAGTTTTATCACACCCATACTTAGGTTTAGATCTTTAAACTGTTGGGAGTTTAATTTTTTGTGTGATGTTAGGGAATATTTTTAATTTCACTGGCCTTTTCATTGTTTAAGAAAGCTCCACTCTGTCCTCCAGAGTGTCTGTTCTCAATTTACATTGCCAGCATCAGTGGAGGAGGGTTCCTTTTTCTCCACACTGTCTCCAACATTTATCCTTGTAGGGTTTTGCCAGTGGCCATCTGACCAGTGTATGGTGATACCATGGTATAGTTTTGGTTTGCATTTCTCTAATATTTAGTGATGCTGACATCTTTTCATGTGATTTTTTTAAAAGGGTGTGAGTGAAACGTGTTTCCTGATATTGGCTCCTTGAACTTCTGCTGTGTATTGAATTTTTTATCAATGACCATGCCTAGGACATTTCTTGAGGGTAGGTGAATATTACTTACAGCCCTGCAGGCCTTGTGAATATTAAATGACCATCAGCACATCTTTTCAGTGCTTCCCTGGTGGTTCAGATGGCAAAGAATCTGCCTGCAATGCAGGAGACCTGGGTTCGATCCCCAGATCGGGAAGATCCTCTGGAGAATGGAATGGACCCACTCCAGTATTCTTGCCTGAGAAATCCCAAGAACACAGGAGCCTGGCGGTCTACAGTCCATGGGGTCGCCAAGAATCAGATACAACTGAGCCACAAACACACCTGAAAAGTTGCTGCTACAGGAAATGGCCAAAAGGCGGCAGCACTTCTTCATGCACTTTTTTTTTGTAATTTCATTTTTATTGTTGTTTAGTTGCTAAATTGTGTCCAATTCTTTGAAACCCCATGGACTGCAGCATAGCAGGATTCCCTGTCCTTCACTAAATCCCAGAGTTTGCAGGAACTCATGTCCATTGAGTTGGTGATGTCATCCAACCAAGTTGCCCCCTTCTCTTCCTACACTCAATCTTTCCCAGCATCAGGGTCTTTTACAATGAGTCAGCTCTTCGCATCTGGTGCCAAAGTATTGGAGCTTCAGCATCAGTCCTTCCACTGAATATTTAGTGTCGATTTCCTTTAGGATGGACTGGTTTGATCTCTTTGCTGTCCAACTCAGTTCAGTTCAGTTGTTCAGTCACGTCTGACTCTTTGCAACCCCATGGCTGCAGCACACCAGGCCTCCTTGGCCATCTCCAACTCCCGGAGCTTGCTCAGTCTCATGTCCATTGAGTCAGTGATGCCATCCAACCATCTCATCCTGTCGTCCCCTTCTCCTCCTGCCTTTGGTCTTTCCCAGCATCAGAGTGTTTTCAAATGAGTCAGTTCTTCACATCAGGTAGCCAAAGTATTGGAGTTTCAGCTTCAGCATCAGTCCTTCCAATGAATACTCAGGACTGATTTCCTTTAGGATGGACTGGTTGGATCTCCTTGCAGTCCAAGGGACTCTCAAGAGTCTTCTCCAACACCACAGTTCAAATGCATCAATTCTTCAGTGCTCAGCTTTCTTTATGGTCCAACTCTCACATCCGTACATGACTACTGGAAAAACCATAGCTTTGACTAGATGGACCTTTGTCAGCAAAGTAATGTTTCTGATTTTTAATGTGCTGTCTGGGTTTGTCATAATTTTTCTTCCAAGGAACAACTGTCTTTTAATTTTATGGCTGCAGTCACCATCTGCAGTGGTTTTGGAGCCCAAGAAAATAAAGTCTGTCACTATTTCCATTGTTTTCCCATCTATTTGCCATGAAGTGATGGGCCTGGATGCTACGATCTTCGTTTTTGCAATGTTGAGTTTTAAGCCAGCTTTTTCACTCTCCTCTTTCACTTTCATCAAGAGGTTCTTAGTTCCTCTTCGTTTTTTTCCATAAGGGTGGTATCATCTGCATATCTGAGATTATTGCTATTTCTCCCAGCAATCTTGGTTCCAGTTTGGGCTTCAGCCAGTCTGGCATTTTGCATGATGTACTCTGCATAGAAGTTAAATAATCAGGGTGACAAAAATAAGCCTTGATGTATTACTTTTCCAATTTGGAACTGGTGTGTTGTTCCATGTTCAGTTCTAACTGTTGCTTCTTGACCTGTATACAGGTTTCTCAGGTGGTAGGTAAGGTGTTCTGGTATTCTCATCTCTTTAAGAATTTTCCACAGTTTGTTGTGATCCACACAGTCAAAGGGAGTGTAGCCAGTGAAGCAGAAGTAGGTGCTTTTTCTGAAATTTCCCTTCTTTTTCTTTGACTCAGTGCATGTTGGCAATTTGATCTCTGGTTGCTCTGCCTTTTCTAAATCCTGCTTGAACATATAGAATTTCCTGGTTCACGTCCTGTTGAAGCCTAACTTGAAGGATTTTGAGCATTACCTTGAGAGAATGTGAAATGAGTGCAGTTGTATGTTGGTTTGAACATTCTTTGGCATTGCCTTTATTATATATTGGAATAGTGTGGATTTTCAGTGTGTTGTCTTAGGTGCCCATGAACTTGATTCAGATGTATATCTATTCTTGCTCTGAACAGTGTGTTCCGTAGGGTTCTCTGTGCAACTCAGTATGTACTTTAAGATTATCTATTGGATATATATGAGTGTATGTGATAACGCAAAAGTCTTAATTTATTCTTCTTTCTCATTTTTTTTGGTAATTGTAAGTTGGCTTTTGAAGTTTGTAAATCTGCTTCTGGTATAAATTGATAGATTCCACCTGTAAATGATATATGATATTTCTCTCTCTCTGACTTACTTCACTGCACATTGTAATGACTTGGTCCATCTTTGCTTCTGCCAATGGGATTATTTAATTCTGTTTTATGAGTGAGGAGTATTCCATTGTTTAGCTGTCTCACTTAATCTTCATTTTTCAGCCTCTGGCCTTGTTGATTGATTCTCTATCTCGGCTCTAATAAATAGTGCTGCTCTGAATATAGGGGTGCATGAGTCATTTCAAATATAGCAATGTATGACAAAACCCACTGGAAAAAAAAAAAAAAAATAATAAAAATTTAAAAAAAATAAAAAAATAAAAAATAAAAAATAAAAAAAAAAAAAAAAACAAATTATGATTTTTTTTCTGTATGTGAGCCCAAGAGTGGGATTTCTGGATCATATGCTACCTGTGTGTTGAATATTTTAAGGAACCTCCATGCTGTTTTCCGCAGTGGCTGCACCCATTTACACCCCCACCAAGAGTGTAGGAAGATTCCCTTTTATCTCCAACCTCTGCAGTATTTATTCTTGGTGGATCTTTCTGATAATGGCCATTCTGACCATGGTGAGGTGATTTTTCAGTGTTGTTTTGATTTGCATTGATTTGATAATTAGTCATGTGGAGGATGTTTCCATGTGCTTTGTGATCTTATACAGTATGAGAACAGTTTACCTGTTGAAATTGGCTTCTTGAACGTAAACTCTATTTTGAATTCATTTTTTGGTGATTTACTCCAAGGACTTTACTTGACGGCAGGTGTCCTTTCCAGCCCTGCATGCCTTGTGAATATTCAGAGATGATTCAGTTCAGCTCAGTTCAGTCACTTAGTCGTGTCCGACTTGCATGGACTGCAGCACACCAAGCCATCTCCAATTCCCTGAGTTTGCTTAAACTCATGTCCCTTGAGTTGGTGATGACATTCGACCATCTCATCCTCTGTCATCCCCTTCTCCTCCCCTCTCAGTCTTTCCCAGATCAGGGTGTTTTGCATTGAGTCAGTTCTTCGCATCAGATGGCCAAGGTATTGGAGTTTCAGCTCCAGCATCAGTCCTTCCAGAATATTAGCACCAGTTTTAAAGTTGTTGTTATGGGCAATGGCCAGAAGATGGCAGCATTTCTTCCTGCCCAACTCTGAAGATTTAGGGAACCAGAGCCTGAGGGGAAAGCCTTGCTCTGGGATTGTCAGTTTCAGCGAATTGTGCCAGAAGTAACAAACAGCCAGCATGTATTGTGTCTCTTGATTTCTTCCCCATTAACCTTTATTGCCCGGACACATGCAAATTCCTGCAACTCCACTCTATGGAGGGTGATGTCATCCGTAGGTGGGGGTGACCCCAAGGAAGGAGGCTGGTGTTGGGATCACCACTACCAGGAGTCTTGGAGCCCAGGGGACTTTTCAAAGCTCTTCCATCCCAGAAGTTCCAACAACCTTTGGGTGCAGTCGGCTTGGCGTGGCTGCAGGAGGACACCTCCTCCTACCCTTCCCAGAGCTGGAGATTCTCCAGGTCCATCTGTAGAGGGCTTATTGTCTGGCACATCTTTCTAACCCCCTCAGATCCAAGACACTCCAGCCTTGGGATCCAGGTCTGCTCAGGTTCCAGGGATGTGACACCAGCCTAAGTCACCATGTCTGAGGGGCCTAGAGTCAGCATTTCCATTACTTTTTAAAAAATTGTATCACTTGAATTGGGGAATATAAGCGATTTACAGTGTTGTGGATTTTCCCCCTGATAGAAGCTTTATTCACTTACTGAAGAAGGAAATGGCAACCCACTCCAGTATTCTGGCCTGGAGAATTCCATGGACAGAGGAGCCTGGCAGGCTGCAGTCCATGGGGACAAAAAGAGTTGAACATGTCTGAGTGACTTTCACTTATTCACTTACGTATACACATCAGTATGTTCCTTTTGGGTGCTTTTCCCATATAGGTTATTGAAGAGTGTTGAATAGGGTTCTACATGCTATACAGTGGGTCCTTCTGGATTATTTCATAATTAGGAGTGTGTATATGAACCAGCTAACCTCTCCCCACCCCCTTTCCTTCTTGGTAACCATATGTTTCCTTTTCTATGTCTGTGAGGCTGTTTCTCTTTGGAAAAGTTGTCATTTTAATCCATTTTTAGATTCCACCAAAAATGATATCATATAATCCTGGCCTTTTCTTGCCTTTCTACTTCACTTAGCATGATCACCTTCATTTTCTTCTTTGTGACAGAAAATGGCATTATTCATCCTTCTTGATGGTTGAGCAATATTGCATTGTGTCTATGTACCCCATTTCTTCACCCATTCATCTGACCTTTCACACTTGGGTTGCTTCTGTGCCTTGGCTACTGTACCCAGTGTGGCCGTGATTGCAGGGGTGCAGGTGTCCTTTAAAACTTTGGTGTCCTCAGGATCCAGGACTGGGCATAGGATTCCTAGGTCCCACAAACTTATATGCTTAGTTCTTTAAAGAACCGTCATACTAGTCTCCCTAGTGGATGTTCTGATTTACATTTTCAACAACACTGTGGGAGAGTTCCCCTCTCTCCACATCCACTTTAGGATTTATTGTTGGAGATTTTTTTGAGATGACGATTCTGATCTCGGCGAGGCAGCAGGGAGCAGTGGCGTGAAGTGAGATCTTAATTCCTTGCCCAGGTATTGAACCTGGGAAGCCTGGATCAGAACCAGGAATCCTAGCCACCAGACCAGCAAGGGCTAGAGGCTAGAAGTTATTTTTCCCTGGATCTTTGCCCTCAGTGAAAAATGCGTTTGTCACAGAGGCAGAAACTGAAAATGCAGGTACAAAGTTAATCATTAGAGATATAGCACAAAAACAAGTGGGAGAGCACAAAGAGAAACTGTTTAGTTAAGACAGAAGCAAGGCAGAGATGCAGACCAAGAGAGAAAGGGTGTGGGTGTCGTCCCTAGTGAGGAGCGCAGTAAAGAGGTGGTCAAGTCATTTACATAGGGCAGCTCTTCCAGGTCTTTCTCTTCCTTCAGGCCAATTATCTTGTTTCTTTTTCCATACCTGACCTCCCCTGGGACCCTCCCCTGGGTGTGCACGCACCCCTCAGCCACGATGGATCTTGAAGTGAAGGCTTCCGGGAGGAGCAAGACTCATTACGGCCTGGTATTATTCCTTGACCTTTCACCCACAAGGAGCCTTTCTGCACATGTATAGTGTCTCTCTTGTTCAAAAAGAGGGGGGAGAGAGAGCCCTTCATCCTTCACTCACACAGGGTTTTGCCCCCTCTTTGTCCTTGCCTTGACTGCTGCCATGACTATTACCTTAACGTGTTTACAGAAGACAAACACTGGCTGTTTACCTTGTTTCTGTTGTTATTTCCCTTTTGGAGGGCAAAGAGGAGGCTGATTTCAAATGCCTTAACTGGAGCCCACCTATTTCGTCTCAGGAAGTGTTAACAGTTGTGAGTATTCAGCCTGTAGCCCACTTCTCTGTGCCGCGTGCAATGCAAACAACAGGCCAGCTGTGAATGTCTAACTGGAGCCCAGCTGTCTCCTAACTCATTCTGACTGGTGTGAGGTGATATCAGTTTGGACTTGATCTGCCTTTCTCTTATAATTAGTGATGCCGAGCATCTTTTCATGTGTTTTATGGCCCCGTGTCTGTCTTATTCAGAGAAATGTCCTTTGAGATCTTTTGTTCAGTTTTTTCACTTGAGTTATTTATTTGTGTGTTTTTTATATGGAGCTGCATGAGCTATTTCTGCATTTTGGACATTTCATTTGCAGATAATTTTTCTCTTTCTGAGGGCCGTCTTTTTCTTTTGGTTAGGATTTCCTTTGCTGTGCAAATGCTGTTAAGGTTAATAGGTCTCATTTGCTTATTTTTGCTTTATTTTTCATTACTTTAAGTGGTGGATGAAAAACAACTTGCTGAGATTTATGTCAAAGTATGTTCTGCCTATATTTTCCTCAAGAGTGATGTACCTGTCCTTTTGTTCTTTAAACTGTTTGGAGTTTATTTCCGTGTATGGTGTTAGGGAGTATTCTAATTTCATTGTCGTTTACATTGTTTAAGGAAGCTCCACACTGTCTTCCAGAGTGACTGTTCTCAATTTACATTGCCAGCATCAGTGTAGGAGGGTTCCCTTTTCTTCACACTCTCTTCAGCACTTACATTTCCAGAGTTTTTAACCAATGGCCAATCTGAACAGTTGTGTGGTGGTGATACATCGGTGTAGTTTAGATTTGCAGTTCTCTATATTTATTGATACTGACATTTTTTCATGTGATTTTTTTGAATGGGTGTGAGTGAAACATGCTTCTTGAATGTCTCCGTGTTTTGAATCCTTTTTTGATGATCACGCCTAGGACATTTCTTGAAGGCAGTGTTTTTTACTGATAGCCCCACAGGCCTTGTGAATGTCAAATGCCCACCAGCACAGCTTTTAAGCTGTTGTTACAGAAAATGGCCACAAGGCAGCAGCTTTCTTCATGCCTGACTTTTTTTGGTTGTTCTTTTCATTTTTATTGTATATTGTGGTAGCATGGATTTTCAATGTTGTCTTTGTTTTAGGTATCCAGGAACTTGATTCAGATATACATCAATGTGTATCTATTCTTGCTCTGGGTTCTTTTTCCTGTATAGGTTATTACGGTGTGTTGAGTAGGATTTCCAGTGCAACTCAGTACGTCTTTTCTGATTATCTGTTGGATATAATTTAGTATATATGTGTTAATGCAAGAGCCCTAACCTGTCACTCTTCCTAACTTTTTTTGAGAAGCTAAGCTGGTTTTTGACATTTGTGAGGTTGTTTCTGTGTAGTAGCTCATCTGTGTAGATTGTTAAATTCCACCTGCGTATGTCTTGGTTCATCTGTTCTTTTGCCAATGGCATTATTTCATTTTGGTATATGACTGAGGAGTAGTCCAGTGTCTTGGATCCTACTTAATTTTCCTTTTTCAGTCTCTGTACATGCTGGTTGATTGTCTGTCTTGGCTCTAGTACTGCTCTAGTACTGCTCTGAAAATAGGGTTGCACAAGTCATTTCACATTTTTATTTTCTTTGGTTTTGAGCCCAGGAGTTGGATTGTGGGATCATATGGTACCTCTGTGTTGAATTTTTATGGAACCTCCATGATGTTTTCCATAGTGACTGCACCCATTTACACACCCACCAAGAGTGTAGGAAGATTCCCTTTTGTCTCCGACCTCTGCAGCATTAATCTTTGTGGATCTTTCTAATAATGTGCGGGGAGCGGCTTGAAAGAGCTGACTCTGGGAGCTGCCTTGATTATCAAGGGTCTGTTCGCAGACATAGCTCTCTGTCCCGCCACCCCTCTGGAATTTACTATCCGAGTTAACTCCTAACAGACCATTAGTGAGCCTTGAATGCACACAAGGTGCAGATAGATGGCTTTGCATGACTGCCCTTAAGATAAGTAGGATGCCTTTGGCGCCATGAGAGAGCTCTGGTGATTGTTATCTTAAAGATGATGTACATGGGGAAGAATTTTCTTTGGGATGCCTCTCTTCTTGGTTTAGTATATATGTAACCCTGAGAAATAAAGAATCATCGTTGACTGCAGCGATCCTCTCGACCCCATCTGTTCTGTCTCTTTATTTCTTAGCCTAAAGGAACGCGTAGTGTTGCTCGCTGAAATCTTCCGGCTGGCCCGGCAAGTGGCGCCCAACAGCATGGAGCTCAACGAAAGTTCCTTGCGGCCGCTGCCTGTTGAAACTATTAAGGTAAGTAAGAGTGTATGTACTTGTATATTGAGGGGCAGGAAGGAATATTGTCGAGAGTATAAACCATGGGACA
Source organism: Dama dama (assembly GCF_033118175.1). NCBI lineage: Eukaryota > Metazoa > Chordata > Mammalia > Artiodactyla > Cervidae > Dama > Dama dama. Next base: position 1,282,014 of record NC_083701.1, on the reverse strand, counting down.
AGATAATAGTCGTCAGTTGTTTGTGCATATGTTACAGATATTGTTAAAGGATTGGGGAATGCAGGTTACTAAAACAAAATTGCAGACTTTTCTTAGTTTTGTTGAGGAAGCGTGTCCCTGGTTTCCACAGGAAGGGACTATGAGTTTAGAGATATGGAAAAAGATAGGGAAACAGATTCAAACATATTATACTCTCCACGGACCTAATAAGGTTCCTGTGGAAACATTTTCATTATGGTCTTTAATGAGAGACTGCCTTGATTTTGAACATGAGGAAGGGAGTAAATTAAAACACATGCTCCCACCCGAAGAACCAATTTATGCTACTCCTAAAGTTTATGCCACTCCTAAAGGGAAAGGACCCACAACCTTTGAATTAGAATCTGCAAAACCTTTGAAGGAAAATGAGGGAAGGCTGACTCCAGAGGATGAGGAAAGTTTAGAGGAACAGGCAGCTGCTTACCATAAGGATGATCATTGGGAATTACTTGTAACTGACAATTCGAATGTGCAGGCAGCAGCTGCCCCTCCGACAAAGGGTCTGGAGGCACTCATGCAGAAATTATTAATAACAATAAAGGAAGAAATAAAAAGGGAAGGTAGGGATGAAGGCGCTGGTGCAATCTCTACTGCGCCTCCTGCTTATGCACCCTCAACTATTGCTGGATTAGATCCTCCACCTATTTCCAAACCTGAAAATTTGTTGAATATAACTCATGAATCACACAGTTTGTCCCCCTTGCAAAAGGCTATGCAACAGGCCCAAAGAGCTGGAGAAACTGTTCAGGGATTCTCCGCTGCTTTCTCGGTATTCAAGCATGAAAACCAAAGGTATTATGAAGCTTTACCTTTCAAAAAACTAAAGGAATTAAAAATTGCCTGTGCTCAATATGGACCTACGGCTCCTTTTACCCAGACCATGATAGAAAGTCTAGGAGGTCAAAATTTGCCACCTAGTGATTGGAAACAAATTGCAAGAGCTTGCTTATCAGGAGGGGACTATTTATTATGGAAATCAGAATTTACAGAACAATGTGGCCATATAGCTGAACTAAACCAGCGACAAGGGATCAATACTACATATGAAATGTTGGTAGGGGAAGGGGCCTACCAAAATACCAATGCTCAATTGAACTATTTGCCTGGAGCATATGCTCAAATTTCTAATGCTGCCCGGCAGGCTTGGAAAAAGCTCCCTTGCTCTAGTAATAAGACTGAGGATCTTTCAAAAATTCGTCAGGGGCCTGATGAACCATATCAAGATTTTGTGGCTCGTCTTCTTGAAGCAGTAGGTAAGATTATGGCTGATGAGCAGGCTGGAATAGTGCTTACTAAACAATTAGCCTATGAAAATGCAAATTCTGCCTGTCAGGCTGCGCTTAGACCGTACAGAAAAAAGGGGGGTCTATCAGATTACATTCGTATATGTGCTGATATTGGACCTTCCTATATGCAGGGTATTACCCTGGCTGCAGCTTTACAAGGTAAAGGTATAAAAGAAGTATTATATCAACAGCAAATGAAAAATAAAGGAGGATTACCTAGTAGAGGAAATGCTGGCTGTTTTGTTTGTGGCCAGCCTGGACATCGTGCCGCCTTTTGCCCCCAACGAGCCAATTCAGGGAATATAAAAACTCCTAGTTTATGCCCTAGGTGTAAAAAAGAAAGACATTGGGCAAAAGATTGTAAATCTAAAATTGATGTCCAGGGCAACCCACTTCCCTCGCAGTCGGGAAACTGGGTGAGGGGCCAGCCCCTGGCCCCGAAACAATGTTATGGGGCAATGCAGGGAAATCAGATGGTAGAAGGCGAGTTACAGACTTGTTCAGAGCCACCTCAGGGAGTGCAGGCTTGGACCTCTGTTCCTCCTCCTACACAGTACTGACTCCCGAAATGGGAATGCAGGCTCTGCCCACTGGGGTATACGGCCCTTTGCCTGATGGAACCGTCAGACTTTTGCTCGGACGTAGTAGCTCCACCATAAAAGGACTGCTCATAGCTCCTGGAGTAATTGATGCTGATTATACAGGAGAAATCAAAATTATGGCCCATTCCCCACAATGTATTACCACCATAGCTAGCGGACAGCGTATAGCTCAATTGATATTGGTCCCTGCGGTGCAAACAGGAAAAGCATTGGCTTCCAGGAGAGGGGAAGGTGCCTTTGGATCCTCTGACGCCTACTGGGTCCAGGCAATAACTAATAATCGTCCTGAGTTCACGTTAAGAATAAATAGAAAGTTCTTTACAGGCATTCTGGACACAGGAGCTGATGTTTCTGTTATTGCTGAGAGACACTGGCCCCGAGAATGGCCTAAACAGATAGCTAATAGCTATATCAACATTGCAAGGAATTGGTCAAACTAATAACCCTGAACAAAGTACAGAGCTGTTACATTGGACTGACCATGAGGGTCACGAAGGAGACATTAGGCCTTATGTCCTCCCAAACCTCCCTGTAAATTTGTGGGGACGAGATGTTATGACTCATATGGGAGTATATTTATACAGCCCCAGTGATCAGGTTAGCAATCAGCTTTTAGATCAAGGGCTTCTTCCCACCTCGGGACTTGGAAGAAATAATCAGGGAACTGTTGCACCTGTTCAGACAAAAAGGTTACCAAAAAGAAGTGGACTTGGGTATTTTTAGAAGGGACCTCTGATCCTCCTGTAATTCATGCAGATCCTATTACTTGGAAGTCTGGGGAGCCTGTGTGGGTTGATCAGTGGCCCCTTTCCAAAGAGAAAAATGACGCTGCCCAACAACTGGTGCAGGAACAGTTGGAATTGGGACATATTGAACAGTCTAATTCACCTTGGAATTCGCCCATTTTTGTTATTAAGAAAAAATCTGGGAAATGGAGGCTTTTACAGGATCTGCGAAAGGTTAATGAAACTATGGAAGTCATGGGAGCATTACAACCAGGATTGCCTTCTCCCATGGCTATTCCGAGGGATGCCCACATAATAATTCTAGATTTAAAAGACTGCTTTTATACTATTCCTCTAGCACTTCAAGATTGCCCTCGATTTGCTTTTAGTGTTCCTTCTGTTAATTTTTCCCAACCAATGCGCAGGTATCATTGGAAAGTTTTGCCACAGGGTATGGCCAATAGCCCCACCTTGTGCCAAAAGTTTGTTGCAGCAGCATTGCTTACGGAGTTTTTCTGCTATGGGCCTACCTAAATGCATTAAAACAGACAATGGCCCTGGATATGTTGGCCGCAATTTTCAAACCTTTTGTGCCCAGCTGCGCATCAAACACAAGACTGGAATCCCATATAACCCACAGGGCCAAGGAATTGTTGAGCGGGCACATCAAACCCTTCAGCACCAACTGAAAAAATTAAAAAGGGGGAGTTTGTATGCTATTACGCCTAACAATCTTCTTAGTCATGCTTTGTTTGTTTTAAATTTTCTGAGCCTCGATAAAAATGGAAAATCAGCAGCTCAACGTTTTTGGCACTATGATAATAAAAAGGCACGGCCATTAGTCAGGTGGAAAGACCCGCTAGAAGGCAGATGGCATGGGCCGGATCCAGTTCTAATATGGGGGAGAGGTCATGTTTGTGTTTTCCCGCAGAATGCCGAAGCGCCGCGCTGGCTCCCGGAAAGGTTGGTACGCACGGCAGAGGAGATCACTGGTGGAGCGAATGAGACAGCTCACAATCCAGGAGACAGTCCCGCTGCCGACAGCTCAGCAGATACAGGCACTGTTACAGATGGCGTGTGAGAATGCTTCCAACCCTTCCCCTGCCTCTCCTACTAGTATATTAATTTCATTATTACTTCTTTTAAACCAGATAAGTTCCATGGAAGCCAGTATCTTCTGGGCGTATGTTCCTGATCCCCCTCTTTTACAGCCTGTTGGATGGGAAATGAGTTCTATTCCTGTGTATGTGAATGACACAATACTTTTGGGGGGGTTTTCTGATAAGCATATTTTTCCACAGAATGCCAGTATTTCTTATACGGGATCCTCTTCACAATTACCAATGTGCTTTTTCCGAAATCATAATGTTTCAGGTTGTCTCACTGTTACAGATGTTGGATATTCTGATTACAGCACTGGCTGGAGTGTGGATATTCCTGGTGTGACCAAGCTCACAGGGCATGCACAGCGACGCAACGGAACGGGACCCCAGGATATCCCATTCTGTGGCCTGGGGCATGAAGGGAAACATAGAGCGGGGCCATGGACACTCTGCCAGAATGAGACTGCTACTGTATATTCTATTCCTAACAGCACACACTCACTGTGGGACTGGTTGCCAGACTCAGAGAGAAACCCCGGAAAGGAAAGTAACAGACAGTTTGCAGCGAGAATTTGGAATCTTGGCGGCACCCTTGTTTATCAAACTGAGGTCTGGAAGTTGCTGGCTGCTTTTGAAACAAGCGGATCCTTCATGCAGACTGGAGAAAAGGTTAAAGGTGGATTTTTTTGGAATGCAACCTGAAGATATCCTCGGGCTTGTGTACCTTATCCATTTATGATTATTGCTGGTTCTGTAAATCTTACTAAGAATAATAGTCAATATTATATTGTTTTAATTATACCCTAACCAATTGCATTCGAGGAATAAGAAATAATTCTGGAGTCTTAACAGTTAAACAACCACCATTTGTTATGTTGCCTGTAAATCTTACTGAGCCCTGGTATGAAGAGTCTGGGCTTGAACTATGGGAAAGAGTGCGCACAGCCCTTGCTAGGCCACGAAGGGGGATAGGATTAATAATTCTAGGAGTAGTAACGCTTATAACTTTAATTGCTTCTGCTGTTACTGCTTCTGTATCTTTAGCTCAATCTGTGCAAACTGCTAGCATTGTAGACGATTTAGCAAAAAATACTTCCAAAGCTTTAGGGATTCAAGAAGATATAGATAGAAAATTAGAGGATAGACTAAATGCGCTTTATGATGCAGTAAGATTTTTGGGAGAAGTGCAAGGGTTAAAGCTAAGAACAAAAATTAGATGTCATGCTAATTATCGTTGGATTTGTGTAACTCCAAAAATTTATAATAATACTGAGACCCCTTGGAATAAGATAAAATTACATTTAGATGGTATTTGGCATAATGAAAACATTTCCTTAGATCTATTACAACTTCATCAGGAAATTCTTGATATAGAAAATGCTCCTCGGGCTAGTATGGATTTGGCAGAAAATGCTGAAGAGTTTGTTAACAGTTTGTTTTCCAATTTTCCCTCGATAACCTCACTTTGGCATCTTTTTTCAGGGGTCGTGGCCATGCTTCTGGTATTAGCGCTTTTTGTGTGCATTACTCCTTGTATCATAAAGAAATTTGTCAAAGAGCTGTGGGACATCAAGGCTGTCCTACACAGTAATTACTTACGCCAAAAGAATCAGGCGTGCCATTTTACTAAATAAAAGAGGGGGAGCTGCGGGGAGCGGCTTGAAAGAGCTGACTCTGGGAGCTGCCTTGATTGATTATCAAGGGTCTGTTCGCAGACATAGCTCTCTGTCCCGCCACCCCTCTGGAATTTACTATCCGAGTTAACTCCTAACAGACCATTAGTGAGCCTTGAATGCACACAAGGTGCAGATAGATGGCTTTGCATGACTGCCCTTAAGATAAGTAGGATGCCTTTGGCGCCATGAGAGAGCTCTGGTGATTGTTATCTTAAAGATGATGTACATGGGGAAGAATTTTCTTTGGGATGCCTCTCTTCTTGGTTTAGTATATATGTAACCCTGAGAAATAAAGAATCATCGTTGACTGCAGCGATCCTCTCGACCCCATCTGTTCTGTCTCTTTATTTCTTAGCCTAAAGGAACGCGTAGTGTTGCTCGCTGAAATCTTCCGGCTGGCCCGGCAATAATGGCTATTCTGACCATGGTGAAGTGATTCCTCAGTGTTGTTTTGACTTGCACTGATTTGATAATTAGTCATGAGGAATATGTTTCCATGTGCTTTGTGATCTTATACAGTGTGAGTACAGTTTACCTGTTGAAACTGGCTTCTTGAACATCAGTCCTGTTTTGAATTCTGTTTTAGATGACGGCAAGAGATTACTTGCCGTCAGGTGTTTTTCCCAGCCCCACAGGCCTTGCGAATATTCAGAGGACATCAGCACTGATTTTAAATTTGTTACTATGGGAAATGGTCACAAGGCGGCAGCATTTCTTCCTGCTCAACTCCGGTTACTTAGGCAACCAGAGCCTGTGAGAAAGCCCTTCTCCTGGACTGTCACTTAGATAGAGCAGAATGTTCCAGAAGAAACACCTAAGGCTTCTTGTTTTTCATGACATCTTCCCCCTTACCTTTTATCACCTGGACACATCCCAATTCCTGCAACAACACTCTGCAGAAGGTGATGCCATCCGTAGGTAGGGCAACCCATAAGGAAGGAGGCTGGAGGTAGGACTTCTCCCCCAGGGACTTGGCACCCAGGGAACTTGCTCAGACCCAGGACACTGCAGCCTTGGGACCCAAGCCTACTCAGGCTCCAGGGGCATCACCTCAGCACTGGTCCCCATACCTGAGGGGGATAGAGTCAGCATTTCTTTTCCACTTTTTTAAGATATATTTTTTCCTTAATTTATTTTTAATTGAAGGATAATTACAATATTGTGTTGGTTTCTGACACACATCAACATGGATCAATCATAGGTATACATATGTCCCCTCCCTTTGAGCCTCCCTCCTACCTACCACCCCATCCCACCCCTCCAGGTTGTCACAGAGCCCTGGTTTGAGTTCCCTGGCTATCTATTTTACATATGTTAGTGTACATGTTTTCATGCTACTCTCTCCATTAGTCCCACCCTCTCCTTCCTACTCCCCATGTCCATAAGTCTGTTCTCTACGTCTGCATCTCCATTGCTGCCCTGAAAATAGGTTCATCAGTACTATCTTTGTAGATTCCATATATATGCATTAATACACGGTATTTATTTTTCCGACATGCTTCACTCTGCATAATAGGCTCTACTTTCACCCACATCATTAGCACTGACTTAAATGCGTTCATGTTGTGACTGAGTAAAATTCCACTGTGTATATGTACCACAGCTTCTTTGTCCATTCATCTGTCAATGGACATCTAGGTTGCTTCCATGTCCTAGCTATTGTAAATAGTATTGGGATAAATGTGTCCTTTTCAATTTTGGTTTTCTCAGGGTATATGCCCAGTAGTGGGATTGTTGGGGCATATGGTAGTTTTATTCCTAGTTTTTAAAGGAATCTCCATGCTGTCTTCCATAGTAGCTGTCTCAACATACAGTCCCACCAATAGTGCAAGAGAATTCCCTTTTCTCCATACCCTTTCCAGCATTTATTGTTTGCAGATTTTTTGATGCTGGCCATTCTGACTGGTGAGAGGTGATATCTCATTGTAGTTTTGATCTGCATTTCTCTAAGAATGAGATGGTGACTGCAGCCATGAAATTAAAAGATGCATGCTCCTTGAAAGAAAAGCTATGACCAACCTAGACAGCATATTAAAAAGCAGAGACATTACTTTGCCGACAAAGGTCCATCTAGTCAAAGCTATGGTTTTTCTAGTAGTCATGTGTGGATGTGAGAGTTGGACCATAAAGAGAGCTGAGCACTGAAGAATTGATGCTTTTGAACTGTGGTGTTGGAGAAGACTCTTGAAAGTCCCTTGAACTGCAAGGAGATCCAACCAGTCCATTCTAAAGGAAATCAGTCCTGAATATTCATTGGAAGGACTGATGCTGAAGATGAAGCTCCAATACTTTGGTCATCTGATGCAAATAGCCAAATCATTGGAAAAGACCATGATGCTGGGAAAGATCAAAGGCAGGAGGAGAAGGGGATGACAGAGGATGAGATGATTGGATGGCATTGCTGACTCGAAGGACATGAGTTTGAGCAGGCTCTGGGTGTTGGTGATGGAGAGGGAAGCCTGGTGTGCTGCAGTCCATGGGGTCACAAAGAGTTGGACATGACTGAGGGATTGAACTGAACTGAATAATGAACGATGTTGAGTATTTTTTCATGTATTTATTAGTCATCTATATGTCAGCTATGGAGAAATACCAGTTTAGGTCTTCTGCCTACTTTGTGATTGTTTTTTTTTTTTTTTCTGATATTGAGTTGCATAAGCTGTTTTTATACTTTGGAAAGTAATCCTTTGTCAGTTGTTTCATTTGCTATTATTTTCCCCCCTCTCTGAGGGTTGTTTTTACACCTTGCTTATAGTTTCCTTTGCTTTGCAAAGGCTTTTAAGTTTAATTAGGTCCCACTTGTTTATTTTTCTTTTCATTACTCTAGGAGGTGGGTCATAGAGAATCTTGTTGTGATTCATGTCATAGAGTGTTCTGCCTATGTTTTCCTCTAAGAGTTTTATAGTTTCTAGTCTTACACTTCGGTCTTTAATCCATTTTGAGTTTATCTTTGTGTATGATGTTAGGAAGTGTTCTAATTTCATTCTTTACATGTAGCTGTCCAATTTTCCCATCACCACTTATTAAAGAGACTATTTTTTGCCCCATTGTACATTCTTGCCTCCTTTGTCAAGGATAAGTTGCCCATAGGTGTGTGGGTTAATCACTGGGCTTTCGAGCTTGTCCCATTGGTTTATGTTTCTGTTTTAGTGCCAGTACCATACTGTCTTGATGACTATGGCTTTGTAATATAGTCTGAAGTCAAGAGGGTTGATTCCTCCAGCTCCATTCTTCTTTCTCAAGATTGCTTTGGCTATTCGGGGTCTTTTTGTTCACAACCCTTTAATCTTGTTCAAACCTTTAGAGTGATGTAACAAAAGTCTTTAAGGTAAAGGGTTTAGAGAGAAGAGAGAAAGCTACAAACAAAACCAGATGGAACCAGCTGGGATGACAATGGCAACAAATCTGACTTCCAACAGACCCTGAGTCTCACTGTGTATTTATTTTAGTGTATTATTGATGTAGCAGATAGATGGACTCCAGATTAGACATTTATAACTGGTCTCCTGTTTGCATTTCATGGGACACAAAGAAGTGGGCTTCAGGCTGGATGCTTACAACTTTTAGCATTTCTGAGAGAAGAGATAGGTAGGCTTCAGTCTAGGTATTTACAGTTAGCCTCCTGTTTGTCCTCTGAAATAAAAGTAACAACAGAGAGTAAATAGCCAGTGTTCATCTCTTGTAAACACCTTAAGGTAATAGTCACGGCAAGGACAAAGAGAAGGGAAAAGCCTCTATGAGTAAAGGATTAAGGGATCTCTGCCCCAGACTTTTGGGACAAGGGAGACACTACACATGCACAGAAAGGCTTCTTGTGGGTCAGAACTCAAGAGATAATGCCAGGCCATAATGAGTCTTGCTCCTCCCAGAAGCCTTCACTTCAAGATCCATCTTGGCTGAGGGGTAAGTTTGAATCCAGTGGAGTGTCCCAGGGTTGGTCATGTGTGGGAAAGGCAACCAGATAATTGGGCTGAAGGAAGACAAAGACCCAGAAGAACTGCCCTAAATGACTGCTATAAACGACTTAACTGCTTCTTGACTGTGCTCCCCCTCACTTGGAAGGGGGGACACCCACACCCTTTCTCTGCCTTGCTTTTATCTTTTTTTTTTTTTTTGCTTTTATCTTAACAAACCATTTCTCTATATGCTTTCCCACTTGTTGTTATGCTGTGTCTCTAATAATAAATTTTACACCTGAATTTACAGTTTCTGCCTCCATGGTAAAACCATTTTTCACTGGGAGCAAAGATCCAGGGAAAAATAACTTCTAGTCTCTAGCCCTTGCTGGTCTGGTGGCTAGGATTCCTGGTTCTCATCCAGGCTTCCCAGGTTCAATTCCTGGGAAGGGAATTGCTCTTCATGTTACTGCTCACTGCCAAGTCAATCATTCTATTAAGTGACACACCAATCATGGGCCATGACCCAACATGAAGGACCAAAAAAATGTAAAAAGGAGGTGGCACCCCACTAACTCAGAAAAACTGATAGCTTACAGTTGAAAGGTTGTTGCTGGCCTACAAAAAGACGCCGGGATTCTTGGCCTCTGGCAGAGAAGAATTCAATCTGGGGCCAGAGACGAGGTTTGATCGCTCAGGGCTTTTGTGCAATAGAGTTTTATTAAGGTATAAAAGCTTCTGAGATAGACATCAGAAGGGGGCAGAAAGAGTACCCCCTTGCTAGTGTTAGCAATGGAGTTATATACCTTTTAATTAGTTATTACAATGAATCAAAAGAATGTCTCAAGTTTGTGAAAATTTTACCAGACCTACTCCCATAATTTACGTTTTAGGATAACAAGATTCAGTTCAGTTCAGTACAGTCGCTCAGTTGTGTCCGACTGTTTGTAACCCCATGAATCACAGCACACCAGGCCTCCTTGTCCATCACCAACTCCCAAAGTTCACTCAAACTCATGTCCATCGAGTCGGTGATGCCATCCAGCCATCTCATCCTCTGTCGTCCCCTTCTCCTCCTGCCCCCAATCCCTCCCAGCATCAGGGTCTTTTCCAATGAGTCAACTCTTCGCATGAGGTGGCCAAAGTACTGGAGTTTTAGCTTCAGCATCTGTCCTTCCAATGAACACCCAGGACTGATCTCCTTTAGGATGGACTGGTTGGATCTCCTTGCAGTCCAAGGGACTCTCAAGAGTCTTCTCCAACACCACAGTTCAAAAGCATCAATTTTTCAGTGCTTAGCTTTCTTCACAGTCCAACTCTCACATCCATACATGACCACTGGAAAAACCATAGCCTTGACGAGATGGACCTTTGTTGGCAAAGTAATGTCTCTGCTTTTTAATATGTCATCTAGGTTGGTCATAACTTTCCTTCCAAGGAGTAAGCGTCTTTTAATTTCATGGCTGCAATCACCATCTGCAGTGATTTTGGAGCCCCAAAAAATAAAGTCTGACACTGTTTCTACTGTTTCCCTGTCTATTTCCCATGAAGTGATGGGACCGGATGCCATGATCTTAGTTTTCTGAATGCTGAGCTTTAAGCCAACTTTTTACCTCTCCTCATTCACTTTCATCAAGAGGCTTTTTAGTTCTTCTTCACTTTCTGCCATAAGGGTGGTGTCATCTGCATATCTGAGGTTATTGATATTTCTCCCAGCAACCTTGATTCCAGCTTGTGCATCTTCCAGTCCAGAGTTTCTCATGATGTCCTCTGAATATAAGTTAAATAAGAAGGGTCACAATATACAGCCTTGACGTACTCCTTTTCCTATTTGGAACCAGTCTGTTCCATGTCCAGTTCTTACTGTTGTTTCCTGACCTGCATACAGGTTTCTCAAGAGGCAGGTCAGGTGGTCTGGCATTCCCATCTCTTTCAGAATTTCCCACAGTTTATTGTGATCCACACAGTCAAAGGCTCTGGCATAGTCAATAAAGCAGAAATAGATGTTTTTCTGGAACTTTTCGTGCTTTTTTGATGATCCAGCGGATGTTGGCAATTTGATCTCAGGTTCCTCAGCCTTTTCTAAATCCATCTTAAACATGTGGAAGTTCACAGTTCACGTATTGTTGAAGCCTGGCTTGGAGAATTTTGAGCATTACTTTGCTAGCCTGTGAGATGAGTGCAATTGTGAGGTAATTTGAGCATTCTTTGGCATTGCCTTTCTTTGGGATTGGAATGAAAACTGACCTTTTCCAGTCCTGTGACCACTGCTGAGTTTTCCAAATTTGCTGGCATATTGAGTGAAGCACTTTCACAGCATCATTTTTTAGGATTTGAAATAGCTCAACTGGAATTCCATCACCTCCACTAGCTTTGTTCGTAGCGATGCTTACTAAGGCCTGTTTGACTTCACATTCCAGGATGTCTGGCTCTAGGTGACTGATCACACCATCGCAATTATCTGGGTCATGAAGATCTTTTTTATACAGTTCTTCTGTGTATTTTTGCCACTTCTTCTTAATATCTTCTGCTTCTGTTAGGTCCATACCATTTCTGTCCTTTATTGAGCCCATCTTTGCATGAAATGTTCCCTTGGTATCTTTAATTTTCTTGAAGAGAGCTTTAGTCTTTCCCATTCTATTGTTTCCCTCTATTTCTTTGCACTGATCACCGATGAAGGCTTTCTTATCTCTCCTTGCTATTTTTTGGAACTCTGCATTCAAATCTTTCCTTTTCTTCTTTGCTTTTCACTTCTCTTCTTTTCACAGCTATTTGTAAGGCCTCAAACAACCATTTTGCTTTTTTTGCATTTCCTTTTCTTGGGGATGGTCTTGATCCCTGTCTCCTGTACAGTGTCATGAACCCCTGGCCATAGTTCATCAGGCACTCTGTCTATCAGATCTAGTACCTTAAATCTATTTCTCACTTCCACTGTATAATTGTAAGGGATTTGATTTAGGTCGTACCTGAATGGTCTAGTGGTTTCCCCTACTTTCTTCATTTTTAAGTCTGAATTTGGCAATAAGGAGTTCATGATCTGAGCCACAGTCAGCTCCCAGTCTTGTTTTTGCTGACAGTATAGAGTGTCTCCATCTTTGGCTGCAAAGAATATAATCAGTCTGATTTCAGTGTTGATCACCTGGCGATGTCCATGTGTAGAGTCTTCTCTTGTGTTGTTGGAAGAGGGCATTTGCTATGGCTAGTGCATTCTCTTAGCAAAACTCTACTTACATTATCATATGCAAAATAGATAGCCAATGGGAATTTGCTGTTTGGCTCAGGAAACTCAAACAGGGACTCTGTATCAATCTAGAGGGGTGGTATAGGGCTGGAGATGGGAGGGAATTTCAAAAGGGAGGGGATATATGTATACCCACGGCTGATTCATGTCGAGGCATGATAGAAAATAACAAAATTCTGTAAAGCAATTATCCTTCAATTAAAATATATATTAAAAAAATGACCTCCTAGCAAGGATTTGCAAGCAGTGGGTTACTCTCAGCAAACAGAATGCTGGGAAACATACATTCCTGCGATGAACAAAAGGCAAGAAAAGAGTGTTTTTCAGGCATCTATCAGCAACTGTCTATGTTCTATGATACGAGAACACCACGTTTGCACAGAGGCCCCAATTTCCTGAGTCACAGAGAGTATGTTTCCTTGCACTTTTCGAGCCTTGTGAACCTATTTCTAGGGGATGCTAGGACTGTTCACAAGGAAACAGACTGCAAGAGAGTGTCTGAGAGTGCTGAGTGCCATCCTGTTGCTGCCAACAGAGAGAAAATGCTAATTTTGCCAACATGGTTCAGTATCTAGGTTTACACTCAGTGTGTGTCCCTGCAGTATCCAAGAATTTTCCAGACAGCCCTAGGGTCACTGGAAACAGAGAAAATGTCATGGAACAGACAGTTTGATATTTGTTTTCTTTTCCTGTGATTTGGGGGCCTTCCCTACTGTATAACAGGTGAGGGGAAATTGTTATTTAAAAGTGACCTCCAGGCAAGGATTTCCAAGCAGTGAGTTTTGGTCAGCAAAGAGGTGCTGTGAAGTCTATGTTCCTCTGATGAACGAAAGGACAAAAAAGAGAGTATTTTTCAGGCATCTATCTTTTGGCAACTGTCTTGATTCTATGACATGAGAACAACACTTGCACAGAGGCCCTAATTTCCAGATTCACAGGCAGTATGTTTCCCTGCGCTTTCTGAACCTTGTGAACACATTCCTAGGTCATACTGGCACTGCCCATGAGGAAACAGGCTGCAGGAGTGTGTATGAAAGAGTTGAGGACAATACTGTTGTTACCTAGATTAGCTGACATTCCAGTGGAAATGATCTTGTTACAAGGACTTGCAAGCTGCCTGCTAGCTTCAGAAATCCCAAAGGTTTGACCAAAGCTATGGCTATCATAAGTAGGAAAACAGTAATTGGATGAATTTTCAGGCAGCTTCTCGGCTGCACTGTTTTGGGGCCGAGAGAGAAAGAGAATGCTGATTTAGCCAACAAGGTCCAGTATCCAGGTTCACATTCAGTATGTGTCCCTGCAGTATCCAAGAATTTTCCAGACGGACTTAGGATCACCGGATGCCTGCTACAGAGAAAACATCATGGAACAGATGGTTTGATATTTTTCTTTCCCCTATTATTTGGGGGCCATCCCTACTGTTTAAAGGTGAGGGGAAATTGTTACTTAAAAATGACATCCAAGCAAGGATTTCCAGTGTGTTTTGGTCAGCAAACAGAATGCTGGGAATCCTATGTTCCTTTGGTTAATGAAAGGCAAAAAAGAGAATGTTTTCATGCACCTATCTATCAGCAGCTGTCTAGATTCTAAGATGAGAGGACTCCAGGTTTGCACAGAGGAACTAATTTCCAGAGTCAAGGCCATATGTTTCCCTGCACTTTGCGAGCCTTGTGAACACTTTCCTGGGTCATACTGGGACAGTCCATGAGGAAACTGGCTGTAGCAGTGTCTGAGAGTGCTGAGTGCCATAGTGTTGTTACCTAGATTAGTTGACATTCCATTGGAAATATGTCAGTGGCAAGGAGTTGCAAGCTACCTGCTTTCTTCAGAAATCACAAAGGTTTCAACAAAGCTATTGCTATTTCAAGTAAGAGAACAGCAATTGGATGGATTTTCAGGCAGTAGCTAGGTGCACTGTTTTAGGGTCAACAGAGAGAAAATGCTAATTCTGCCAACAAGGTCCAGTATCCAGGTTCACACTCATCATGTGTCCCTGAAGTATCCAAGAATTTTCCAGACAGACCTAGGATCACTGGATCCCTCCTACAGAGAATATTTCATAGAACAGATGTTTTGATGTTTCTTTGCTTTTCCCTGTGAGTGTGTTTGCCTTCCCTAATGTAACACCGAGGACGGGAAATTGTTACTTAAAACTGAACTCCAAGCAAGGATTTTCAAGCCATGTGTTACTCTCAGCAAACAGAATGCTGGGAAACCTATGTTCATTTGATTGAAAGTGAAAGTGAAGTCGCTCAGTCGTGTCCAACTCTTTGTGACCCGTGGACTATAGTCTGCCAGGCTCCTCTGTCCATGGGATTCTCCAGGCAAGAATACTGGAGTGGGTTGCCATTTCCTTCTCCAGGGGATCTTCCCAACCCAGGGATTGAACCCAGGCCTCCCGCATTGGAGGCAGACGCTTTATCCTCTGAGCCACCAGGGAATGAAAGGCAAAAAGGAGAGTGCTTTTCACACACCTAGTAGCTGTCTAGATGCTTAGATGTTAGGACTCCAGGTTTGCACAGAAGACCTATTTTCCAGAGTCAAGGCTGTGTGTTATCCTGCACTTAGAGAGACTTGACAACACATTCCTGACACCCCACCCCAGATCCTGTACCTGGGGTCACAAGGCCACAGCCTCCAGGGTGAACCCCTTCACAGACTTTGTACCTGAGGTCACATGTCCACCATATCCAGGGTGATCCTCTTCCAGACCATGTACATGGGGTCAATGTCCTGTCTCCAGCGTGACTCCACCTCCCAAACCCTGTATCAGGTTTCAAAACTCCACAGTCTCCAGGGTGACCCCACATCACCAAACCATGCACCTGTGGTCACATGTCAACTGTCTGCAAGGTGATCCCTCTCCCCAGATCCTGCACCTTGGGTCACACATCCACAGGCTCCAGAGTGACCCCTTCGAAATACCTGCACCTGGGTCACATGTCCAGAGTCTCCTTGGTGACTCCCCTCCAAGACCCTGTATCTGCAGTCACATTTCCAATTTCAAGGGTAACCTCACTCCCAGACCCTGCATGTGGGGTCACACTTCCAGAATCTCTATACCTTCTCACCAGAACTTGTACCTTGGGTCACATGATCACCATCTCTAGGTTGACCCCACCTCATCAGAACTTTTACCTGTGCTCAGACCTCCACAGTCTCCAGGGTGACCACCATTCCCTGACTCTGAACATCTGATCACACATCCATTGTCTCCAGGGTGACATCCCCCAGATGCTGAACCTGTGGTCACATGTCCAGAGATTTCAGGGTGACCCTACAACACTGGTCTGAGCACCTGGAATCACACATCCACAGCCTCCAGGGTAACCTCCCCTCCCAGACACTACACATGGGACCACATGTCTGCATCTCCATGGTGATCCCCCTCCCAGATGCTGCACCTGGGGTAACGTGTCCATAGTGTACAAAGTGGACCCCGCCTCCCAGAACATGTACCTGGGGTCACACATTCAGAGTCTCCAGGGTGACCCCCTCCTGAACCTGCACCTGGGGTCACACTTCCACATCCTGTACCTGGGGTCACATGTCCACTGTCTCCCCCGAGACCACACTTCACAGACCCTGCACCTGTTCTCACACGTTCACAGTCTCCAGGTGACCTCTTCCTGAAACTGCACCTGGGGTCACATTTCCACAGTCTATAGGGTGACACACCTCCCCGGACCCTATACCTGGAATCACATATCCAGAATCTCCAGGGTGACCGCTTCCAGAACCTGCACCTGGGGTAACATGTCCAGAGTCTCCAGGCTGACACCCCTCTCCAGACCCTGTACCTGGGGTCACAGTTGGCAGGGTGAGCCCACATCACCAAATCCTGCACGTAGGGTCACATGTCAACAGTCTCCAGAGTGACCCCTCTCCCCAGACCCTGTACATAGGTTCACATGTCCACAGTCTCCAGGGAGAGCCGTCTCCCCAGACCCTGAAAATGGGGTCATACATCCACAGCCTCCAGGGTGACCTCACTTACCAGACCCTACACCTGGACTCACATGTCCACAATCTTGAGTGACCTCCCTCCCAGACCCTGCACCTGTGGTCAAATGTCCACAGGCTCCAGGGCTACACCTTCGCAGAACCTGCACATGGGGTCACATGTCCACAGTCTCCTGCATGACACCCCTCCCAGACTCTGTATCTGGGGCCACATTTTCAGTTTCCCATACCCTACACCTGGGGTCACACGTCCTCAGTTGCAGGGATGAACCCCTCACAGACCCTAAATCCACGGTCACATATTCACAGTCACCAGGGTGATAACCCTCCCAGACCCTGTATCTGGTGTCACACGTCCACATTCCCCAGGTGAACCCAGACCCTGTACCTGAGGTCATACATCCAGTCTCCAAGGTGATTGCCCTCCAGTGGATGTGTGAACCCAGGTACAGGGTGTGCAGAGTGGTGTCACCCTAGTGACTGTGGAAGTGTGACCCCAGGTGCAGGTTTGGCAGGGGAGTCACTCTGGAGACTGTAGACGTGTGACCCCAGGAACAGGGTCTGTGAACTTGGGTAACTCTGAGGAGTGTGGAAGTGTGACCTCAAGTGCTGCACCTGTGGAGGTGGGTTCCACCCTTTAGACTGTGGACATGTTACCCCAGGTGCAGGGTCTGGGAGGGGGATCACCCTGGAGACTGTGGATGTATGACCTCAGGTATAGGATCTGGGATGTGGGTTCACCTGAGGAATGTGGACATGTGACCCCAGGAACAGTTTCTGTGAGGGGTCACTCTGGAGACTGTGACCTGGGGTAACATGTCCACAGTCTCCAGGGTGAAACCCTCCCATGCCCTGCACCTGAGGGAACATGTCCACAGTCTTCAGGGTGACCCCACCTCCCAGCCATGTACCTGGGATCATATATCCACAGTCTCCTGGGTGAGCACCCTCCCCAGACTCTGCCCATGGGGTCATACGTCCACAGTCCCCAAGTGGCCCCAACTCCCAGACCCTGCACCTGGGTTCTCACATCCATGGTCTCCAGGGTGAAACCCTCCCATGCCTTGCACCTGAGAGAACATGTCCACATCTCCAGGGTGACCCTACCTCCCAGTCATGTACCTGGGGTCATTTGTCCAGTCTCCTGGGTGAGAACCCTCCCCAGAATCTGCACATGGGGTCACAAGCCCACAGTCCCCGAGTGACCCCAACTCCCAGACCCTGTACCTGGGATCACATGTCCATAGTGTCAGGGTGATCCCACCTCTGACACTCTACACCTGGGGTCCATATTCCTCAGGTTTACCCCTCCCGATCCCTGTACTTGGGCTTACACGTCCATAGTCTCCATGGTGACTGTTGAGTCCAACTCAACAGCACAGGTGCCTGACAGCATGGCATGGCAAAAGAATGAGAAACATTCAAGAAAGTTACAGAGGGGACCAGGGGACCAACACCGCCATGAGGGGAAGGTGCCCACACTGATCTCATGTCTGCTTTATTACACTTTCTGAGACTAGCTTTCATGTGTTTACAGGAGCATAGCAGGCCGGGTGGCCTTCAATGATAATCCTGTGCAATTAATATTTAGCATTTTTTTAATCCCCGTTTTTCTGCTTCAGGGACAAAGACCTAGTTAATGTTTATGTGCCTCACAGGCGACAAAGATAGAAACAGTCTGTTGATGGCTTTCCACCCCCAGGAGTACATCCTGCTTTCAAGATGTTTTTTGTTCTTTCTTGGATTCCTTCAGGAGTGACATGCTGAGTCATGTCCTCTCAGCAAGATTGCTTAACTCTTTTGCCAGGCCTTTAAGTAGTCCTGTCTCCTACAGGTAACCCCCTCCCATATCCTGCACATTGGTAACATGTCCAGAGTCTACAGGGGTATGAACCAGTCCAGACACTTTACCTGGGGTCACAGGTCCCAGTCTCCTGGATGAGCCCACCTCAGGCACTGCACCTTGGGTCACATGACCACAGTGTGCGAGGTGACAGTACCTCCCACACCCTGCACCTAGGGTCGCATGTCTACAGTCTCCAAGGTGACTCTATCCCAGACTGTGCACCCGGGGTAACCTGTCAACAATCCCAAGAGGGACCCCACTTTTCAAACCCTGCACCTGAGGTCACAAGTCCACAGTCTCCATGGTGACCCCCTCCTAGACCATATGCACTGGGACACACGTCCACATTTCCAGGGTCAGCCTCTTCCCCAGACACTGCACTTTGGGTCACACGTCCATAGTCCCCAAAATGAACCCACCTCCCAGAACCTGTAATGGGGGACATGTGTACTCAGTCTCCAGGGAGACCCCACCTCACAGACCCAGCACCTGGGGTCCGACACCTAGTCTCCAGGGCGATGGCACCTCCTATACCCTGCGCCTGGGGTCACATGTCCACAGTATCCAGGGTGACCTCCTTTCGACTGTGGACCTGGGGTCACATTTCCATAGTGCCGAGGTGACACCCCTCCGCAGACACTGTACCTGGGGTCACACGTCCAGTCTCCAGGGTGACCCCGTCCCCTAGACCGAGCAAGTAGGATCACACACCCACGCTGCAGGGTAGCCCCACCTCCCAGAGCCTGAACCTGGGGCCGCACGTCCCTAGTCTCCATAGTGACGCCCTCACAGACCAGGACCCGGGATCATATGACCAGGGTCTCCAGGGTGATCCCCACCCGACCCTGCACCTGGGGTCACATTTCCAAAAGCTCTAGGGTGACACTTCTCCCCAGATCCTGTACCTAGGGTCACACCTGCACAATCTCCAGAGTGACCCCACACCCTGCAGCTGGGGTGACATGTCCATAATCAGCAGTGTAACCCCAAGTCCTACACACATTATCTGGATTCGCAGGTCCAGTCTCTATGGTGACCCCCTCCCATACCATGCACCTTGGATCACACACCCACAGTCCTCAGGGGGACCACCCTGTACCTAGGGTCACATGTCCAGGGGGACACCACCTCACAGAATCTGCATTTGGGGTCACATGTCCAGTATCCAGTGTGAACCCCCCTCCCAGGCCCTGTACGTGGGTCAATGTCCACAGTGTCCAGTATGAACCCCCCCCCCCCCAGGCCCTGTTCCTGTGACACATGTCCACAGCCTCTAGGGTGACCACCCCTCCCAGAACCTGCACCTGGGGTCACATGTCCACAGCCTCTAGGGTGACCACCCCTCCCAGACCTTGTACCTGGGTCACATGTCCACAGTGTCCAGTGTGAACCCCCCTCCCAGACCCTGTTCCTGTGACACATGTCCACAGCCTCTAGGGTGACCACCCCTCCCAGAACCTGCACCTGGGGTCACATGTCCACAGCCTCTAGGGTGACCACCCCTCCCAGACCTTGTACCTGGGTCACATGTCCACAGTGTCCAGTGTGAACCCCCCTCCCAGACCCTGTTCCTGTGACACATGTCCACAGCCTCTAGGGTGACCACCCCTCCCAGAACCTGCACCTGGGGCCACATGTCCAGTGTCCAGTGTGAACCCACCTCCCAGACCCTGTACCCAGGTCACATGTCCACAGCCTCTAGGGTGACCCCCCTCCCAGACCCTGTACCCGGGTCACATGTCCACAGTCTTTAGGGTGACCCTCCTCCCAGACCCTGTACCTGGGCAGAAATATCTTCAGTCTCCCGAGTGATACCCTCCCAGACCCTGTGCCTGGGGTCACACTTCCACAATGTCCTATGTGACAGCCCTACCCAGATCCTGAACCTGGTGTCACATGTCCAGAGTCTCCAGCAAGACTTCCATCCCAGACCCTGTACCTGGGTCACATGTCCAGTCTGCAGGGTGACCATACTCCCCATATTTTGTACATGGTGTCACATCCACACTCTCCACGGTGACTCAACCTCCCTGTCCCGTACTGGGGTCTTACAACCAGAGTCTATAGGGAACCTCCCCTCCCAGCCCCTACACCTGGGGTCACATGTCCACTATCTCCAGGATGACTCCACATCTCAGACCACGTGCCTGGGGCCATATGTCTAACAGTCTCCCAGGTGAGCTCCCTCCCCAGAACCTGCACCTGGGGTCACATGTCGACAGTCTCCAAGGTGACCCGTCTCCATATACCCAGCACCTGGGGTCAAACGTGCACACTCTCCAGGGGGACAACCCTCCCAGACCTTGCTCCTGGGGTTATACGCCCACAGTCTCCGTTGTGACACCCACTTACCAGACCCTGCACCTGTGGTCACCTAACCAGTCTCCAAGGTGACAATACCCCCCAGACTGTGCACATGGGGTCACATGTCCACATTCTCCAGGGTGACCCAACTTCTCTGACTCTGTACGGGGGTATCACAACCACAGTCTTCAGTATGACCATACTCCCAGACCCTGCACCTGGCTTCTCACGTCCACGGTCTCCAGGGTAAACCCTTCCCAGACCCTTCACCTGGGGTCACATGTCCACAGTCTTCTTGATGACACCCCTCCCTAGACCCTGTATCTGGGATCACATGTCCACAGATCAGGGTGACTCACCACACCTGATTGAGTACCTAGGATCACCTGTCCACAGTCTTCAGGGTAACCTCCCCAAACAAACCCTACACCTGATGTCACATGTCCACAGTCTCCACGCTGAAACCCTCCTGACCCTGCACCTGGGTCACGTGTCCACAAGCTCCAGGGTGACACCTTCCCAGACCCTGGACCAGGGTCACATGTCTACAGTCTGAAGGGTGATCCCACCTCCCAACCCTGAACTCGCAGTCACACTTAAAACGGTCTCCAGGGTGACTGCTCCTGATCCTGCACGTGGGGTCACATTTCTACAGTCCCCTGGGTGATACCTCTCCCAGGTCCTGTACCTGGGGTTACATGTGCATAGTCTCCATGGTGACCCCTCCTTGCAGATCCTGTCCCTGCGGTCAAATATCTGCAGTATCCAGGGTAACCCCCCAGGCCATAAACATGGGGTGACACCTCCAGTTTCCAGTATGAGCCCACCTTCAGACCCTGTACCAGGGTCACATGTTCACAGTCTTAGGGTAACCCCAACTCCTAGACCCTATACCTGGAGTCACAAGTCCACAGTCTTCATGGTGACCCCCTCCCAGACCATTCACCCTGGATCACACGTCAGAATCTCCAGGGAGTGCTGCCTCACCAAATCCTTCACTTTTAGTCACGTGTCCACAGTCCCCAGGGTGACCCCACCTCGCAGACTCTGTGCCTGGGGTCACATGTCTACAGTCTCCTGTGTGACCCCGCCTCTAAAACCCAGTACCTGGGGTCCCATGTTCACAATCTCTAGGGTGACCCCACCTCCCAGACCCTGCACCTGGAGTCACATGTCTACAGTATTCAGTGTGACACCCTCTAGACCCTGGACCTGGGGTCACATTTCCACAGTGTCTAGTGTGATACCCCTCGAGGCGGCCCACCAATGCATGCAAAGGCCTCTTGTTGCTGTTTGCTTCCTTCTGCCAGAGCTAGCTTTGCTCCCCACTTGGGCCTTTGGCAAGTCAGGGGCCGGCCCGCCACCCGCCCCTCCCCCAAGTGGCCCTTGGGCAGTGCCAGGTGCCAGCGTGGCACCCGGCCCCCTCAGAAGCACTCCTGCAGCCTCCTTCCCCATGGGTAGGACCGCGCTGATCTAGGAATGTGTTTGCAAGGCTCACAGAGTGCAGGCAGACACAGGCCCTGACTCAGGAATTGAGGTCTGGGAGCAGGCCCGGAGTTCTGGCGCCTGAGGAGCCACACAGTTGCTGCATGATAGAGGCCTGAAAAACCACTCTGGGGCTGCCTTTCCTGCCTCCAAGGACGATATTGTCCCCAGCTGCCTACGGGCTGAGAGTCACCCCTGGCTGGGAAGCGCTGGCTGGGAGGTCATTTTGCAGCGGCAATGGCCCCTGGGGCCCCACACCCAGGAAGGGCTTGCACACTCCCAGGGAAGATCAAGGCAACCTCCACACGGCTGTTCCATCACGTTTGCTCTGCAGGAGAAAGCTCCCAGGCCGAGGCCTGTCTGCACCATGCTTGGATCCTGTGGGGAGAACACCCTGGGTGCCCACCTGGATCCCAGGCCTAGGGCCCCAAACTGGCATTTTTCTCATGGGGAGCCCTTACGTGGGGCAGCCCAGCAATTACTTGCAAAGGCCTCCCGTTGCTGTTTGCTTCCTTCTGCCAGAGCTAGCTTTGCTCCCCACTTTGGCATTTGGCAAGCCAGTGCCACCCCTTGCCGGGGGCCCATGGGAGGTGCCAGGTGCCCTTGGCCAGGTGAACCCAGCATGGCACCTGGCCCCCTCAGATGCACTCTCGCAGTCTCCTTCCCCGTGGGCAGGACCGAGTTTACGTAAGAATGTGTTTGCAAGGCTCGGAATGTGCAGGCAGACCCAGGGCCCTGACTCGGGAATTGAGGCCCTCAGAGCAGGCCTGCAGGTCTGACATCTGAGAAGCAAAACATTTGCTGCAAGATAGAGGCCTGACAACACACTCTGTATGGATGCCTTTCCTTCCTCCAAGGAAGATAGCTTTCCCAGTCTCCCGCGTGCTGAGTGCCACACAGCTGGAATGCGCTTGCGTGGAGGTCATGATTCAGTGGCAATGGCCCCTGAGGCCCCGTGCCCAGGTAGGGCTCCCACACTCACAGGCAAATCAAAAGCAACTTCCACATGAGTCAGCTCTTCGCATCTAGTGGCCAAGTATTGGAGTTTCAGGTTCAATATTAGTCTTTCCAATGTATATTCAGGCCTGATATCCTTTAGAATGGAGTGGTTGGGTCTCCTTGTAGTCTAAGTGACCTTCGAGCATCTTCTCCAACACCACAGTTCAAAAGCATCAAATCTTCGGCTGTCAACTTTCTTTATAGTCCATCTTTCACATCCATACATGACATATGGAAAAACCATAGCCTTGACTACACGGATCTTTGTTGGAAAAGCAATGTCTCAGCTTTTTAATATGCTGTCTAGTTTGGTCATCATTTTCCTTCCAAGTTGTAAGCATCTTTTTATTTCATGGCTGCAGTCACCATCTGCAGTGACTTCTGAGCCCCCCAAAATAAAGTCTGCTGTTGTTTCTACTATTTTTCCCGTCTATTTTTCATGAAGTGATGAGACTGGATGCAATGATCTTAAGTTTTCCAAATGCTGAGCTTTAAGCTAACTTTTTCACCCTCCTCTTTCACTTTCATCAAGAGGCTCTTTAGTTCTTCTTCACTTTCTGCCATAAGGGTGGTGTCATCTGCATATCTGAGGTTATAGATATTTCTCCTGGCAATCTTGATTCCAGCTCGGGCTTCATCCAGCCCAGTGTTTCTCACAATGTACTCTGCATACAACTTAAATAAGCAGGGTGCCAATATACAGCCTTGACATATTCCTTTTCCTATTTGGAACCAGTCTGTTGTTCCATGTCCAGTTCCAACTGTTTCTTCCTGACCTGCATACAGATTTCTCAAGAGGCAGGTCAGGTGGTCTGGTATTCCCATCTCTTTCAAAATTTCCCACAGTTTATTGTGATCCACAGAGTCAAAGGCTTTGGCATAGTCAATAAAGCAGAAATAGATGTTTTTCTGGAACTCTCTTGCTTTTTTCTTGATCCAGTGGATGTTGGCAATTTGATCTCTGGTTCCTCTGCCTTTTCTAACACCAGCCTGAACATGTGGAAGTTCACGGTTCATGCATTGCTGAAGCCTGGCTTGGAGAATTTTGAGCATTACTTTACCAGCGTGTGAGATGAGTCCAATTGTGCAGCAGTTTGAACGTTCTTTGTCATTGCCTTTCTTTGGGAGTGGAATGAAAACTGACCTAACAAACCTAGGTCAGAAAATGCAGTTTTCAACTGCATATGCTAAAAGAACCAGCTTTGCAGTTTCCAAGAAAAAAAAAAGTTTCATTTTAACCAATTTTCTCTGAAGTCCAAGGAATATCACGGCCATCCTGCATCAAAAAATCATCTTTCTTATCAGAGAAATGTAAATCAAAACCACAACGAAGTACCATTACATGCCAGTCAGGATGGCTGCTATCCAAAAGTCTACAAGCAATAAATGCTGGAGAGGGTGTGGAGAAAAGGGAACCCTCTTACACTATTGGTGGGAATGCAAACTAGTACAGCCACTATGGAGAACAGTGTGGAGATTCCTTAAAAAACTGAATATAGAATTGCCATATAACCCAGCAATCCCACTTTTGGGCATACACACCAAGGAAACCAGATCTGAAAGAGACACGTGTGCGCCAATGTTCATCGCAGCACTGTTTATAATAGCCAGGACATGGAAGCAACCTAGATGTCCATCAGCAGACGAATGGATAAGGAAGCTGTGGTACATATACACCATGGAATATTACTCAGCCATTAAAAAGAATTCATTTGAATCAGTTCTAATGAGATGGATGAAACTGGAGCCCGTTATACAGAGTGAAGTAAGCCAGGAAGATAAAGACCAATACAGTATACTAACGCATATATATGGAATTTAAAAAGATGGTAACAATAACCCTATATGCAAAACAGAAAAAGAGACACAGATGTACAGAACAGACTCTTGGACTCTGTGGGAGAAGGCGAGGGTGGGATGTTCTGAGAGAACAGCATTGAAACAAGTATACTATCAAGGGTGAAACAGATCACCAGCCCAGGTTGGATTGCATGAGACAAGTGCTCGGGGCTGGTGCACTGGGAAGACCCAGAGGGATGGGATGGGGAGGGAGGTGGGAGGGGGGATCGGGATGGGGAACACATGTAAATCCATGGCTGATTCATGTCAATGTATGGCAAAAACCACTACAATATTGTAAAGTAATTAGCCTCCAACTAATAAAAATAAATGGAAAAAAAAAAAAAACCATGTAGGAGCTAAATATGCTCAGCTGACAATACTTGGAAATATATACATGTATTCCAGCTTACCGTTGAACATACTCAGTTAAAGGTAATTTGTGATGATGTCTCCAGGGATCTTGTAACCTTTCCTTTGGTTTATCGGTAACTTCCCATTCCAATGGTAAGACACCTGGCTTCCACCACTTGTCATGTATAGAATTCAGTGCTTGTCCCATGTGGTTACTGAAAAAACTGTCAGACTGTCTCCCAAAGGGGGCTGTGCATGCATCCCACCAGTATCTTGAGTATGTTTCTGTAGGAGAGTTTACTATCAGTATACCCTCCGTGGCCACGTGTCTATTTCAATCTTTACCAGTTATGAATGGGCTTGTTTGCTCTAGTGTTCTTGGACAATTTCAGCACAGATTCTTTGTCAGATATGCATTTTTTAGGAATACGATTTTATTTATTTTTGGCTGTGTTGGGTCTTTGTGTGTGGGCTTTCCCTAGTTTGGGTGAGCGTGGGCCATAACTAGTGGTGTGGGGCTTCTCACTGCAGTGGCTCCTCTTGTTGTGGGGCACAGGCTCAATATATACAATAAACCAAACCAAAGCAAATTATTAGAATTAAAATATCTCATTCAGAGAAGTTAAAAACCACAGAACAGAATACAGAAAAACCAAGGATTTACAACTAGAGAATACTGCTAATTAAATATATCCTAGTCTCTAAAATTCTATTATAAGTTATTTCTTATTCAAAGATTTGCTGAATTTTAAAGATTCATTTTTACCTGAGATAAAAGAAAAATTCTTAAAGCCCATCACTTCACGTTTTGGCTTGATTGTTTCTAAGAGTTCTGGAAGCTGAAATAAATATGCACTTTATATATTCAGTTACTTTTTACTAATCAAAGGAAGAGACAATTCTATATGCACCTACAACTCTAGACTGTTATTAATGATAAAACTAAACTTGGAACTTTCAGTAACTTTCATCGGAAGAAAACAAAATTCATTAGTGCTTTCAGTAGAAAATAATTCAACAACATGGAAAATCGTATTTTCACGGCTATTAACACTATTCTGTAGCTCCCTTCAATACCAAAAAAACCTTATGATAAAGATCATGTTTTTGCTCAACACATACAGTATTTGTCCAAGCACCACAAAACACTTAAACCTGAAATAAGCAGAATTATGTATCAGAGCACTTAAACACATTCTGTTCCTAAACAAAGTTCTGTTAATGGTAAAAGCAAGAACATGAAACCCTATGTGGAGGAAATAGGAAGACGTTTTAAAAGTTCAGCACTTTTAAAGGATAAGTACTGGGTAAGTAGACTAGAAACAATCAGAATCCAACCCATTAAAGACCATGGCTCCACCAGTGAAAAATCCGCTGCAGGCCTCCCGCCGCCCCCTGCAGCCGCTGCCATCCCTACTCCTCCACCGCTGCCTTCAACCCACCTGCCTATCTCCAACCCGCCTCAGACTGTAAATTCTAACTCCAATTCCCCTAGCACCCCAGAAGGCCGGGGAACTCAAGACCTACCTGTTGACAGTTTTAGTCAAGACAGTAGTATCTACGAGGACCAGCAAGACAAATATACCTCTAGGACTTCTCTGGAAACCTTACCCCCTGGTTCAGTTCTACTAAAGTGTCCAAAGCCTATGGAAGAAAACCATTCGTCTCACAAAAAGTCCAAGAAGAAGTCTAAAAAACACAAGGAAAAGGACCAAATAAAAAATCACGACGTTGAGATGATTGAGGAAAAGGAAGAGGACCTTACAAGAGAAGAGGAAATTGTCAAGCTGAATGACTCCAATCCGGATTCCAATGAAGGAGTTAAAGAGGATTGCACTACCTCCACGGAGCCTTCTTCAACAACTGAACTCCCAGATTATTTGATAAAATATATTGCCATCGTCTCCTACGAGCAACGCCAGAATTACAAGGATGACTTCAACGCTGAGTATGACGAATATAGGGCCTTGCATGCCAGGATGGAGACTGTGGCTAGAAGATTTATCAAACTGGATGCACAGCGAAAGCGCCTTTCTCCAGGCTCAAAAGAGTATCAGAATGTTCATGAATGAAGAAGTCTTACAAGAATATCAGAAGATAAAGCAGTCTAGTCCCAATTACCATGAAGAAAAATACAGATGCGAGTATCTTCATAACAAGCTAGCTCCCATCAAGAGACTAATAGGTGAATTTGACCAACAGCAAGCAGAGTCATGGCACTAGGGATCTGCTTGGACCAGAAGATGTGAATAAACTTAAGCTTATTTATTTAAAATTCCAAATGAGTTGCTCTCAAAATTCTAAAAAATGAAACTTTGCCTGTTGAAAGTTTCAGTGTTTGTTAGTAAACTTGAGTTATCTTTTTTTTTTTTCTTCTTGTTTTCCCATTTACTTTGCTTCCTTGCATTTTTGAAGCTGCTTTTTCTGGTCCTTTCTTCCCCTTTAAGACTTGTGTTTGTCAATAGAAATAATTTTTTTTAGATATTGGGGATCCAGTGTCTGTACTTCAAATCAAACTTTTTTCCTTAAAAACTGTGTTTGTCATTTAAATGATTTTTTTTTAATTAAAAAAAAAATAATAAAGACCGTGGCTCCACAGGGTGAGCTGAGCTAATGAGGGCCTGGTTTGCCCTGGCCTGTGGCGTCACTGCTCAGGGGAAGCCAGGGCTCCAGGCAGGCACGCGGTAGACAGGCTGCTACCCAAGGAGGAGAGCATGCCAGTCAGGGGGCGGAGGCGACGCCAGAGGGAGGGAAAGGATGCTCTCTCTCAGGGGCCCTGGGCCCACAAGTCTAAACCCCATGAGGCCAGACAGTGAGAACACAGGCTGCTACCCGAGGAGGACAGCATGCCCGTCGGGGGCGGAGGCGACGCCAGAGGGAGGGAAAAGGATGCTCTCTCTCAGAGGCCCTGGGCCCACAAGTCTAGACAGTGTCTGGCCCACAAGGCCAGACAGTGAGAACCCTGAACCCCACACTTAGAATCCTCTGCGACACAGGCTTAACTGCTCCTGAAGCCTGTCCAGGTCTGTGACCACACAGACAAGCTGAGTGCTGGAAATGGAGACGATGGGCTTTGTTTCAGAAGGGCCACTTGCTTGGTCTTTGCAATTTCCTTGGGTGATAGATCTTTGCTGCCAGTTACCAAAGGCTTTTTAATATCCTTAGCACTTTCATTAGAGATGGGCCTGAGTAAAGGATTTCAGCAATAAAATATTTCCACCTGCAAGATACATGAGCATGTAACTCAACACAAAATGCCAGCTGTCGACAAAGTATTAAGTGAAAGTTAACTCAGGAAAGGAGACCACACCCTGCCTCTCCAGGTAGGTGTGAAAAACAGGAACAGGACAGACTGTGACCCTGTGTGCATTTCCCCTCCTTGACCTAAGTAACAGAAAGAAAGCAAGAGGTCCCGAAACTAAAGGAAAATTAAGATCCGGAACATCCTAGGCTTTAAAAAGTTAATTAACTGCTTAAGGTAAACAATTTACTATATTTATTTAATAAATTATTATCATAGGGTAAAAAATAAAAGTCTCAACCTCAGTTATGCTTCAAATAATACAAACAACCTAAGTGTCCTCTGCATAATGGACTGCTACAGGGGAAAGAAACCTAAGAGCAGAGCACTTGCATCGAGAAAAGAATGGAATATTCTAGGTGTAAGAATAATCACTGGCTGGCATCTTGCTGGGGATGATGAAGCAAGCCCAGGCCTCAAAGGATCATATCAAGTCCACGGTGTCCCAGGAACTGCACGATCTTCATGAACAGTTTCATAGGGCAGGGTGCTCTACTGAGACTCCTCTGAGGAGAGGGAGGCAAAGGAGGAAGAGGAGAGGAACTTGGATGGAGCACCATTATCTGCTGGGCACCTTCGTTATCAGTTTGCTGGGCAAGAAATCTCTTTACTCCTCACAACAAGCACATGTAGAAGTTGTGTTCCTATTTTACAGACGAAGAATCTGAGATTCAGCCAATTTCCCTAAGACCACATAATTAAAGAGCAGCAGCTCCAAGGTCTGACTTGAAGCCTGTGCTTTTTCCACTGAAACACTCTCCTCCAGTTGACAGAGTGCTTCCGTGTCCGTGGATGATGGCTTCTCCATGTCATCTTTCCTACACTTCCGCTCACGCTCTCTTATAATCATCACCTTGCACTGGCCGGGGTGTGTGTCTATCACTGAGCTGTCTGTGCAGCAGGCATCTCTGAGACCTGGAGTGGACCTGGTGGGGCTGGGTGCTCAGCACTGGACCACATGAATGCTCCTGTGGCTTTATGCACAAAAATTAATCAATCATTATAGGCATGTGAATACCTAATACATCCAAGCTGAAAAGGGTTTCTGAAACGAAGGGAAGGTTAACCAATTTTAAGACCTTCTAATCTCAGCCATTTGGTGTTTTTCAATTTCCAAATATTAAGGAAAAACTATGCATATTTTTATTATCTTCATTAAAACGACCATCTCTGTTTTATGGTGCCTCTGTATTGGAGGCACCATACAAAGATTCTGGTTTCCCTAAGGGAAAATGAGGTCAATGTGGTGCTTTTCAAAAAGACAAAGCAATGAATATGTGACAACTGATGCCCCTAAAGATCACATAAACAAGAGTGAAAAGGAAGTCCAGTGAAATGGATAGAAACTAGGGAAGTTGGACTATAGCCCTTGCATCAACCTCTCATGACCACATGGGCTTTAAAAATCTTGGCACGTTTAGTTTAACCTGTCTTTAATTCATTTCAGTCTTGATTAGGGATGAGCACCAGCCAGCCCTCACCTCCTTGACAAATTTGGAGTACCGCGCCAGAATCTGCAGCATCAGTCTCCACAGACGATGTGCCAGCAGCGGCAAGAACATCTTGTCAGACCAGCACCTCTGAAGGCTGCTCCACGTCCTATGAGAAGCCAAAAGGCAATACAAGCTCCCAGCTAGAGGTAAAAACGCACAGTTAAGGAGTCGCAGCGGAAGGGCTAACAGCTAAAATCTTCAACGGACAAGCCAAGAATGAAGCCAATGACATTCTGAAGAATCCTATGAGGTCAGCAAAGATTTAGGGAGGTGGAGTGGACAGCCAAGAGGCCTTTAAACGCTGTTTTCTAATTTTACATGACTCCTTCTCCCAGGTATTTGATGCATATTAAACATACATAACAATCAGAAATAATCAGTTAACAGGTACTTTATAATAAAGCAACAAATGCGAATTGGAATGGCAGTCACTTGCAAGGGTTTACTCTTTGGTTTTGAATTTGTCCTGTCTTCTCTTCCACTCCTGAATATGCTATTTAAATACAGGAAGTCAATTACACATGGCTACCTTTGCAAAGACAGCTGAAAATAAACTTTTGAGGCTAGAAGAGTGCAGTTTAGATGGAACTTGGCCACACAAAAGGGAGCACAGTGGAGTGGAGCTTTGTGGCTACAGGAACAGCCACCTAGGTGAGCAGGCACCAGGGACACCTAAAGCGTGATTAGATGCAAACACGTCTGGAAAGCGTAGGCTGACCCCAGCCACCCGCCCACTGTCCCAGGACTGGGCCAAGGGCTCTGGAGGCCTGAGGCAGCAGTCCGAGCTGAGAGTTATTCTCTGGAGGGAAGGGACATTCTGATCCTTGACCTCAGCTTGAGAGGGAAGTGGAGGGTAGCCACAAGGCTACAAGAAAAGGCTGTCACTTAAGCACAGCAGGGGTTATATGCCCTTGACACATTATATTCAGAAGCGAAAATGTGTTCTCCTTCCCGTTTTCTTAAAGCATTCTTTACATCGTCTCTATACAGCCGGAAGCTCTAGAAACCTTTTTTTAAAAAAGAACTTAAACTCTATCTTCAGGGTCTAACTTACTTCCCTGGTGGCTCTGATGGTAAATCATCTGCATGCAATGCAGGAGACCTGGGTTTGATCCCTGGGTCAGGAATGGCTACCCACTCCAGTAACTGCTTGGAGAATTTCATGGACAGAGGAGCCTGGTACACTACAATCCATGGGGTTGCAAAGAGTTGGACACGACTGAGCAAGTAACACTACTGGAAGACAGCAAAAGGTCAAAGTGCTCCCAGGGCGCTAAGGCCACCAAGAAGACTTGGTGAATGGAATTAACCCACTTAATGATAGCCTTTGTCACTCTGAGGATGTTACCTGGTGCATCTTCCAGGACATCTGTAAGTGCTGCTTCTAAGGATCCCGCTATTTCTCTAAATCTGAGAGAAAAACAAGAGCATAAACGGCTGTTTTCTCTGCTTCAGGTGCCTGTCCCACCCCCCCCCCCCCCCAGGCAATAGGACCATTCTCCTGCTTGCTTGTAGGGCCAGTGCCTCAGAGATGCCCCAGCAGCCCTGATGCCTGGCCTCCAGACTTTTTATCTTACTGAGCAGGAAATAAACTTATCTGAATTACTTGACCAGGAAGCCATTTCTGGCAAGTCCCACCACCTATAATCAGGTAATCACTTCAGGGCCGTAAGACTGGTTTTTCCAGTCCTCTTACCTCCACACTATCAGAAGAAGGCAAATGTCCCTCAAACTAAGAAATGGAGAAGCTATATTCTGTATCTTGGTTTGCAGCTTGAGACATACCACTGAAAGTAGGCAGTTAAACCAGAACAAGTCTCTGCCTGGCGCTCATCAGATGTCTGCTGCCTGTCTCTCGTGCTGCTGTTGGTAACTGCAGGCCCACCCTGAGGCTCAGGATCTGCTTTCCGGATGGGTTTTCTGTTTTCTCTGCTGGGCCATCTGTCATTTCATACCGTCTTCTCACAGCCTTCTGTTATAATACCTGATGTGGACACATTTTTATGACTGTGAAATGAAACTGTGTGTGTATTTATTTCCTTAATTAGCTGCCTATGTAGCCCCCTCCTTCCCACCTATATAACCCTTCCATGTTCATACTTTCTTTACCATACATTCTTTTGTCACCCACTAGTTCCCTTGCTACCAATAAATTCTGACACATACTTAACATCAGTTTACCTAATCCACAATCTTGGTTTTTTGGATAGTACTTATATGCTTTTTAAAAGCAGTTCAGAGACTGATCTTCAGGAAACTGGAGAGTAAACGCAGCAGCACTTCACAGAAAGAGCAGCAGCCCTGCCCTCAAAGGCACGAGTGGCTGAGAGCAGAGGACTCTGGCCCACCCTGCCTGCTGGAGCTGGCCGCTCCCCACAGCTTCCCTGTGCCACACACAGGAAAGAACTCAGCGACTGCCCCGTGAAGCCTGCGGAAGGCGAGTCTCTCCAAGCAGCAGGGAGAGGCCCAGAAGGAGGCAGAAGAGCAGTGGAGGAAGAGAAGGGAGCACTGGAGAACCGCAAAGAAGGCGGTGCTCTCGAGCACACTGCGGGGGAGAGGGCAGGGGCTGCCCTGCGGTGAAGAGAGCAGACCAGCTCCTGCACTCGCCTCAGACCCCGAATCCCACCGTTTGCCCACATCTGTTAACACACGAAAACACAGGAAGGAAGCTTCAGCACAGAAAAGGCCTGACACCAACACAGCATTGTTCAGAACGCGGAGAACCAGAAGCCACCTTCACAGCCCCAAGGAAGGGAAGGTTTCCGTAACATGCGGCACAGTTCCTACTGAAAGCAGCGTGAAGAGAGGTCAGCTGGAAGTTCTGCGGCCATCAGAGGAACAGGTATAACTCAGTGTAAGTAAGGACACAGGATAAAACTGTATGTATGCCACAACAATCTGAAAACCACACAAACGAGAAAGTGCAAGACACAAATGCAGCAGACCCGTAACATTAATGCCTTTTAAACAGACGTGCAGATGACGTGTGACCAGGTGTGAGATCCCTAAGACTAAAACTGTCTAAGTCGTGTGACCCAGTTGTCCCCTCTCCCTACCTTCCAGGAGCCCAGAACCCGCCCCTCAAGTAGCTTTGCTGGCCAGTAACTTCCAGGATTGAGGTGTTAGGTTGTACTACTTCTTAGAAAATAAACAAAGTGAGATGTTACTTTGGTGAAATTTGGAAAGTTACGCTGTAGTTTTCACATATATATGGGATGCCATTCTACTCTTGATAGAGGATTTGTAAGAAAGGCAACCCCAAATACAAACACTCCTAAACGCTTCCATTTGGGTATGGGGATGATCTGGAGACACACACCCCCTCCCCCACGCACGACTCTATTGACGCATGGACACAACTTGAGGAGGGTGGAGGGGAAGGAAGGCACATCAGTACCACACGGACTCCACGCTGTAAAGGAGCTACACCACGCTAAGCATGTGCTGAATGGAGCAGACAGAGAACACACATGTGACCATCCTGGGAGCATGCACCATTCTAGCAAGAGTTCAACTGAAAGACATACCACTGCCTGTAGCATTTAAGGCGCTAACACCCAGCTTCCCGGCAGCCGCTGATTTACTACCGTTTGAGATTGCTGGGGGCCCATGTGCATTTAATCTCTTTCTATGAAAACTAATGCCTAACCCTACTTCCCAAAACTCCTGGAAGAACAAATGACACAATAGGGTATGCTGACACAGCAGGGGACCAGAGACAGAAGGGGTGCCCGTGTGCTCACAGAATGGTGGTGGTGGGAGGGGTGCCTTTTTTCCTGAAGATGACGGGGATGTCGGCACAGAGCCAGACCCAGGACTATCTGATTGCTACCGAGAGTGCAATACTAGTACCGATATTCCTTCCTAGAAATTTGCTGAAACATCACCACCCTACTGGTGTTCAGGCTTACTTTAAATGACCCTGAAGTGAATCAGAGAGCAATACAGCTTTGACACCAGCCATGTCTGCAGAACATTCTGTTATCCCAGAGAATAAATAACCCAACCACTGACAAAAATTAACAGAATAGTGTTCTATAAAGTAGTACCTGAATTTCAAGTGGAAGAGCAAATGCACTGAGAACAGGTTACACACGTCATAACTCAAACGTAACTTTTAAAATTTCATCAATTTTAAATAAAACTATTCATAAAGAAAAGCAATTCCTTTGAATGCTTATGACTAAACTCTGGTGAAGATTAAAAATGTCTTTCATGGGACTGGCTGAGTTTCAGCATAGTTTAAGACTCAATTACCAGCTTTGAGAGAACCTATGAGGAGAAGAGAACAGGCTGAGGCCAGGCTGTGCTACCCTGCAGGGCCCAGAGCTCCAGAAGGCAGAAGGACTCGACAGTCCTTCTGGACACGACACTTACGCAAGATTCCCAAGTGTGGGGTCTGGGCTGTGGGGAAATGACTGGATAAGAGGCGTCTGGAGGCAGTAAACAGGAGTATGGGCTGTGATGGTTATTAGATATCTAAAGCAATCTAAGCCAAAACGTAGACTACAGGAGACACGGAAAGTTTAAATATTATTTCTCTACTGCACTCTTAAACTATAAAATGATGCTGCACCATTTTAAAATTTTCTCACAAACCAAAAGGGTTTCTTGCCCTGGCTACATCTTGATCATCAAGTAACGATTACGTCCCATGCAGTCCATGAGTATCTCAGACAAACAGATCCTTAATTTCTTACCTACATTATAATATAACCTTGAAAAATTAAAGCTCAGTATTGTATGTAAAAGAGCACCAAACTAACGGTCTGACAGCTTAGATTTCATCATCAAAAGATGATTATATACATTCTCAATCATGGCAAGTAATTACAAGTCAAGGGATTTAATGTATTTCCCTCTCTGTAATTATTCCTCAGACCTCCAGGGAAGGACTGCATCATAATTAAGGAAAGCATCCAGTGATTTATTTATTTATTTATTTTTTGCATCCAGCGATTTAAACAAAAAGCTTGCAAGTCTTTAAAAACCATTCTAACTAAAATGCTTGAGTTAACATCATTCTATGGAGGAACTTACTGTGATCTCACTCAAGAGAATCTGCAAAAATGGCTATATTAGCATCTCTTTTTCTAGGGGAACATACATTGTTAAGAATTTATCCTAAATTGCCCCCGAATTGTCTACAGGACCACTTACTGACCCTGGTGATATCATTATGCTATCTGGAAGGAAAGTGTCACCATTTTCCAGAACACTCACCAAGAATAACTACAATTCTTATAAATTGATGGATGGAATCAGCTACAAAGAATCTTTCAAGAAAGAATACTTTTCCTGATTCCCTCTGAGGATAAAAATGTTACAGGTGAGCAAAACTCAAAACTACAAAACTACAGGTGAAGGATAGGTCTGCTATTTGAAGCAAGTGATGAAAGAGGAAAATGGAGAGGAAGAGCTGCTAGGTGACCAGCTCTCTCTGTCTCTTCATGGTGAATGAAGGCATAGCACCTGGGAATGAAGCTGGGCCTGGTCTAGCTCCCTTGGAGTCCAGCGTTCTCAGCTTGCTAATGACAAGAAAGTAAAACTTAATCCTTTTGTCATACAGGCCAGAACTTTGGCAATCATGATACTTCTTGTGCATTTCTGCTCTAAATTGTTTCCCAAGGAATAATATGATGGTCTCCAAGAAGGGGCTGTGAGATGGAGTTCAGTCCATCTGAACTGGTGTTCAAATTCTATTTCAGAAGGGTGGAGGTGATGGGAATAAATTGCTGACCTTGGAGGGGAAGGCGGGGCGAGCGGAGGAGGGGAGGTGAGGGGGAAAAAAAAAAAATTGCTGACCTTATTTGAAAATAAATCGGCAAGTTCCACTTATTATTGACACTGTGATAGGCAGAATGTGCTCGTAATCTTTTTACACTGGCCTTTGATCCACACTGCCATTGAAACGTTCTTACAAAATCCATATTTATGGTATATTTCTTTTTTTTTTTTTTGGTATATTTCTAAAATAAGAACAAACAGGTGGAATTTTCATTTTAAGGAAACTAACCAGAATCGGGATCATACACTGAAAAATGGAAATCAAGATAAAGATCAACACACAGAATCACAGGTTTAAGATCTCATTAGGCCCTTACAGGATCTTCCTCTGAAGATCCGCACACTGAGTAATGCCCAAAGTGGTTCTATGACTTGCTCAAGGTCTTAGGTGGCAAGCCCATCAA
Source organism: Dama dama (assembly GCF_033118175.1). Lineage (NCBI taxonomy): Eukaryota > Metazoa > Chordata > Mammalia > Artiodactyla > Cervidae > Dama > Dama dama. The sequence continues at coordinate 1,245,671 of NC_083701.1, read as the reverse complement.
GAGACCCAGGTATTCTAAGTCCAGTGGTCTTTAAGTGACAGCTCTCACTCATCTTCTAGGGCACCCCTAACTGTCCACTGGAACCACGAGAGATCACAGATTGAGTGGTATAATTTTCACTGCCTTTCAAGAAGAAGTATAAAATTTAAAGAAAGGGAAGAAAGGAGGGAAGAAAAGGAAAGCAATTACTCAAACCATGTGAGTAATTACATCATTTTTATAGATGGGACAGCATGAAGACTGACAAGGGGAATCTAGCAACACCACTAAGAGCAGCAGGTAACAGTTACTGAACATATATCATCTGGACACAGTGTTTACAATTCTATTATTTAATTAACCCAGAAAACTATACTACTAGGTTAACTGCTTTTATTATCATCTCCCATAGAGATGACACTTCCTCTTCTGCTCAGGCTCAGAGAGAACTGACTCAGAAACAAAGCAAGGAAAGAGAGGAACCAGAAGCCCAGACAGTCAGCAGTGAAACCTGCAGCTGCACGTCCTTTGGCAAGGGCTCTCAGTCCCCAGGCTCTGGGGAGGACACTGCAGGATTTCCCACGGACTTCTCACTGAAGGGAAGCTCTCTTCTGGGTCACCAAACCAATCGCCTAAATACGATGTCTGTGATTACATGGGAAGTGTGGTACAGTAAAGACTACTGTAGTGTTAAATTCCTTTCAGCTGGTTTTGAGCTGCTGCTGCTGCTGCTGCTAAGTTGTTTCAGGCGTGTCCAACTCTGTGCGACCCCACAGACGGCAGCCCAGCAGGCTCCCCCGTCCCTGGGATTCTCCAGGCGAGAACTGGAGTGGGTTGCCATTTCCTTTCCCAGTGCATGAAAGTGAAAAGTGAAAGCGAAGTCGCTCGGTCACATCCGACTCTTAGCTACACTTACTGAATTCCCTAAGTGTGGTCTAGATGTGGGGAGCTGAGAGAAAGAAAAGTATTCCTCATCCCTTCTGGGATAAAACTACACCCCTGCATATAATGGATGTTAAAGGAATGCAAAAATACTTCTCTCTTCTCAAAAGCAAGTCCCATTAACACTGAAAACTGAAAGCATTTCTTGCAAGAAATGTAACCACAACCATTAAGTACTGGTTTAGAATTCTAAAGTCAACATTTCATCAGAAAGCTTCATTTCTGAGATGGAGAATCTCCTGAGCCTAACATGATAAATATGATTCTCTAAAGAGGGATGTAAAGAGTCTAAATTGCTAATGCTTAAGACCATTACTTCATTCTGCTTATGGTATCTATTTTTAAAAGCCCTACTTTATTTATTTACAAAGATCTATTTTATAAAGTCACAAAACTCAGTGTCACACAACTTGTTGAAAATCATATTACTTAATTATATGGTTCAACATACTGTAACAAGGGCCAAGAGAACAGATAAGTGGTATTTCTGGGATAATAAAGTTCCAAATTTGGTGTCTTACCTGTTATGAAGTTATTCGGCCCAGGCTTACCACACTCAACTTGTGCCTCTCTACTGCTGCTGCTAAGTCACTTCAGTCGTGTCCGACTCTGTGCGACCCCATCCCTGGGATTCTCCAGGCAAGAACACTGGAGTGGGTTGCCATTTCCTTCTCCAATGCATAAAAGTGAAAAGTGAAAGTGAAGTCGCTCAGTCATGTCCGACTCTTCGCGACCCCATGGACTGCAGTCTACCAGGCTCCTCCATCCATGGGATTTTCCAGGCAAGAGCACTGGAGTGGGGTGCCACTGCCTTCTCCGTGTGCCTCTCTACACTTTATAAATTAGTAAGCAAAGCAACCAAGCACAATTAGAAAAAGAGGCAAATAGAGCTTCTAGAAATGAAAATAATGATAAATTTGAAACAGGTGAAAAGGAATTTAGACACAACTGAAGAAGGAATTCTTGAACTAGAAGAAAAGTCCCAAGAAATTACCCAGAATGTAGCACAAAGATGAAAAATAAAAAAAGTAAATTCAGGAAACATGAAAGATAAAGTGAGGATAATTAATTAAGAGTTCTAAAAGCAAATAATAAAGGAATGAGACAGAAGCACAATTGAGTTAATGAATAAAAATGATATAGAAATGATTTAAAAAACCACCAATCCTCATTCAGAAAACCCAACAAATCTTAAATTCAGCAAATAAAAAGAAGTCCGCACTAGATAGATCATAATGAAACAGCACACCAAAGTCACTGGGAAAATTTTAAAAGGAGCCAGGGGAAAAAGCCATGATAACTACCAAGCAACAGCAGCAACAACTACTTTCAAGTGACAAAGTTCAAAGTGCACAGAATTCTACTTCCAGCAAAACTACCTTTTAAACATAAAAGGTACAAAGTTATTTTCAAACAAGTATTGACTGAGGGTTTATCATAAAAAAGTGAAATTTATTATCAACAGAAATTCATAACAGATGAATTTTTGGAGGAAGGAAAATGATCTAAGAGAAAAGGTATAACATTCAAGAAGGAACAATAAGCAAAGGAAATGATAAACATGTGGAATATTTTTGAGAGGAGGAGGATGGCCATGTTAAAGCAATAAAAATAATGCCCAATTTGGGGGCATAAAAAAATCAAAATAGAAATAAGACCCTGGTAACGAACATATACTATGGAATGGCATGATTGGCATCTAAGATCCTTGTGCTGTGTGGGAGGCTGAAGGACACCAGTAACTTTAAATTCTGTTAAGTAAACACTAAGGTTACTTAACACACAAATAAACAGAGGGCAGAACTTCCAAATCAGTAGAGGGGTAAAAGAGAATAAATGAGAAAAACAAATTCCTGAAAGTGCACAATACAAAGAAGGGGAAAGGAAAAAAAAAAAAAAAAAAAACAGACGAGAGAAAGGAAAAGAAGGAAGAAAAATGGGACAAATAGGAAGAACTAAAAAAACTGTAAATATATCAATCACTATGATCACTGTAAATTAGTAAATTACCTAATTATAAGACAAAGATTGTCATATTGAATAAAAAAATAAAAAAACAAAAATCAAAATCCAGAGCAGGAAGAGGAGGAGAGGCACTAAGAGGCTGAGCAACAGGGTGCTGAGCAGGAGAGTGAGGTGCAGACTCAGGCCATTTGGCCTAGAGTCTTCATTCCTCTCCAGGACACTACATAACATCTTTAAAAGACGGAAAATGAACATATGGGTTTACTTTTGATATATCAACCACGAAGTCCTTTAAATAAAAAATATGATTAAAAAAAAAAAAAAAAGAAATATCAAGGCCTCCTAATCTTTCAAATTATATAGGACATTTTTATACCACATTAATAATTATAATATTAGTTATATAATATATACTACAATCCAATTACTACTTTTTGTTTTCCTTCAAAGGGATATAGCAGAGATCTACAAACTTAATTTTTCATTGAGAACAACTGTAAAGAGATTTGTTTTCAGTGGTCCTTAAGATCTTTTTTAAAACTTAGATAAAAAACATCCATATCTAGTCATAATTGCTTCTCGACTGAATTCTACCTTACATTCTAAAAAATATTCTTAGTCCCCAAAGTATCACAGACTATGACTTGAATAAAATAATGTGTGTATTTTTAAGGTAAATGCTGGCTCTGCAACTCAGATTATGATTTTCAATAAACCACAGAACCAAGACTGTGCAAAAAAGACATGACTATCTCAGGTTAACAACTGCAAGAATCAAGACAACAGAGGGAAAGGCACCTGGTGAAATCCATCAGGATTCCCAGGATTAAAAAGCAAGGGTAATTTTTCTTCTAATCCTTGTACTATTTCTGGCCAGAGAGAATTCACCAAAAAATCATAGCCAGAAACAGTATTGCCCTTTTCACTGTAAGATAAGAGAAAAATTTCAGTCAAATACACCAGAAACATCTACTTACAAAAAGCAAAATTCCATTGTGATGTTTTATTAAAATAAAAGTTCCTTAGCCTAAAATTTACTTCAACCTTTTAAAAACAACTATGTTTGTCAATTATTCTGTTTTTAGGCCCAAATTTCTATTTCACTCCTTGATCTCATTCTCACCTAGAACCTGACACATCCTCTGTGTCCTGACTCCTACAATTATCACATAGCAGACAGCTGGGGTCAAGGATAATGGTAAACTATGCCAACTTGCTGTGGCAGTTGTCTCCCCTAAAATGGGCTACCATGTTTATACACTATCTTGAAAAAACAGCAATCTAATACCACAAGAAAAACAATCTTTGTATTCAACCTTAACACCACTCAACTCTAAAACACTGTAAATCACACTGATTTACCAATTACTAACAGCTTTGTGACTCAGCTATCTCTGATTACCTTCAGGTCTAATGTTCTATGACTATTTCATGTAAAATCTGGGTTACAAATCTTAATACAAAAAAACTGATAACATTCATGGTTTTCATATGCACATGCTTTATTTTGCATTGTAAGCAAAAAGCCCAAATTCTGCGTTTCTAATTCACACACTTAGGTGAGAGAGAACACTAAGATAAAATCAAGCTCTCAGGAGCCACAGAGCCTGAGTTCAAATCTCGGGTCATTTAACCTCTCTGTGTTTTGGTTTCCTCATCTTTAAAATCATAGGGTCATTCATTATATGGAATAAGATTTGTAAAGCATTTAGGATGGTGTATGGTTTGTAAAGCATTTAGCACTTACTAACATATAGTGCTATGTTAATAGTGTTAAATACACAGTACATAAATAAAAGAGGTGGGTTCCTTACGTTTCTCTCTACTTAAAAGTCTGTAAATATCTTTAGGCAACAGCATCTCACTGACCTACCCACTTTGCTGCATTGTTAACATGCTCTATATTAAGGTAATTTTCTTTATATTCGATGAGGGAAAGGAGACGCCTATGTCCCACATACCCAATTCCATGTATCATATCATATACTTTTAATCCCAGTAGGAACTAGCTCTAATAAGGTATAGGAAGACAGAACAAAATTGAAAATTTTAGAATACAAATGCACACAATATGAGCAAATGAATGACAAGATCACCTCATTTCCAAACTAAATACACAATTAAAGCCTCAAAAGGAAAATTTAACTCTGCAAGATCAACAATTAGAAAAGCTAATTTACGTCCTCTGGAAAATAACTACTGAACATCACTGCTGTTGCCGGGTATACAGAGCACCCAACGGCAGATGCTGAGCAAGGGAGAGTCCAGGGCAACAAGATGATGCAGCGTGAAGCAAAGGCAGATGACCTACCAAGGTACAGTCTAGATACTCAAATTTCTGAGCTTTCTACATGAGTTCTGCCACCCTGAAAACTGTGGAAAAGAACAAACATGTGAGGCATGAAACTTGACATTTCAGGACCAAGACTAGGCTTGTCAAATCTAAAGATTGGTTGTTTCATTACTGTGGCCTCTTTAATTTCACATGATGACTTCTATTAAATTCTTACCCCAAATCCAAATCCAACTAAATTTTTATGATTATTACACAAAAGGGGCAAAACAAAGCTTCATCTGAAATCATCTAGTGGAAACAGAGAGGGTACTTACTTCCCAGTCAATCAGCACATTTATTCCCCAGGTTTCTCTTTTCAAAGAAAAAAATTTCAAGACTAAAAATAATTTTTACTCCATGAACAAAGAGACTTGATTTGCCTTTCTAATGCTGCAAATTGACTGAGTCTTTCATTTCACAAACATTGGACAGTTGCTGTCTTAACACACTGTGCCAAGGGTGGGGAGTATGGGTTGTGCAGGATGGGAGCAAGCTGTTAAGATGGAAATTAGTCCTCAATAGAAGTGAAAGCAACATGCAATCGCCTACAGAGAACAGGATGAAAGCTAGACTTCAGGATGAAAGGTGGTCTCTTGAAGGAAGTGGCATCTGCGTTGGGGCTTCACACAGAATGACAGATCAACAAAAAGAAAGGGAAAGGCAGAGGACTCTGAGGAAAAATACAGACCCACCAAATGTGTGCCTGGGACCAGCGGAGCAAGGGAAGCCCACAGAGTGCCACACACAAGGACCACTGAGGCCGGAGTGCGCAGGGCCTCGTAGGCCGCATCAAGATGTCTAGACTTTCCTCCATACGCAACAAGAAGCCACTAAAGACTTAGGAAGAAGGCAGTGCCTAAATATCAAATCGTGGGTCAGTGTGACAGCCGAAGGGCAGAGGGGACGGGTGAGAAGGGAGAGGGTGGAGGCAGAGGGAGAGAGAGGAGGTGGGCAGATCCTGTTATTCTGGATAAGACTATGACGAAGGCCCGGATCAGGCCAGTGGTGATGGTGAAAGGCAGCTGGGTATTTATAAAACAAAGCGAAAAGTATGGAAATCAGGCAAGAGGAGGGAAAACTTAAGATGACTTTAACCACAATTAATATAAAACTTGTTGAATTACACTGAATCCATAGTTATAAACAGATTACATGTAACATTAGAATAATGGAAGGAAACCAACTTTTATTTCACAAGTAATTGAGGAAAAAGTACACAAAAGGGGAAAATATGGGTTGTGAATTCACAAAGATGTACCCTTTACCTCTGCCCTACTCATTACAGTTTCCTTCTGAGGCGATGACCCACACCCACCTCATAGTGCCATGCTAACAATTCACCGGGGGAGCGCACATGAACCCGACCCAAACAAGGCAGCAATAACCAGCAGGCGCAAGTTCTAAGTACAGCTGCTTAAACTACCTTGAGATGGCTCCTCCTGTGACCTCTTGAAGAAGGTGGCAGTGATGGGGAACGAACTCCAAGAGTTTATCATACATGAACTGGAGATCACTCAGATGACTATCAACAATCTGCTCTAGAATCACCTATTAAACAAATAGCATTTTTTAAAAAGCATCTAAAAGAGAGGTATGAATTACACACTACAGGAAAAATAGAGAAAACCTCAAAAGTATGCTTCCTCATGCCCCCTCCTCCCCAGCTAACATGTTTTCCAACAGTAACAGCTATACTCAGAACTAGATTCAGGATTTGGAAGCACAGCTCTGACCCAGGGGAGACACAGGCTGGGTGACAGAGACTGGCCTGAAGCTGGAAAGCCAAGCACATTTGTCTCCTCCCCTCCCGAGACTGAAAACAAAATAAAATGACAATTTCCCATAACAACAGACCCTCCCTGTACTGATCTCGGCCTTTTCTTCTACCATAATTTAGATCAGGGGAAGGCGTGAGACAGAGAAAGATGGAAATATATATTTTATTTTACTTTATTATTTTATCTTTTGTGTTAAGGTTGACAGTCAAGAGGTTAATGACAAGATATGCATACGAATTTAAAAAAAATGAAAATGTGGCCTTGGTTTATTTAATATGCCACTGAAACATCAAATGTTTCTCTTAGGTTCAGTTCAATGAAAAACAAAGGCATAAGCTAGTAATGATTTTCACTCACTGAGACAGAAATAATGTAGGTAATTTGTCTTTTTCATTCTTATCAAGTTAGGTAAGAAATAGAACAGGATAGGAAGAGAGGAAACTGACAGATCATTTACTTTTAGTAACTCTAATAAAAGCTGAAAGGATTACTGAAGTTAATCCTTACATTTCATTTTTATCAATGGGATTCCATTTCCCCCATTTATAAATGGGAGGCTTTCATCCCAAAGTCATGGTGAACAGGGCTTTGTACTTACTGGACAGAAAGAGCATCCACACTGACAGAGGACTGAAGAGTCTGCAAACACTGAGGATGGGCTTGTGACTCTTATCAGTTTGAACCAGATGAAGCTGCCACTTTTGTGTGTCAGAAAACGTTGAGTATTGGCAACTTCGTATGGTACAGTCTACATCCTGGCTGCTCAAAGGCAGAATGTGCATACTTTCCAAAGTTTAACTGCATCCTTGGAGATGAAGGACACTGGACAGTCAAGTTTTGGACTCAGGGTATTATGCTGCTAATTTGCCTATGAAAGTCCTGCGTCAGTGACTATTTCCTCCCTCCCACCTTCCTGGCTAAGAGATTCCTCAGTATTCAAGACTTAGGCCACATCTCTGTGAAGACAACCTTCAGCACAGACTTTCCATGGCCAGGGTTTCAGCAGGCTCCCTTACTAGGAACTTACACTGTGGTTTTGGTATCTGCTTACTTGTTTCATTTTACACACTAGACCAGTAGTTAAAAATTCATTTTAAGAATTTAGTGGCAAATAATTCAGATACCATAAAACTAACCTAAAAACGTTTTGATACATTCCTTCTCCCTAGGCAAGACCCTACTCCCACTAAATTAACATGATCCCTGGGCATCACTAAAAAACACTTGAGAAGGTGCCTGACTCCTGCATGCTGGTTGTAACCACCAGGGACCAACCTTTTCTTACAACTGATGGTACTACAGTAACTGAGAATCTTTAGAGAAAGGCCTCTAAACTACCCCTTACACCCAGTAAAGCATCCAAGACAGAGCAGATGCTCTATATGAACATCTGCTGAATGAAGGCCTTATTCAACAGTACACAAACCTCATCTATGTATGGTTTCACGAGGACCTGACCAACTAATGCCTCTGCATCCCATGTCTTGTCAATTGTGGCCTAAGTCCGTAAGCAGGGCCGAATAATATGGACACTGGAAGTCTGAAGACCTTCTAATAGGAGGCCTTCCAGCGACTGTTGTAACATGGCTTTAATACCAGCTATACGCTGCAAGAAAGACAGGTTAAAAAGCTCCAGTTGTAGTCATTTCTAAAGATCCAAACACACACATTACAAATTTCTTATTCCAACAGAAGACATGTAAAATTAAATATTAACATTTTCTGGAGAGGAACAATGAATCTCTCCTCCTCCTCACATCTCTTTGTAAGTTAATCTTTGCTGTATCAAAGGAGGATTTAGATATCACTTCAGAATGAGGTTCTTTTAAGCTACAGAGTAAATCTGACAAACATCATGATTCTAAAGTCCAGTCAAGAGTTTTGGATAAATTAATTCTGACTAAATCATATAGTGTGTCAAGTTACACGAAATTTAGAATTAATTTTACCCTTATAAGTCAGAGGATATGCCTGTGTCTTTACACAAAATCTATAATGTGCGACACTTAGGAGGCAGGGGCCTAAAAAACAAAAAATGAAAGAGAAAATTCAAAGCTAGTTTCAAAATCCTGCAGATCAAAAACTGTCAGAACAATATAGGCATACCTTGGCAATACTGCAGGTGTAGTTCCAGGCCACCACAGTAAATTGACTACTATCACAATTAAGTCAGGTATGGGGGTTTCTTGGATTCTCAGCAGATATAAAGGGTCTGTTTATACTGTACTGCATACAGTATGTTGAGTTTGCAAAAGCATTATGTGTAAGAAAAACAAGATACAGACCTTAACTACTTTAATTAAAAATGCTTTATTGCTAAAAAATGCAACCATCATGTGAACCATCAGTAAGCTATCATCATTTTGCTGGTGGAGGTTTGAAATACTGTGAAGACTACCAGAATGAGATACAGAGATTACAGGACTTGAAGTGAGCAGGTGCTGTTAAAAGGGTACTAGCATGGTGACAGACCTGCCTGACGCAGAGCTGCAATAAACCTTCAATTAAAAAAAAGTGCAGGATCTGTGAAACACAATAAATCTAAGGGCAATAAAACAAGGTCTGCCTGTACCAGGTAAAATCAAAATTATTTAGCAAATTCCTAAATACTAAAGTGTCAAAAATCTAGAACAACAGTTCCTGGTCTTATTTTGTCCAAAACAGGCAAGGCTTTGCTTTGAACAGCATGACACTGTAACTGATTAAATTCTGTGGCAATTCTCTCCAAAATTTCAGTCAAAAGTGGGCTAGTGGAGACAATTAAAAAGAGTTAATTTCTAAAGGTTTTTAATTTCCAAGAATATATCACATGATTGGCAATCCTGATGCTTTCATTGTGCTTTTCCATAGCCCCCTTGTTATAAGGTAGAAGCTATGGCATCCTTTGTGCCATGAGCTTTTACAGCATATTCTGCTGCTGCTGCTGCTGCTAAGTCGCTTTAGTCGTGTCCGACTCTATGCGACCCCATAGACGGCAGCCCATCAGGCTCCGCTGTCCCTGGGATTCTCCAGGCAGGAACCCTAGAGTGGGTTGCCATTTCCTTCTCCAATGCATGAAAGTGAAAAGTGAAAGTGAAGTCGCTCAGTTGTGCTGACTCTTTGCGACTCCATGGACTGCAGCCTACCAGGCTCCTCCATTCATGGGATTTTCCAGGCAAGAGTACTGGAGTGGGGTGCCATTTCCTTCTCTGGTACAACATGTTCTAGGACAGTGGAAAACTAGAAAAGTTAAGTATAAGCCCCTGACACTGCCAGGCCCCGACCACAGGGGCCAGCAGAGAAGCAAGAGCTGGCCCAGGCCAGTGTGGGTGTTTACATCTCCTCCCCCAGTCTCTCCCACTCAGGGCCTTCTTCATTGTTAACTTCCTTTCCCTCTCTCTAGCTCTACCTGGTTATTTACATTACACTGCCCTGGTTTCCCCTCCTCTACAACTCAAAGTTGCTGATCTGAATTTTTAAAAAGTCCTCGAAGGTGATTCTGAGCAAAAACAGCATAATATCTATTAATTAAAGATGGAATATCACAAAGGAACAGTATTATAGAAAAAGACATTGTGATGCATCTCTATCAAAGGAAGAGGAGGGATGGTCAAAAACGGAAAGAAAACAGGAAGGCAGGTATGGTGGATGTCGACTGAGGATAAGCTGGCAGGAGCTGCCAAGGCAGCTGAGGGCAAGAGACTTGGAACCGTTTGAGACAAACAGCTCCCCTGGATGGGTCAGAAGGGATGACTCATCAAATGGGGTCACAAACAGTCAAACGTGACTGAGCAACTCAACTGAACTGAGGGCCTATACATGCCAGGTATGGGCTGACGGCACCTCAGTGTCAGACAACTCTGCCAGAGGAGTTCCCGTTAGCTTCCCCTGTCACTGACACCAGGAGCTGAGTTCCATGGCTCAGGCTGCAGAGTGGAATATACAGCACAAATCTGTCCATGGCACCACGGTGCTTCCCATGGTGCTGGTATGAGCTACTCATTTTCTGAGTCACTCACCTATCTGGCTGATTTAAAATTCAGACTAGAAAGATAAGAAGAAGACAGCTGCAGTATGTAACAAAGAAAATGGTCATCTTTTTCTAATTTCACAAGTTTTTTTTTTTTTTTTCCTTGTTGACAATGTTAACTAAATGTGCCTATCCTGTTTCTTAATCATGTAATGGTACGGTAAGATACATAAGTGGCAATACTCTGGCCATTACTCTGGTGGTCTAAATGAATTTAGGAAAGATGAAAGCTATTTCATATCTTGAAGATCAACAAAATTTTGCCAGTGGTTCTCTAAGGCAATTCCAAAGACTAAAATTCTTCCAATAAAAGCACACTCCTCTGATTCCCTGTGAAGTGATGTACTGGAACTGTGGCCCATAACCATAAAGCCTTTATAAGGATGTATTATAAACTTTACCATCTCACACCCTCCACTTTCCACAAGCTACACTCAAAAACACTGAACCATAGACTTGGCCTTTCTTCTTTTTCAGAGATGAATTTTAACTAAAAAATAAAAATAAAAAATTTAGGCTAGATGTGAAGTAATAATTTATGTAATATTTAGTAAAGAAAATACTTACCTGCTTGCTTCTAGTGCAGATATTTCTTTACAATGTTGAGAACTTAAGATTTTTTCAATTTTGTCAACTGATGGAATAACCTATATAAGCTGCAACACACATATCTATAAAATAATAATTAAGCAAAAAACAAAGTTATCACGATATTTAATCTTAATAATCCTATTTCCCCATTCTAAATACAGGGACATACAAAGCAAAAAGTCAACTTAAGAGTATGTAGGGCATTCTATATTTTAAGTGCTTTGACATAAAACTGAATTCCCAAGAATGCAAATCTTAATTTTAGGTGTCAAGAAGAAGCACATTTTCAATATTCTACTGCAAGTTTATAGTTAAAAAAAGGAGAAAACTAGACTTTTTGTTTCCTCATTTCCCACACTATTATTCCTTTCTTTTCCTATCTTAAATGAACCTCTCTATAGGTATTACATTTATTTTCTTATGACCCTTTTTTGTGTTATAACTGTAGCTTCTGATCATCTTTATCCTATTGACATGTATATGACACAATTATATGCTTAAGCATCAGTTCATTAAAGACATTATTATACAACCTTATCAAAGAAGTTGAGCATTATAAAAAACCCATCCTTAAAAGCACAGAAAGACATAAAGCACTCATTAAACAAACAGTTCCCAGAACTATACAGGAGTATAGCACCAGGAATTCTATCCAGTGCTCAGTGGTGACCTGAATGGGACAGAAACCTAAACACCAGGGGACACGTGTGTGTGTGACGGATCCACACGTGTGTGTGTGTGACTAAAGCGCCGTAAAGCAACTGGACTCCAATAAAAATTAATTAAAAAAAGACAAAATAAAATATGTAAACAGTTACTGAGCACCCACTGTGCACCAGACACTGACCCAGGCAGGGAGGACACGAGTGAACAGAACCGGCACAAAGCCCTGCTCTCACAGGCTGACAGCCTTTCCTAGACAGGCACTGCATTCTTGAAATCTCTGGACAGGAGCTGATAACTGTCTCAAATTCTAATCCCATTATATCCAATAATAATGGATATATATGTAATATATATTATATTACTACAATATATACAATAATGGATATATAATATTATATAATTGTAATATTATATCCATTAAAGTCAGAAAATAAAATCAAAACATGAAACTGCTGAAAATTAATAGTAGTGCATGCAGAGGTACAGTTAAGAAGTGGAAACAAAAGAAGTAAATGTGGCAGAATGAGAGAGCAACACACTAGTTTTTCCACCTGCAGCAGAACACTGGAAGAGTTGGCCTTAGAAGGCCTACTTGCTCCCGAATCACTAAAATTTGAATATCTTTTTTACAAGGGTGCTGAGAAACTAGTTTTATGCCTGTTAAACTGTAAAATGCTTCACTGATACCAGTTATTCCTGTGTCTTATTCTGGAAAAATTGAGGAATGTTAATTTTGTGTCCATTAGAGTACCTCTAAAATTCAGCTTTATTTCAAATAGTTAACATGACATTATAAGCATAGAAACAGTTTTGGGAGAAAAAAAAAAAGTTTCATATGGTAAGAAGTTGAGAAGACATGAGGCTTTGAGCTGGCATGTAGCATAAGAAATCTACATTTAAAATTTTTAATGCTATCATTAATAAAGCACAAGAAGAATATGCAATATTCTTTGTCTTTTTCTTCAATTAGTTACTTTACCACACCCTTCTTATCAATAGGACTTTAATCAGCCAAGGAATGAGAAGACCTGGGCTCCAGCTCTGGCTGAACCCCTCAGGAGCCTGGCTGAATGCTGCTGCCTAAAGAGAAAGGAAGATCCCGCCCTCCTCTCTGCAGAGGTACCAAGAGGAGTGTATCACACTGCATCCAGCAAAGTGCAGTTAGCTCCAAGGTGCTACCATAAGCCCGTGTTTAACAGTATGACACTCAAGGACACCTTTTTTCCCCTAATGTCCTCTTGTTTAGACATTCGTTCACCTACTGCCCGAATTCCTTCACTGACAGATGACCGAAGACTCTGTAAAAGAATAAAGAAAACGTACTGCAGAAATTGTTTTGTGGCATTACAAAACTTACACATTAAATTCCATGTAGCTTAATTATCTTTGGGCCAATATTATATAGATATTGACAAAAATACATAATATCAAATACACCTGCTGTTGAGGGTACTCATGATTCGAAGGCAAAATGACATATAAAGCCAAGATCACAGAGGATTAATGGCCAAAAGAATAATAATATTGGGTTGGCAAAGAAGTTAGTTTACTTTTTTACCATAAGATGGCTCTAGTAGTGCTTGGCTGTCTTTAATTTCATTAGAAATAATTTTGTAAGACTGTATTGTGACAGCTGTCATATCAGTGTGCATTAAAAAAAAATCAAGACTACTGAATTTTTGTGCAGTCATTTTAATATTAAAGGAGAAAAAAAGCAACATTTTCTGCATATTATGCTTTATTATTTCAAGAAAGGTAAGAATACAACTGAAATGCAAAGTAAGGTTTGTGCAGTGTATGGAGAATGTGCTGACTGACTGAAGTGTCAAAATGGCTTGCAAAGATCTGTGCTGCAGACTTCTCACTGGATAGATTTTGCCACAGTTGAAAAGAGCAGTTGAGGTTGACAGCAATCAAATTGAGACCTTAACTGAGAACAATCAATGTTATACCATGCAGGAGATGGCCAACATACTCAAAATATTCAAATCAATTGCTGAACACCATTTGCACCAGCTTGGTTATGTGAATCGTTTTGATGTTTGGGTTCCACATAAGTGAAGGGAAAAAGCAACCTTCTTGACCATATTTCCACAGGGAATTCTCTACTTAAAAGTAACAAAAATGTTTACTTTTTAAAACAAATTGTGACAGGAGAGAGAAAAGTGGATTGCTGTTGTTGTTCAGTTGCTCAGTTGTCCCCATGGACAGCAGCACACCAGGCTTCCCTGGCCTTCACTACATCCCAGAGTTTGCTCAAACTCATGTCCATTGAGTCGATGATGCCATCCAACCATCTCATCCTCTGTGGATACTGTACAATTATGTGGAATGGAAGAGCTCATGGGGCAAGCAAAATGAACCACCACAATCATACGTAAGGCTGCTCTTTATCCACAAGTGATGCTGTGCATATGGTGGGATTGGAAGAGAACTCTCTATAATGAACTCCTTCTGGAAAATCAAATGATTAATTCTAACAAGTACTTGCTCCCAATTAGACAAACTGAAGGCAGTACTAGACGAAAAGCATCTGGAATTAGTCAAGAGAAAACGCATAATCTTGCATCAGGATAACTCAAGACCACGTTTCTTTGATGACCAGGCAAAAATTGTTACAGCTTGACTGGGAAGTTCTGATTCATCCACCACAGTCACCAGACATTGCACTTTCAGATTCTCCCTTATTTTGGTCTTTACAAAATTCTCCTAATGGAAAAATTTCAATTCCCTGAAGACCATAAAAGACACCTGCAACAGCTCTTTGCTCAAAAATATAAAAAGTTTTGGGAAGATGGAATTATGAAGCTGCCTGAAAAAAACGGCAGAAGGTAGTGGAACAAAACTGTGAATACACTGTTCAATTAAGTTCTTGGTGAAAATGAAAACTGTGTCTTTTATTTTTACTTAAAAACCAGTGGGACTTGCTGGCCAACCCAATACATATACAATCACCGTCATACGTGGTCAGAGTACAGAAAGAATCATCTGACTCAAAGAATAGGAAAATGTGGCACAGGGGATGGAACTCGAATCTGACTTGGAGAGCCTGTGGAGGCCGACGGTGGAGGAGAGCAGTCACTAGAGGACAGAGGGTGGAAAGGTGCGACTGACAGGGCGCACTCAGGGTTGGAGGGTGCACCCGGGTGCACAGCAGGCTTCATTTTGGAGAGAAGTAGAAATAAATGGCGGGGGGAGGGGTGTTGATTTAGGAGAATTTTAGACTAGATTCTATCAGGAGCTAAACAATCCTTAAGCACTGATACTTCATGATGCCACGTTGTTCTAAGGATATTACGAATCAAGGAGTAAGGAAAAGAATGGCCAGGAAACGGCAGCTCATAGGTGGAGAAACATGTCCAGAAGCTAATAAATGAAACAAAATATGAAGAATCAGGCCAAAGCAAAAGTAAAAGAAACGATGAGAATAAACTAGACATGGCAACCCGCTCCAGGACTCTTGCCTAGAGAATCCCATGGACAGAGGAGCCTGGCAGGCTACAGTCCACGGGGTCGCAAGAGTCAGACATGACTTAGCGACTAAACCACCACTACCAGACAAATCACAAAAATTTTATAGAAAAGTGAATTCATTCCATAAACATGAAATGTCTACTAACCGTCAGCCAATGAGGATACAATGATGAATTAGATAGAAACAGTCTTATCCCTCAATGATCTTAGAATCTCAGAGAAGCTTCTTGAGATTAAAAAGGCAGGTGAGGTCTACAGGTGATGAGGAGAAGGGTGGTTATAAAGACAGCTGCAGAGTAAGGAACGGTAGGTGGCTCTGGCAGCTGGCAGTGTAGGACAAGAGCCTGAAGGCGTGAGGGCAGTCGAGGAAGTTCAAGCACAGGTGAGCAGAGTGGAGAGAGTTCAGAGAGAAGAGTGGAAGGTTAAAAAAGGACGGGGTTTGGGAAATGTCATGGCTACAGGTTGGGAGAAGGAAGAGGAGTCCTGAAAAGGAGGCAGGAAGGCCATGCAGAGGCTGGTGTGGAATCCAGCAGCAGACCAAAACCTTCTTTCTCTTCCATTCCAACAAAAGGCCCTTTAATAAGCTTTGTAAAATTCAAACAAGACACGAACTTTCAAACAATCTGCTAGTTCAAGGCACAGCTCACAACTTACCTTTTTTATGAATTTTTTCTTGCCTACCCTCCTGGGGACTTCTCAGCCCTGATGTTCCCATTGTCCTGCATTTCCTACAGCTTTATCCAAGCAGAACCTCTTTACTACATTATCTACTGAGAACCCTGCATGTGCCAGGTACTGTCTCGAGGCAAGGAGCATAAGGCCACATGGTCTGGCATGGTCCAGTGCTGACACACACAGGAAGTGACGGTGCAGTGCTTCACAACAAAGGGAGGATGGAGGGCGAGGTGCCTAGCACAGCCCAGAGGGTGAGGGGAGGATAGGGCGGCAGTTTTCTGTTGGAGGTGACACCAAAACTCCCTCTCCACTGTTCACCCGGATGAAGTCCCTGTTCTCATGGCTTAGGGGCAGACAGTTCCATTCCCAAAGGAGAGATTTTCTCAGAGAAACTAGGTATTACACGACATTTATATTACCCTTCAGGTACATCAGGGGTTAAATGGCTGGTATAAACTGATCCACGAATCTAACTACATTTAAAATATTGTCTGGGGAAATACTTGTAAAATGACAAATTTTAAAATATAAGTAAGCCAGTTATAAGCTGGAGACCACTTATACATGGGTGAGGTGGTATTAACAAATTTAATTTTTGAAATACCCTTCTCCTCCTCCCCGACATTTAAAAGTGTCTACTCTACTCTTGAGAATTTGCTGTCTTCAAACCAAATATGTTTCTTAGGTTGTAATATCACATGCAAATCATTTACATTTTGAAAGTATTATACTATAATCATGGAACATTAAAAAACACCAACCACAACAATCTAACAGATTAATAAAAAAGAATTCTTGGAGAAGGCAAACAAGTGTACTATGTTTTATGGTAGATTGTTGACTGTTAAATAATTCTGGGGACGTACCAGAACCTCTTCTCGTTAACTGTCCCAAAGGCCCAGAAAGCTGACTGAGGGCCTTGTCCATACCAACCTAAAGGCAAAAGCATGCTGGCACAGACGCATCAGGGCCAGGATTAACAGTGAAGCCTATGCTTAATGATCAAAGCAGTATTAGGCTTAGGTTATTCTTTCTGTACAATTATATGCTGCTAGTAACTACGTAACAAAAATGTTATTTGGCCATAAACATTGCTCCCTGAATGTGAAAAACCTGTTGATACATAAGCACTATAAAAATAAGGAAAGTCATAATAAATCAAAAATTCCTATACACAATTTGCCTTTGGGATAAAATTTTAAATGACTTAAAAAACTAACAGGAAAAATAGCTATCTCTATTGTTTATGATATTCAACCAGCTGATATGAAAGTCTGATGGACTACATCTCTCCTAAGCATTATTACAACCCTTCAGAAAAATCCAAATTAAATAGGATGGAAATAAAATTTTCAGGGTCTCTAATCCTACTGGAACATTTATCTTAGTGGTGTATTTCCCAAAAGCAAATATGGCTCATTATTCTCAATGCTTCTTGAAATTCCCATAGAGATGGCTACTTCCATACCTCTTTCGACAAACAGACTTAAAAACAAAATATGAACAAGACTTTCGCAAGTATGAAAACTCAAGTGTTTCTAAACAATTTTTCCAAGTAATTAATATGCTTCTTATAAACAATTCCTACATTTTTATAAAATGTATAAAAAGAGGCTTCTTAATGATCAATATTGGCCAATGTTTTCTCAACCTATCTCTGGCTAGCACATGTACCTCAAAGTAAATGAAACATTTCCTTAAGAAGAGTTGATATCTGCTCTCAGAAATTAGTCTAAACTGGTGAGATTTCATGGGAATCAATTAGCAACTAAAAAACAAACACTCTTGGTATTGCTATCCTTTACTTTTCACCACTTCTTAGTAAGTCATTCAAAAAATAATCAAACTAAACACAAAACATGTGTATCAAGAAAGTTTAGTTCCTTAATCAAGATTAGCAATCCCTTCAAGTTTCTGGGGGGAAAATAACTAAAAGGTTTCTAAAAAGACTCAGAGCTGTTAAGAAGAAACATGAGTGAGAAAAAAAGTGTGCAGTACATGTGTAAATACACTGACAGGTAGGAACTGTGGATTTCAAGTTTACCAGGTTTGTTGACAGGTTGACAAAGTCTGCATAGTCCTTGTTGATGAGCTCAACCATGGCTGTTTTAAGCAGCTTATAGTAGAGCTCCAGGTCATCTCTAAGTGCTTTCAGCTGGACTCGCTTCGGACAGTCAGACACAAAGTGATCCACATCAAAGTCTTCCTAAAAATAAAACCAGAAAAAAAGAATTATTGCAACAGTATCACATTTTACATATACAAATAAAAGGAGAGAGAACAACAGAGAAACGCCATTCTATCCATTTGAAAGGTTAACTGCTGTCAGGATAAAGCACTTTAAAACACACAGGACAGAAAGGTGCTTGCACACATCAAGGTGCCAAGACGGAGGCCGCTGACCAAGAGCATTCTCTCCTGCTGCCTAACTCCTAAAAGGGATTTCATTTGTTTTTAACTACACACATTAAATAGGCTCTTCTCAGAACAGAAGTAGTTCCTTTTCCCTTAAGTTTTAAAAGTAACAAATATTCACGGTGACAATTTCAACCTATAAAAAAAGCCATCCCTCAGCATCCATGGGGGCCTGTTTTCAGGACCCCCAAAGACACCAAAATCTAGGTATGTCCTAGTCTCTACAATAAAATGGCACAGTATTTACATACACTTTAAATCATCTCTAGATTACATAATACCTAATAAAATATAAATGTTATATAGATCACTGAAAATACTATGTAAAGAGTTGCCAACTATTTGTCACAGCAAATTCAAATTTTGTGTTTTGAAATTTTCTGGAATTTTTTTCCCAAATATTTTCACTGTGAGGATGGATGAGGTAACATCCATCACACAGTTACAAATTTCCTTTTCTTGCTATGATAAATTTTAAGATTTACTCTCTGAAACTTTCAAATATACAGTACAGTATTATTAACTATAGTCACCATGCTATACATCACATCCCCATGACTTATTTAACTGATTAACTAGAAGTCTGTACCAGTTGACCCCTTCGCCCATTTCGTCCATTCCCCACCCCCTGCTCTGGCAACCACCAATCTGTTCTCAGTACCTTTGAGTTAATTTTTGTTTTGTTTTATAGATTTCACATAAAAGTGAGATCGTGATCATCTTTGTCTAACTGATGTCATGTAGCATTAATGCCCTCAAGGTCCATCCACGTTGCCACAAATGGCAAGATTTCTTTCTTTTTTGAAAATATTTTGATTTATTATTCTTGGTTGTGCTGCATCTTCAGTGCTGCATGCGGGCTTTCTCTAGTTGTGGCGAGCAGGGGCTACTCTGTGTTGCGGTTTGCAGACTTCTCATTGTGCTGGTTTCTCTTGCTGTGGGCAATGGACTCTAGAGCACAGGCACATTAGCTGTGGCTCAGAGGCTTATCTGCTCTGTGGCATGTTGAATCTGCCCGGACCAGGGATCAAATCTGTGTCCCCTGAATTGGCAAGCAGATTCTGAGCCACTGTACTGTTGTAGAAACCAGTACTCGAGAAACCAAGCACCACACTGGGAGAGTTGGAGAACTCACGTTTACTACGCCAGCGGGCCCAGAGCAGTTAACACTCTAAGCTCTGAGCCCCAAACAGCGGGGTTACAGAGTTTTCATAGATAGACTGTAGTGGGCAACACTAGCTGCTAATAGGCTGGTTTAAACGAAGCAGTTTCGTGTGCATGGGAACAGCAGTCAAGATGGGGAGGTGAATGCCTGACCTTTATATGGAAAGGCATGATTAAGCAGGTTTACAGAGGCTGGGGAATTGCAAAGAGCAGGACAAGGGTGGTGAGATAAGCTCCAGTTCTTCTTTTCTTAAATCCCCACTTTCTGAGACTACGTGACCTACCCGATCCAGACTTTGCAAGGAGCAAGCTGAGTTAGAACGTTCTGCTCGGCAGAATGAGCAGGAGGTCATGTCAAATTTTAACTTTTCCTTTTCAGTACCACCAGGGGAGTCCAGATTTAGTTCCTTTTCATGGCTGAATAATATTCCTCTGTGTGTGTGTGTGGTGTGTGTATATCATGGTTTCTTTATCTACTCATCTATCAATGGATACTAAGCCTGCTTCCATGTCTTGACTATTGCAAGTAACACTGCAGTGAACACTGGGGACCTACAGATGTATACTCACTGGCCACCAAAGCCAGGTGACCTAGATGTGTCTCTGGGCAGCAACTGCAAACATCGGGGCACCAGACAAGTACCCAAGTTCCTTTATAGGAGATACTGTTCAGCTGGAATGAGGCAGAGAGGGCAAAGATGGCTCCTGCCAGCCTTCACGCCCCCAGAGAGTGTTAAATGAGAGGCCGGCCCCTCAGGCTGATGCTTTAAGATAAACAAGCCTCTTTCACAGAAAGTCTGGGCCCATTTCAGCCGCTGTCCCTGTGCCAGGCCCCAGGAGGGTGACCAAGTTCATGCTGCCCTTCAAAAGCTGTTTCTCACATCATGAGCCTGGTGGGCCTTGCAGATGCCAGTTCCACTGACTTTCAAAGGTAGATGTTTGGGGGCTCATCTCCCAGGTGCAAGTCTTTAAAGGAGGGGTGCCATGTTTAGGGTTCAGACCCTTCATTTCTCAGGGAGCAGCTGGGGATGGTAGCTTCCTTCCAATTGTGGGTCACCATGCTGGGAGTGGGCTGGATGGTGAGACCATGTCTCAGCCTCTCCTATCCACTTTGATGTGGGTTGTTTGCCAGATGTGCAGGAGTTGCTCAGAGGAGGAAACTGTTCCATGAGTAGCTACTGATTTCCTGTGTCCATGGGAGGAGGTAAGTGTTGTAGGATCCTCCCTGAATGAAACCCTTGACCTTTTTCTAAGTTCACACACACATGCACAGACACACACACAGAGAATCTTAATAAATCTTTTCTAAGCTATTTTTCTCCTTTTACATATAGCTTCAATGTCTTTTCATAATACATATTAATTGGTATTGACATTTTATATGGATGTTGAGTATTCAACTGAACAGATGTTCAAAATCTTTCAAAACCAACTTCCAAGCATTGTTCACAGAACCATTATGCCCTGTCTCCCTTTATAACATTCTGATGCCTGTGGAAGGCACACAGGCATACAGACAGCAAATTGCTGTCTACTTATGACTTCGGTACTAACTGAGCTGTTTAGTTATCAAGTATCAGGTACGATGATTCCCAAACTTGGTAAGGCCACTTATACTTATCACCAAAATTACATAATTTTATTAAACATTGTATAAACCAACAGAATATAAGTACACAGTGATAACTGTTTTCATGAAAACTACAGCAGATGCTTTGCAAAGACCTGCTACTGAGAAACTGATAAGACAATTTTTGCTGAATTATATTAAATGTATGAGATGACCATGAACCAGGTAGTGCTGTGGGAAGGAGAATCATACAAATCTCGAAGGATTCTATACCAGATTCTCTGCAAACGCCTTGGGGTTCTCATTCAACTTAAAGTACAACAACAACAAAAAAATCGAATTCACAGACAGATTTTCAGAGAAAAGAGTTTCGAGCCGCATCAATGTGGAACAAATATACACATATGTTAAGGACAGCATGCACCATTCCGTAAGAGTACTTACAAAAACTGACTTTCTTAATTAATCACCCAAACACCTGCTATAATAGTGTCAGATAAGAGATTTCTTACCAAACTATAATTTCACAGCCACCTAGTGAAAAACCATCTGTTTGTTTTACTTCTTGAGACTACCTAAGATAACACCTTAGACTCACAGTTACATAACAATCACAGAAAGAATATGGGGGCAGGACTCAGCCTGACATCTTGGCCTTGGTACTGACCAGCCGTGTGACTACGCAGAGCACTCGGCTTATTACCTTGAAAGTGTGAACTTCAAATGGATGAAAGTTCAGATCTGAACTTCATGATGGCATTCTAAATCATATAACTTGAGCTCTAACAAATGCTATTAGGCAATATTAGTGCTCAGTTTGCCATTTATGTATTTGTTCTTGAATAAACAAATGCTGCCCCACACAAGAGAAAATGACTGAGAACACCTGTGAATATCTGAGCTTTTGCTCTGACAGCAAACGACTTCAGACTCAAAGTGGCATGTAATAACTGCCACATTTCATTTCCCAGAGAGTTTCACTTTACACTGTAGATTTACTAAACATCCAGCAATTGATATTATTATCTAGAAATTATCCACATGGAAGAGAATGAATTTAGATACCAACCTCACACTATACACAAAAATTTAACTCAAGATAGATTAAAAGACAAATAGAAGAACTAAAACAATCAAACTTTAAGAAGAAAACAAGTGAAAATCTGTGTGCCCTTGAATTAGGCAGTGATTGACACAAAAAGCATCAAGATAACAGATAAACTGAACTCAATCAAAATTAAAACTTGTGTGTTAAAACACATTATTTACAAAGTGAGAAGACAACCCAGTGAATGGGAGAAAATATTTGCAAATCATGTATCTGACAAGGGTCTAACATCCAAAATATAAAAAACTCTTACAACTCAACAGTTAAAAGACAAATAAACCAATTAAAAAATTAGCAAAGGATCTGAATAGACATTTCTCCAAAGAAGATATACAAATAGCCAATCAGCATATAAGAAAGTAAAAACAACTCAAGGGTTTGGCTGGGATGTGGAAGAGAATGATATGAAAATGACTAGAGGCAGGAGGGTCAAGAGGAAGAGACCAAAGCAGGAGTGTGTTTGAAAGCCACTGGGGATGAGGTCAGAGGAGAGGGGAATCAGAGGGTGGGGAGAGTACCAGGGGGTCTGGGCTCCAAGCACGGGGAGGAGTGGGGTAGGAAGGACTAACCTCAGGAAGGAAAACCCCTTTTCCAGACAGGCGAGGAGGAGAAAGGGAATGGGTACATACACAAGAATGGAGCTGTCATCAGTTAAGATGAAGAAGTTCCCATCTGATGGCACTATTTTTTCTATAAAATAGAAGTCATATGCTGAGATAGAAGGACAGATTTCAACAGCACACCTAGGTGAATTGGTCTAAGTTATCTTTGTTTACAGCCTCTTCTCTTCCGTACTACTAGTATCTCATGTCCTATTTCATGTATTAGTTGGCCATCAACCCTTGCTAAGGATTTTTGTATTTTTTAAGCTCACAAAACTAATGATATGATGTCATCACCACCTCTACTACCAAGTGACAGAAGTCCCCAAGTGATGGTACCTCTACTCCCATCTGCCACTTTTGTCTTCTGATCACCTACATCCTTCACAAATCTGTCCTCTGCTCTGTATTTCTCATTAGATCTTACAAGGACCACTGGAGCATTTTAAGTAGCCTTTTCCCTCTATGTTCAGAAAGGTAGTTGGTTGTTTCTTAAGCATTTATTAAATAACTTCCTAAAAGTCTGAGATACCACTACGACATTGAGTTAGGACTGAAATACATGTGCAAGAATGGCCCAAATCAAACTATTAGCTCATCAGTTCAAATCCAACCTAATTCCCCCTTGAACCAGAACCCCATATTAACCTGAAGTAACCAGTGGCCCAGCATCCTCTAACACGGGTTCAATGCAACAGACATGACTACGTCGTTTCCTGCTTTCCACCTGACTGTAACTCATCAAGCACAAACCCCTCAGTGCAGTACACGAGAACAACTTGCAGTCCCACCCAGCTGTCTTTCTACTTTTCCAGTCTCAATTCTGGTTATCCTCGCAGCCTCTCTGGACTAAGTCCAGTTTCTCAGCACACACTGTGGTCTTTCTGTGACCATACTCAAAAGCCTAAATCTTATCTACCTTGTACTATCCAGTCTAGACTGCTGGTGGACACAAAGCAGGTGATCAGTGAAGTGAAGTGACAGACACTCAGTCATGTCCAACTCTCTGCAACCCCATGGACTGTAGCCCACCAGGCTTCTCAGGCCATGGGATTCTGCAGGGAAGAATACTGGAGTGGGTTGTCATTTCCTTCTCCAAGGTGATCAATGAGTGCCTGTTTATTAAATGAATGATTGCTACCACTGTCCTAATAGGGCCTCATCATGTGTGTGACACAAGTTTCCTTTGACTGGAAACAAATTTTCCAATGACTGGATTTTCTGAGTAACCTTCACTCTCCTAATGCAAATCGGACATTCTCTAACTTTCTCACAGGCACAAATTACAATATGCATTGAATCAGACAGACTTAAGAAATATAACCCCAAAGGCAAACTCTCTACCTATCATTTCTGCCATGTGACTAAAACTTTTAAAATGTCTCTCTGAAGGAAACATAAATTGCAAGTAACCTTTATCTCCAAGTCTCACTTAGAAAATCAACATTTAACACAGGGTGTCTGTCCTATGTATTTTGCTCTTCCATGTGAAGTGGTCATACTTATTTGCACTACAAACTACAGAGCATATTCAGAGGCTTAGGAGGCATGAAAGAATATGAAACTGCTGCCATTTCAGCCACCTCCCCAGTTTGCTCTCCCCTTCATCAAGTTCTACTTTAGAACTTATTGTGAGGTTTCTACTTTCTGAAGCCTCTCTTCACAAAGGCTTTCTATCAGTTCAGAGCAAGAACCATGGTGGGGCTAGCAAGTCAGAAAGAATGCTGGTATTGAGCCTGAAGGAAGCCTTGAAGAAGGCAAAGTTGGTCAGGCTAAGCTCTCTGTATTCTGAGATTCCCGAACAGAACAAAGCCCCTCATCTCTGCTTGTGCCTTGGCTTCTTTCAGCACACCTCGCCTCATCATGCTCTTTCTTCCTACCCTTGCTCCAGGACAGTTCTCAGCCAGCGGATGGAACAAAGCGTTTCTGGATCGGCAAGCTCACGTGGTACTCCCTTTCAAATAACGCCCTTCATCACAGAGGTTTAGCAGAAACATCACTGTACAAGGACAAGAGTACATTATTCCTGGGTCTAGATGGCCTGCATAAGAAAAATACATGGCCACACTGGAGAAGATCCAGATGTAACTGCTTTTTTCTGAAACTGCATCACTTAATTTTTTACCACAGCTGGCATGCACTGCTGTGCCAGTCCCGGGCGTGCTGCAGAGCAGCTCGTCTGTGTGCACGCATGGACCCGCTCTGCCCGGGGCTCCTCTCCCACGTGGGTCACTGAAGTGCTGGGCAGAGCTCCCTGCGCTGCACAGTGAACCGCTGCTGATCTGCTTTACATATGGTAGTGTGTATACACTAATCCCAGTCTCCTAACTTATCACCTCTCCCCATGCCTCCCCTTTGGTAACCATACAGGTCCGACCAGTCAAGGCTATGGTTTCTCCAGTAGTCATGTATGGATGTGAGAGTTGGACCATAAATAAAACTGAGCATCGAAGAATTGATGCTTTTGAACTGTGGTGTTGGAGAAGATTCTAGAGAGTCCCTTGGACTGCAAGGAGATCCAACCAGTCCATCCTAAAGGAGACTGGTCCTAAATATTCACTGGAAGGACTGATGCTGAAACTGAAACCCCAATACTTTGACCACCTGATGCAAAGAACTAACTCATTGGAAAAGGCCCTGATGCTGGGAAAGATTGAAGGTGGGAGGAGAAGGGGACAACTAAGGATGAGATGGTTGGATGGCATCACCAATTCAATGGACATGAGTTTTGAGTAAACTCTTGGAGTTGGCGATGGGATAGGGAGGCCTGGCGTGCTGCAGTCCATGGGGTTGCAAAGAGTCAGACACGGCTAAGCAACTGAACCATAAATTTAATTTTGAGATCTGCGAGTCTGTTTTGTAAATAAGTTCATCTGTTATCACTTTTCAGGCTTCCCAGGTGGCTCTGCGGTAAACAATCTACCCGACAATGCAAAGAAACATGGGAGACGTGAGTTTCATCCCTGGGTTAAGAATATCCCCGGATAAGGAAATGGCAAACTACTCCAGGATTCTTTCCTGGAGAATCCCATGCACAGAGGAACCTGGCAGGCTACAGTCCATGAGGTTTCAAAGAGTTGCTTAAGACTGAGCATACACGCATGCATGTATCATTTTTAATAGAGTCCACATGTGAATGATATATTTATCTTTGTCTGACTTACTTCCCTTAGTATGATAATCTCCAGGTCCATCCATGTAGCTGCAAATGGCATTATTTTCCTCTTTTTGATGAGCAAAATATGGAAGTTCCTTTAAAAACTAAATATAGAACTACCATATCATTCAGCAACCCCACTCCTGAGCATTTATCTGAAGAAAATCATCCTTTGAAAAGATACACGCACGCTAGTATTCACTGCAGCACTATTCGCAATGGCCAAGACATGGAAACAATCTAAAAGTTCACAGGAATGGATAAAGAAGATGTGGTGTTGTTCAGTCCCCAAGTCATGTCTGACTCTTTGCGACCCCGTGGACTGCAGCACACCCGGCTTCCCCGGCCCTCACCATCTCCCCAAGTTTGCCCAAGCTCAAGTCCATGTGGTACATACTACTCAGCTATAAAAAAGAACAGATGTAAATACTGTTTAAAACTAGAGACTGTGAACTGAATGTAAGCATCAAAAAGATAAACTAATGAAGCTAAAAAGCAAAAAACATACTAAGACTTGAAGTCATCAAAAAAAAAAAAAAAGACTTAAATTCAGTTGCTCAAAAATTTAAGTGTCTACTAAGCCAAAACATTTAACTTTTTAACACTGAAAGCAGTAACTAAGTGGTATCAAAACCCCCAATCCTTAGAAATAAAGCATAACTGTATTTCTTGATGGTATATGTACAGTTCCAGAGCATTACCCCAAAAAAATATGCAAAGTTCCTCCCAGCTCTGATTCAGATCTTGGACACTTTCAAGGCTGTGCCACATAAACCTTTAATATCCATCATATTTCAACTTTTCATGTAAGCTGATATTTACCTTCAGACCAACCTCAAGTTCACCTTATAAAAAGTAGAGTAACTTTAGAGAAGCAAAATGGTATGCTTTGGTGTACTGCAACAAAATCAGTAATAAGATTCTAATCTTTTAAATATCCCATTCAGAAACTTTAGGCGAACGTTAAGGACAAACTTTCGATTGAGTGCCTTTTCCACCCACCTAATCCCTGGGTAGAGACGTGGGTCCAGAAATTTGGTCAATACATTCGTACTTAGCTTCTAGGTGCAAGGCAGCGATCGACAAACTTCTGTCTGCCCAGGATCTGGCAATTCCGACTGCACTGCATGGTAACGGGCTCGGGTAATAACAGGAGCTTTTACACCTAGCTCAAAACCACTTGCCCACAACTTCAGGCCTTTTCGTCACCATGCAACCATTTCACAGAAGTGCCTTCTCACAGCAGGCTGCCCCGGCCCCACCTGAGGCCAAAGACTCACTGCGAAGGCAGCGAGGTCCCGCCGGGAGCTGATCCGGGGCGTCCGCGGCCCAGCAGCTGGACTAGGCCCCGGAGGGAAAGAAAGACAGGCCACCCGACTCGGCTCGGGGACCGCAGCCCCCCGGGCGCACCTTCATGAACTCGTCCTTGTCAAAGCACAGCGTGTCCGGCCCCTTGGGCAGGTTCATCCTACTTTTCTCCATCCCGCCGGACGCCGCCTCTCAGCGCCAACCGCGGGCGAGGGGAAGAAGGAAGACCCTGTGCATAAAGACCTGGCAGCCGCAGCCAGAGCCAGTTGCCCCGGCAGAGAACGCCACTTCGGCCAACATGGCAGCGGCCGCACCGCGGCCAATCAGCGAGAGCTCCGCGGGCTGGCTTCCGCCGCACGGCCTCCGCCTGCCGCCGCCAAGAGGGGCGTGGGGATCGCCGCTGCCACCGCGCTGTAGGTCATGCTGCCTCCGTGCGGCGGAGGGCGGCACTGCAGCTCAGGCAAGCTGGGTTGGGCAGTCTGGCTCCCAGTGAGGTAGGTCTGAGGCTGAAGAGCACTGGCTGGAGGAGTCTGGGACTTCCACTCCAGCCACCGTTTCCACTGGGAAAAATCTACCTGCAGCATTCTTCCAGGATCTCCTCCCTGATCTTGCTCCAGGGTCTGGCTCAGATCCAGGTGGGAGGTCGGAATAACCTTGGGTCTTCACTCTTCTTAAGGGAGCGCCTTTGAGTAACTTTGGTCTTCACTCTTCTTAAAGAGCACCTCATCACCTAGCTAGTCAGAACATAGCACACAAATACATGTGCATACATATTTATTTGTAATCTCCTTAGAAACCATTCACAACCTAGAAGTTGAGAGTTATGTTTTATTTGGTGAGAATTTTTGGCACTTCAAGTCCGGGAGACAGCAGCTCAAGTGACCCTGAGAGAACTGCTCTGAGGAGGCAGGGAGGTGGGGGACAGGTTAAATAGAAGTTTTGCAACAAAGTGTAGGTAGTCTGAACGTCAAAAATGTTTTGTAACTGGAAGAAAACCAGATATCCCAAGTTGAGAAATTTAGTGCTTTTCTATGTAAGGGAAGATGCAAGAGACTAGGCTTACTGAAATTATTCCTTTGATATGCCCCTAAACTATCTGGGGCCAGTAGTCTGTTTTCACATCCTGAGCTTCCTCAGGGCTCACCATAGGGAATGGCTGCAGTTTGATGCCTACTAGATGGCAGGCACTATTTCCATCCTGAATACCCTCAGGGCTCACTAGCTCACCTTCCATGGTGGCTGCAATTGCTGAAGACTGTGATATCCTTTGTTTATTGATATGGCAGAAACTATTCCATATCTCCTTCCTCAGTGATCAATTCAAAGAAAAGAAAGCCTTCCTTAGTGATCAAGGCAAAGAAATAGAGGAAAACAATACAATGGGAAAGACTAGAGATCTCTTGAAGAAAATTAGAGATACCAAGAGAACATTTCATGCAATGATGGGCACAAAGGACAGAAATAGTATGGACCTAACAGATGCAGAAGATATTAAGAAGAGGTGGCAAGAATACACAGAACTATACAAAAAAGATCTTCACGACCCAGATAATCACGATGGTGTGATCACTCACCTAGAGCCAGACATCCTGGAAATGCAAAGTCAAGTGGGCCTTAGGAAGCATCACTACAAACAAACCTAGTGGAGGTGATGGGATTCCAGTTGAGCTATTTCAAATCCTGAAAGATGATGCTGTGAAAGTGCTGCACTCAATATGTCAGCAAATTCGGAAAACTCAGCAGTGGCCACAGGACTGGAAAAGGTCAGTTTTCATTCCAATCCCTAAGAAAGGCAATGGCAAAGAATGCTCAGACTACCACACAATTGCACTCATCTCACATGCTAGTAACTTAATGCTCAAAATTCTCCAAGCCAGGCTTCAGCAATGCATGAACCGTGAACTTCCAGATGTTCAAGCTGGTGTTAGAAAAGGCAGAGGAACCAGAGATCAAATTGCCAACATCCTCTGGATCATCGAAAAAGCAAGAGTTCCAGAAAAAAAATCTATTTCTGCATATTGACTATGCCAAAGCCTTTGACTGTGTGGATCACAATAAACTGTGGAAAATTTTGAAAGAGATGGGAATACCAGACCACCTGACCTGCCTCTTGAGAAATCTGTATGCAGGTCAGGAAGCAACAGCTAGAACTGGACATGGAACAACAGACTGGTTCTAAATCGGCAAAGGAGTACGTCAAGGCTGTATACTGTCACCCAGCTTATTTAAGTAATATGCAGAGTACATCACAAGAAACGCTGGGCTAGAAGAAGCACAAGCTGGAATCAAGATGGCCGGGAGAAATATCAATAACCTCAGATGTGCAGATGATACCACCCTTATGGCAGAAAGTGAAGAACTAAAGAGCCTCTTGATGAAAGTGAAAGACGAGAGTGAAAAAGTTAGCTTAAAACTCAACATTCAGAAAACTAAGATCATGGCATCTGGTCCCATCACTTCATAGCAAATAGATGGGGAAACAACGGAAAGAGTGACGGGCTTTATTTTTTTATTTTTTTTGGCTCCAAAATCACTGCAAATGATGACTGCAGTCATGAAATGTAAAGATGCTTGCTCCTTGGAAGAAAAGCTTTAGCAACATAGACAGCATATTAAAAAATAGAGACCTTACTTTACCAACAAAGACTGATATAGTCAAAGCTATGATTTCTCCAGTAGTCATGTATGGATGTGAGAGTTGGCCTGTAAAGAAGGCTGAGTGCTGAAGAATTGATACTTTTGAACTGTGGTGTTGAGGAAGACTCTTGAGAGTCCCTTAGACTGCAGGGAGATCAAACCAGTCAATCCTAAAGGAAAGCATCCTGAATATTCACTGGAAGGACTGATGCTGAAGCTGAAACTCCAATCCTTTGGCCACCTGATGCAAAGAACTGACTCAATTGAAAAGACCCTAATGTTGGGAAAGATTGAAGGCAGGAGGAGAAGTTGACCTCAGAAGATAAGATGGTTGGATGGCATCACTGACTCAATGGACTTGAATTTGAGCAAGCTCTGGTAGTTGGTGATTGACAGGGAAGCCTGGCTTGCTGCAATCCATGGGATCACAAAGAGTCAGACACAACTGAGTGACTGAAGTGAACGGACAGAATCCAGACCAGTGTGCTCACTAGCATTGGACCTGGCAAGTCTTGTCAAAGGGAATATCCCTGCTTAATGTCTAGGGAAGCTAACGGATAGGATGAGAGCTGGAATCTATCTGGAAAATCAAATAAATTGCAATTATGAAATGTACACGCACTTTGGAAATCCTTATTGTTTGTTTTTGGTTCACTCACTCTTAGTGAAAAGTTTCAAACATACACACAACTCTGGAGGGCACAGAAAACCCCACCCCGCTCTATGTAGCCCTCGCTTTGCTTCAGCAATCATCTGTCCTCTCCTACCACTGCAGTAACACTCCCTTTTTTGGCCTGGAGTGTCTTTAAAGACAAATTCCAAGCACCACATCATTTCCTGCTCCCCAAACACCTCCATTTACAAGTCAAGGAAAAAAAACACATTTTCTTACAAACTGCCAATGTCCCACCTAATACAATTAGCAGTTTCAATAACCAATCCATCTTGGCTCTGAGAGGTGTGACTTTTAGCTCAATGCTACAGTGTTACTGAGTGATAACTGCAAATCCCACAGCACAGGTTGCACATCCACACCTTTAACCAAGGCACCATGGTGTGGGGTTGGGGAAATGGTGCTGGACAGACCAATTACTCATGCTAAAAGTGACTAGATAAGACAACGGACGAATGGTAAAGAGACATTAATAAACCAAAATCTAATGATGCTGGTGAAACTGATCACATGAGCAAAATCTCAAGACTGAATTTTCAGTTCTCAATACCTCAGAGATAAATTTTCTCACACTTATGCACCAATGAGTGAACAATATATTTATAAGGAGAAAAAAGAAATACAGTACTTATTCAAGAAGGAAGGACTTCATTGAACAATTACTTGCAACAAGAACCTGAGTGAGTGATAGTCGCTCAGTTGTGTCGGACTCTTTGCAACCCCATGGACTGTAGCCTGTCAGGCTCCTCCGTCCATGGAATTCTCCAGGCAAGAATACTGGAGTGGGTTGACATTTCCTTCTCCATGGGATCTTCCCAACCCAGGGATTGAACCCAGGTCTCCCACATTGCAGGCAGTTTCTTTACCATCTAAGTCACCAGGGAAGCTCTGTTGTACAAAAAGAATATGTAACCACAGTATACTTTCATCTTTTATAATGTTTATGTGCCAATAATTACTTTACATTGTAGTTTCAAAGTGGACAATGCTGACATTAGGTGAATATATAAAGGTGACTGAAAGAAAAGAGATGTGTAGAAATGACAAGAACTTATTGGGATAGAGAAAATTAAAGAACCCATTGTACTCAAATGATAAATGATGATAACTGTTTTTCCTGGTATACTGAGCATATATGATAGGAAAAACAGGATACTACTCATAATATTTGGAAATAAAATATCTAGGAATAAAATAATGAGAAATGTATATTGGGTGAAGGATGATAAAATTTTACTTAGGGATATGACAGAAGAGGTAAATAAATAATGTTCAATATTGTAAAAAATGTCAACTCTCTCCAACTGCTTCCTAAATATATTAAAAATAACTAAAGAATTTTATATATAACTCAATATGATGATTCTATTATTTATATGAAAGAATAAGTTTCTTTATCTGTGCCCATAGCTTGCATGATTTTATGATTCATGCCAATGATTAAAATATCTTTTAAGTTATTTTAATTTAAAAATTTTATTTTGTTTTTAATTTATTTTTTGCTGCATTGCACAGCTTGTACACTTTTAGTTCCCCAACCAGGGATGGACCCTGGGCCCACATCAGTGAAAACACCAGGTCCCAACCACTGTACCACCAGGAAATTTTCTATTTTTTATTTCTTTTTAAATTATATTTTATAAAAGTTATATATATTAATATATATTTAGGCTTCCCAGGTGGCATTAGTGGTAAAGAAGCCAACAGCCAATGCAGAAGACGTGAGAGACACTGGTTCAATCCCTGGGATGGGAACATCCTCTGGAGAAGGAAATGGCCACCTACTCCAGAATTCTTGCCTGGAGAATCCTATGGACAGAGGAGCCTGGCGGGCTACAGTCCATGGGGTCACAAAGAGTTGAACAGGACTAAAGAAAATTCTGAAAGAGATGGAAACACCAGACCACCTGACCTGCTTCCTGAGAAATCTGGATGCAGGTCAAGAAGCAACAATTAGAACCAGACATGGAACAACAGACAGGTTACAAATCTGGAAAGGAGTACTTCAAGGCTATACATGGGTCATGCTGCTTATTTAACTTACATGCAGAGTACATCATGAGAAACACTGGGCTGGATGAAGCACAAGCTGGAATCAAGATTGCTGGGAGAAGTATCAATAACCTCAGATATGCAGATATCACCACCCTTATGGCTGCTGCTGCTGCTAAGTCGCCTCAGTCATGTCCGACTCTGTGAGACCCCATAGATGGCAGCCCACCAGGCTCCCCCGTCCCTGGGATTCTCCAGGCAAGAACACTGGAGTGGGTTGCCATTTCCTTCTCCAATGCATGAAAGTGAAAAGGGAAAGTGAAGTCGCTCAGTCATGTCTGACTCTTAGCATCCCCATGGACTGCAGCCTACAGGCTCCTCCGTCCATGGGATTTTCCAGGCAAGAGGACTGGAGTGGGTTGCCATTGCCTTCTCTGCTACGCTTATGGCAGAAAGGGAGAACTAAAGAGCCTCTTGATAAAAGTGAAAGAGGAGAGTGAAAAAGTTGGCTCAAAACTCAACATACAGGAAACTTAAGATCATGGCATCTGGTCCCATCACTTCATGGCAAATAGATGGGGAAACAATGGAAACACTGAGAGACTTTATTTTGGGGGGCTCCAAAATCACTGCAGATGGTGACTGCAGCCATGAAATTAAAAGATGCTTGCTCCTTGGAAGAAAACTTATGACCAACCTAGACAGCATATTAAAAAAACAATACACTATACTAATGCATATATATGGAATTTAAAAAGATGGTAACGATAACCCTATATGCAAAACAGAAAAAGAGACACAGATGTATAGAACAGACTTTTGGACTCTGCGGATGTTCTGAGAGAACAGCATTGAAACATGTATATTATCAAGTGTGAAACAGATTGCCAGCCCAGGTTGGATGCATGAGACAAGTGCTCGGGGCTGGTGCACTGGGAAGACCCAGAGGGATGGGATGGGGAGGGAGGTGGGAGGGGGGATCGGGATGGGGAACACATGTAAATCCATGGCTGATTCATGTCAATGCATGGCAAAAACCACTACAATATTGTAAAGTAATTAGCCTAATAAAAATAAATGAAAAAAAAAAAAGAAACTCTCTCCCTTACATGTCTATCTTTTGTCTTATATATTGGGTATAAATGAAAAGCTGCTTAAAAAAAAAAAGCAGAGACATTGCTTTGCCAACAAAGGTCTGTCAAGTCAAAGCTATGGTTTTACTAGTGGTCATGTATGGATGTGAGAGTTGGGCTATAAAGAAAACTGAGCACCGAAGAATTGATGCTTTTGAACTGTGGTATTGGAGAAGACTCTTGAGAGTCCCTTGGACTGCAAGGAGATCCAACCAGTCCATCCTAAAGGAGATCAGTACTGAATATTCATTGGAAGGACTGATGCTGAAGCTGAAACTCCAATACTTTGGCCACCTGATGCGAAGAACTGACTCACTGGAAAAGCCCCTGACACTGGGAAAGATTGAAGGCAGGAGGAGAAGGGGATGACAGAGGATGAGATGGTTGGATGGCATCACCGACTCAATGGACATGAGTTTGAGTAAACTCCGGGAATTGGAGATGGACAGGGAGGCCTGGCATGCTGGGATTCATGGGGTCGCAAAGAATCGGACATGACTGAGTGACTGGACTGAACTGAAAGTGCCTTACACACACACACACACACACACACACACACACACACACATATAGACAGATATAATTTTTAATAATAATAAACAGTACAGAGGGGCATAATGACAACCAGTAAATCCCTGCCCCACTGTTCTCAACTCTCAGCTTGCCATTACAGAAATGAACCCCTCCCTGTGTCTGCTCTGATCAAGCTGTCTGCCTCAATTGTCCCAAATCGCATCACGTCTTCCGTTGCTGCACGCTGCAAGGGTGCTTTATTGTATAGTTTGAAACGTTTCCTTTTCCTAAAGTTTCCTCCGCAAGGGGGGTGAAGAAATGATGCCTTCCAGGGTTTCCTTAGCTCTTCATCAATCCGTATATTACTGAAAACTCATTTCACCTCATTTGAGGTCTACTTGCTCTTCTAATTTGGAGGACTGGCCTCCCCTTCGGCTCATCCCTATACAATTGATCATTCCATGAGGTTTTAGACACATTTCCCATTTTTAAACAATGCACCCTGTACTCCTCCTTTTGTAAAGTTTGTGCCACTTTTTGTTTTATAGGTAAAACAGCTTCTCAGATACTTCTGAGGATTTCAGGATTTTAATATTTTTAGTCCTTTGCTATTCCTTCAACTATCTATTTCCTCATAAGTTAATTTTTTATTTTATCTTGGGGCTTTTTTGGTCATGCTGCAGGCTTTCGACAAATGGTGCTTTTCAGCCAGACAAGTTTGCAGGCAGGACGGGTGAGCCAATGGATGAGAGTCAGCCCTTCTGTCGGGCCCCCAGCTGGCACAAAGGTAGCAGCGGCTCCCAGGCAGGTGCTGAGCTTCAGAGCAGGGCAGGGTCACGGTCAGCTCCCGGCCGAGGGGAAGAAGACAGGCAACGTGCGCTTGAGCCTCCTGCAGAAGAGCATCTCCCTGATAAAGTTGCTGATCCTAGGTGACTGTTGTTTTCAACAGCCTGTGTATCTTCTTCATACCAAGAATTGATAAAATATTTCTTATTCATTTATTTCTTTATTTTGTTATGGTCTGACTATACTACTATGTTATTAATAAACAGATGCATATGATATCTAAATGATATAATATAGGTCACATGCTAATTGGAGGATTAGAAGTCTAATTCTAATTGGCTTATACTCTCTATACGCATATGTGATAACCTTACAACTAGGGACACTATTCAAATGATAATTCTACCTTTGACGTATATAATTAATATAATATTTCATTAACATTATTACATATATTATTATATTATATAATTAATTTTTACTTGCAGTCTCCTAATTTTGCTTTGTTCTTGCTCTCCTACACACACACACAGAAGCAGGCTGCCATAGTGAATCATAATTACATGCTTTAGGGTAAAAGCTTCTAGTTCATGACTATTACACTAGTGCTATGTTATTGTCGTTGTTCAGTGGCTAAGTCATGTCTGACTCTTTAACCCCATGAACTATAGCATGCCAGGCTTCTCTGTCCTTCACTATCTCCCTGAGTTTGCTCAAATTCATGTTCATTGAGTCAGTGATGCCATCCAACCACCTCATTCTTAATCGTCCCCTTCCCCTCCTGTCCTGATCTTTCCCAGCATCAGGGTCTTTTCCAATGAGTCAGCTCTTCACATCAGGTGGCCAAAGTACTGGAGCTTCAGCTTCAACATCAGTCCTTCCAATGAATATTCAGGGTCGATTTCCTTTAGGACTGACCACTAGTGCTATATGGAGAAGGAAATGGCAAAGTACTCCAGTATTCTTGCCTGGAGAATCCCATGGACAGAAGAGCCTGGCGGGTTACAGTCCATGCGGTCACAAAGTCAGACACGACTGATCTCTATCTTGAGATCCAAATCCCTATTTTTAACTAATTCCTGTATCTTCATATGCAAGTTGAGCTCTGTAGCCTTCAGCCTCACCTCTCACACCAGCTCTCCTCTCTTTCTATAAGCCAGAATGGCATGAGCATCTCCCCAGTCGGCCAGGCTAAGAGCCCTCGCCCCTTCCCAGTCAAGCCTTGCTGAGTTCATCTCCTTCATGCTTCCTGTCTTTCTGCACCCCTGTATCTCCTCTACGAGCCACTCAAAGGTATACAGCATCTGGTTCATTATTTGTAAAACAATAGAAGAAGCTTTCATTTGGTATATGACACTAATGTACACAGAAAAGACAAATTTTCTAAGTACCTCATCTACTGTGTCAAGCATTCAAACTCAGTGAAAAATTCTTTCCTACAAGTTAATAGAAAACATAAGAAACTTACTTCAATGGTGTAAACAAAAATGATAAAGTAGCTTCTTTTTTCTGAGTCATTTTTACCTGGAAACCAAGCATGAATATATTTTATATTAGAAAAGAGAAAAAAACGAACTAATTTCATTTTGAAATACAAATATCCATTAAAATGGTTCTTCGGGCGATAGAAATAAATGGAATTTTGTGTTACTATCCTACTTCATAAATATGTAAAGAAAATGTTAATGCTATATAGTACCATTACAATAAGCTGAGAATGAAGCATATCAAGCCTGCAAAAGAAAAAAACTGTCACAGAATTAAGCTATACTTTTTAACTCTTAGGAAACAAAATAAGCTATGCTGCATTAACACTATTATGAATAACAAAGTTTCAGTTAAACGGTCATTTCTTCAAGTTGTTAATGCAAATAATAATATACACAGAATGACATGAAAAGTTGAAGTCTCTAAAACTACTTCTACAAGGCAAATTCCATCGACAGAGACTTGGTTTGCAGTCTTTGTAAGCATATGTGGTACTCTAACAGTTAGGGACACTCCTCAGCGCTAATTCTACACCCTCAAACTGATTCATGAAAACTGCACCTCAGAAATGTGGAACTGCAGGACGCTAGACAGGTACAGACAATTTAAAGATAATACATTACAAAAATCATTTCTTCAAATGCAAAATCAAGTATTTTCACAAGGTATATTCAGTTTTAAAATTGGAAATCATGTCCATGCTTGTGTGTGGTCTTGTTTTACCTTGAACTGTTAAAGAATCTGTACTGCATCTGCAAACATGCTCTCTGCTTTGAAGAGATCGGAGGTATTAAGCATGTCCACAGGAATGATTCCCTGTGAATAATAAACACTGGTTTAATATTACTACTAACAAAGCTCAGGTTATTCTTATAAAACACAACAGACTTACAAGGGAAGCAACAGAGATAAGACATGGGCAAATACACTCGTGGAATAATTTAAAAAACTTTTTTAAAATCGTAACTGAAAAATGTTCTATTACCTTTCTCACAAAATAGATATAACAAAATAAATGAAGCAAAAGAGATGAATTAAGTCCAATAAAACCTAACGTTTATCAAAAGATTACTATACGGCAGGCAATGAACTAAATGCTCTGCATACACAAAAAGCTACTATGGTGGGCCACAGCCAGCACATTAAAAAAAAAAAGGCATAAGAAAAATAGGAGTGTGCTATTAGGGTTTAGTTGCTAAATCGTGCCCAGCTCTCGTGACTCCATGGACTGTAGCCCACCAGGCTCCTCTGTCTTTGGGATTTTCCAGGCAATACTGGAGTGGTTTGCCATTTCCTTCTCCAGGGGATCTTCTCGACCCAGGGATCGAACCCAGGTTCTCCTGCACTGAAGGCAGGTTCTTTACCAACTGAGCTACCAGGGAAGCTCCACACTACTATACTATACTTAAAAGTGAGGATGTTTTGTGAAACTTTCGTTTCAGTTATAGACATACACACACATTTATGACTACAGGGGTCAGATGAGTCAGGGTTCTGAGGCAGATGATATTGTTTTTTTAAACTTTGACTTGAAAGACTGGAAAGAATGGCTGATGGGAATGGATTCTGTTTGTCTTGTAGTTTTTCAGCATCCAGTTCCCATCTTAAAAACATTTCCATTGGAAGCTGAGATATTAGATGGAGCATAGTGAGTCTAATGAGGTCCCCTGCCTTCCCATACTAAAGGGTAGACAAGTAATCCAGGCTGGACCACTCAAATGCTAATAAACACTGGAATCTGAAGCTTCAGGGTCAAGGAACAGACAGTACAAGAGGCACAGTGCGAGTCGGTGACCCTGCAGACTGGCTCTGCCACGGAACCGCAGTGAGTTTCTTTGTCCTGAGTCTCTGGAGCACTGATTTAGCAAACCAGCAATATCTTTGTCATAAATTTTCTTTAAATGGATTCAGAAACACATAAAAAGTGAATTTTACTGTACGATAATTTTTCTTTTATTCTGAGAGTTGATAAGAAGATTGTACTCTTTATCACTGAATTAAGAGGGAAGGGAACTCCAATAAGAGCTGCCATCAATGGTGCAACATCAGCCTGCAAACAGAAGAAGTGAAATCTAAGACGGCAACAGATCAACAAGGACATTAAGTAATTTAATTTGTATAACTGGGTTTTGAAAGATAACCATGAAAACAAAAAAGAAAGATAACCATGATATCCATTTTAATCCATTATCATCAAATACTTATTCCATACACAGTAGATACTGACCTCTAAACAAATGTCATTTGCTAGAGGGACACGAACTCATGAGAACCTAAATCTGAAACCACTAGGAGCCCCCAAAGTAAAAGATATAAAACAAAAAGTTACTTATTCTACAAGCTAATAGCTTGACCAACCAATGTAACAGTTTTTGGGTATTATGACAAGGATGCTTACTAGACAGAAAATAAACAGCAAAAGTAGACTTCAACGAGATCTATATATATACACACACATATATAGTAATTAAAGAAAGAATATAGCAGAAGGAGGTTGGTTGGCCAGCCAGTGGAGTCTAGAAAAAGACATCAAGCAGGATAAGAGTCTCTTTAGACACAAGTCCGCAAGCATGGCTTTGGAGAGCCCCCTCCAGGTCCAAGTGTCCAGAAGAGCAGGCCACGCTTCCGGTCTCCATGGCCTCACCTCCCCATCCGTCCTCAGGCCACTCTAACTTGTTCTGACTCTTTATCATCCTCTAGACTGCACTCACTACAGAACTGATAACCTCCATTTTCTACATCTAATTGATTGCTTTTGTATTAGTCCTGATGATGTTTCAGGCGGTCAAGTGCTTGGCTATCAGAATGCCCAATTTCAAACACTTCGCTTGTGATCTCTGAGACCTTGGGCAGGTTATTTCAACTCTCCAATGCTTCAGTTTTCCTTGTCAGTTAAAAAATAAGTAAAAGTTTCTCCCTTACAGAACTATGGCCCGAGGCAATGAGACAATTTATAAAGTGCTGGTGTGTAATAATCCTGCAGTAACCAGCTGCTGCAGACGCTGCTGTGATTATAATGATGTCACCACTGTGCAGACCACCCCCTCTGGGTCTCTGTAACCCCACCGTTAGAGTGTCTCCAATCTCTAATTTCTCAGTTCAGTTCATTCAGTCACTCAGTCGTGTCGGACTCTTTGCGACCCCATGGACTGCAGCACGCCAGGCCTCCCTGTCCATCACCAACTCCCGGAGTTTACTCAAACTCATGTCCGTCCAGCCGGTGATGCCATCCAACCACCTCATCCTCTGTCATCCCCTTCCCCTGCCCTCAATCTTTCCCAGCATCAGGGTCTTTTCCAATGAGTCAGCTCTTCGCATCAGGTGGCCAAAGTATTGGAGCTTCAGCTTCAGCATCAGTCCTTCCAGTGAACATTCAGAGCTGATTTCTCAAGCCCTCATTTGAAGTTGGAGTTTTGTCCCAGGCTCTCAGTCTGTCTCACTTTCACCATCTACGCCCTCTTTACCAAGCCCCATCTCACAGAAAACTGACAACACCCCTGGCCGCCTGATTGCATCCTCTCCTTCCCCAGCCTCCACTGCTGGCCTCTGAACTATTCTCCAACATAGAGAAGATCCTGCCATAAAACTTCAGATCGTGTCACTCCCCAGGCTTCAAACACTAGGAGGGCTTCCCCAAACTTGAGGATAAACTCCACAGGCCCACGAGGCCCTGCGCGTCCAGTGTCTGCCTCCCATTAAACCACGCTGTCTGTGCTCTGTTCAGCCACCTGCTTCAGGATCCTTTGAAATGCCATGTACCCCCTCCCAGACCTCTGGGCACAAGCTGCTGAGAAGCTCCCCGCCTCCTGCCCTGGCCTGGCAACTTCTACTCAGGCTTCAGTCTCGGCTCAAGCCTCAGTTTCTCAGAAAACCTTTGCTGACCACACAGCCCACCAGATAGATCTGCTCTACGCCCTCATGACTTCCCAGGCCTCTTCTGCTGTACTTATCACTGCTATAATTTTACATTTATTTGTATGATAAGTAAAGATAAATGTAACATTTATCCTATTCCTGAACTATAAGCTTCCTAGGGGAGGGACTGTGTCTGCTTTTTATTCACCATGACAGCTGTCACACGGAGTTTAATGTTAATATTTCAATGTGGAATGTTAGTGTTAATGTCTGCACAGTGCTTAAACATACTGCTGACACATAACAACGCTGGCGGAAGGAATGAATACAGAATTCTCATCTAACGTAGATCTGAAGCAGTATTCAGAGAGTAATAGCATTCAGCTTTTGATTATGATCCAGTCTGGCTATGAATAATACATGCTCCTATTTTATGAACTTCAAGATATTCCCATCCCCCTGACAGTGATTTTTATTGCAAATTAGTAGACTGCTATCTGATTCTATACATTCTATACATTTTCATTTGCATGCATCTGGAGAGAAGACACCATTCTTAATATGCTGAGAAAGAAAAGGCTTCTGTGAGCACACAGCTGAAAATGAGACCCTGGAGCTTGGTTTATCCTCCACAGAAAGGAAAGCCAGCTTCTGAGGTGAACATGTGAGGTCACCTGGAGGAGGTGCAAGATATTCCTGCCATTCTGAAGGACACACACCAATGGCACCATGCCTTTCACTTGAAGACAGCTATCTACATAGCATATCCTCAACAAGAAAATTCTGTGCTTCCTATTTACAGGTGATGCTACTGGTCTAACTCTATTAGATTGGCCAGGCATTTTCCTCTAATGTAACGTTTCCTACAATGTTAGGATTCCTATAATGTAAGGTTTCTAATCTATATACTCTTGTCACTTTTTCCCCACTGCCTTTGTAAAAATTTGGGGGTAGAATTAAAGATAAAACTTGCGTTAATAAAGAAGAAACAGTAACTGACACATTAACAGGAAGGAAACCCATAGTGGGGTTTTCTTAGATCCATGCTGAAAGCAACTGAGCAAGGCAACCATGACAAAAAAGTCACACAAATGTAACAGGCATGCAGATGTCAATTTGCACAATAATTCTGTAATTAGCCAGTGTTATTTGGAGGAAGTCTTCTTTCGGTTTTATTTGAGGCTGCTTTATTTTGCCCAAAGAAAGATTACTTGGGGTGAAAATATTCACACTAGCAGGATTTCTCTTAGTAGCTGAAATGTTTTAGAAAAATCTTTTATCATCTTTAATACAATTTTCTTGCCCAGATTTTTTTTGTTCTAAACTTCTTATAGGAGAGAAAATTAAATTTGAATATGATTAAATATAATGAATACCTGATTAATATCTTGTCTCTTCCAGTTCTCCAACTTCCATTCTGAAAGATACAAATAAACATGAGTGCTGATGTTAAGAATTAAAAAAAAAAAAAGAAGTTATTTGATTATTGCAGGTGGTCAATGGAAAAAGAAAGTATTGGGACAGTCGATTTTAAGTCAAGTGTGAACCATGAGGGTGCTAAAAAGGCAGAGTGGCAAACTTTTTTAGAATTTTAAAAGGGTAACTCAATAATATATATTTGGTATTTTCTGTAACAGTTTATTAAACTTCCAAAATGCTCATTAGGGGATAATTGTTTCAAAACATCAAAAGGCTAGGGAAGGAAAGATGGAAGCAAAAGGCACAATGATAACAACCGTCACATGACTGCAGTGACAGTCCTGCTCCAGGGAGTCACTACGCCGGCCGACCGTCCGTTAGTCACTCTAAGCTTTTCTTTTTTTTGTAATGGCAGCTGCTTGCAAAATACATGAAGTTTTTTAGCTCTGATGCTCCTACCACCACTAATCCCAAATGTGAAAGTAGTATGTGCTTAGCAGCTCAGTCGTGTTCGACTCTTTGTAACTCCATGGACTGCAGTCTGTTAGGATTCTCTGTCCATGGGGATTCTCCAGGCAAGGATACTGAAGTGGGTTGAAATCAACTGCCAAAATAAGTTCTGTTTCCTAAGTACAAACATCCTATTTAACCTAGCTTCTACTTAGACCCAATATAATCCATTTAACGGGCAACAGTGGCAAAGAACCCGCCTGCCAAGCAGGAGACACGGGTTTGATCCCTGGGTCAGGAAGATCCCCTGGAGAAGGAGATGGCAACCCACTCGGGAAACCCCGTGGACAGAGGAGCCTGGCGGGCTACAGTCCATAGGGTCACAAAGAGTCAGGCACGACTGGGCGACTGAACAATCTATTAACAATCTATTAACACAGAGTATAGGAATACAAAATGATGCAGCTGCTTAGGAAAACAGTTTGGC